>NW_027103016.1:0-330720 GCF_036373705.1 Amia ocellicauda
GGGGGCCCCAGGCAAAATAAATCCTGATGGTGAAGCCAGGGAGAGCATGGTGGGGTTTCCCATTTGCGACACCCCTGGACCCACTGTTCACTGCCACTCGTGACAATTTTCAGGTTTTTCTGAATGCTTAAACACTAACAGTGATTCTTGAAGTACTATCTCTGAAATAATTAACACTTTTAGGCAATGTATTTAACAAGTGAGCAATGGGTTCAATCAAATATGAGCTGTTATACTGTTGCAGGTATAATTGGGATATTTTGAGATGGAAACCGGTAAGTGCTGTAGTCTTACTGGTACAGTAATATGTACTGTACTTTCATAATGAGAAGGATCTCTCACTACAGTTTCTCAGTCGTTTATACACTGTGACCGAAAGCATGCACAGAGTGATCCGAGGTTCAAGCTAACATCCCAGAACCACTTCTGCAGGACTATGCACACCTTCACCTTGCTTCAACTCAATTGGTGAGTCCAGTTCACTCATGTTGCAAAACATTACTCGCAACTCTCAATGTGTTGGCACAATTGTCATTGAGAAAACACCTGTACCTTTTGTGCAATACATGAGTCATCAGACAAAACTCAAAGTGCTAATGTACTACAACACACTTCACGTCTGCAAACCCATCCATCCATTTTCAAAACACACAATTCCTGTGAGGGTCGCGGGGCAGCCAGAGCCGATCCCGGCAGTGATAGGGCACAAGGCAGGAATACAACCAGGACAGGATGCCAGGCCATCGCTGGGCAACATATACACAGCAATTTAACATAACCTAAACTGCATGTCTTTGGACAGTGGGAGGAAACTGCAGAGCCTGGAGAAAACCCACACGGACACGGGGAGAACATGTAAACTCCAAACAGACTAGATCCCATGACCCATGGAGTTGTGAGGTAGCAGCACTAACCACCGCACCACCCTGTGCAAACCCAATTAACCAAATTGTTCACTCAGTTGTCCTCGTTCTCTCAAGTATATAAAAAGGTCACACGAGGACTCATGATTGTACAAGAAAAATGGAGCCACAAAGAGCAGAAAGGGGAAGAGGGAGGGGAAGACACAGAGGACGATGAAGGCGACGGAATATATTGAATGAAATAAGAGCCACACTGGTTGATAGTGTAATCAACCATGGGATGAGTATGCGAAAAGCTGGGCAGTGAGTGCAGCCCAATTTGAGCCTCTTTACTGTGGCTGGAATCATCAGGACATTCAGGACTACGAACCGGTGAGTGGGTATAAATTTACCATGCACAATATTTGGATTTCATATATCAACAAGAGTACTGCAAGTCTGTACATCACATTGTATTGTTTGCATACAGGGCTGAGAAGACCAGCTGCTGGTGGGAGAAACGAGGCTGAAATAGTCAACATGGTGTTGGCAAAAAATGCGATTAGACTCAGAGAAATCCAAACGTGTATAATAGAGGACAATGGGATGTTTCAGAACATAGACCATGTTTCAATATCCACTATTGATCGTTTGCTGAGAAGGCACAGGATGAGCATGAAGCAAATATATCGTGTACCATTTGAGAGGAACTCTGATCGTGTGAAAGAGATGTGCTACTTTTACATGCAAGTGAGTATGAAACTGTTTCCAGTACTATTGTGCACTTGGAAGAGACAGAGGTCCAGGAAGTGCAGTAATGCACCATGTTCTAATCACTGTTCCTACATGGTCAGAGAATACTCAAGCTTGATGCCAGCGATGACCACATTGAGTTCATCTATGTGGACGAGGTAGGATTCAAGAGGCAGTGCTGGGGAAGGAACATCATTGGCCAGCGAGCAGGTCCCTGGCCAAAGGGGTGGAAACATAACCATGTGGGCTGCTATCAGTCATTGCATTTTTATGCTTGTTATATATAAATACATTGATAATTTTTGGGTAGGCAGGATCATCCATGCATCCATCCATTTTCAAAACCACTTAGGGTCGCAGGGAAGCTGGAGCTGATCCTAGCACACATAGGGTGCAAGGCAGGAACACACCCAGGGCAGGATGCCAGGCCAGCACTGGGCAACACACACATACAGGGCAATTTAGTATGGCCAATTAAGCTAACCCACATGTCGTTGGACGGTGGGAGGAAACCCACATGTACCCGGGGAAAACATGCAAACTCCATACAGACAGGCAACCCAAGCTGGGTCTTGAACCTGGGACCCCTAGAGCTGTAAGGCAACACACCACTGTGCCACGCCTGGCCAGGATCAAACATTGTATAATATAAAGTTCTTTACTGTCTGTGTTGATGGATTCTTTTTGTTTTCCTACATGAATCTTCCATTTTGAGGAGAGAGTTTTATTTTTCTAAACACAGTGTATTCTTAATGCTCAGTGTGAGAAACAGATATGATGTATGTGTGTGTGATTCTGACCCAATTCTTTGATTTTGAGGGCTGTGTATATAGTTTTTAGGCCAGAATTTTCCCCTCTGTGTGTTTAGCAGATGTGACTTTTTATTATGGGCATTGTGTTAACAGTTTAGGAGTATTGTGGTATAATAGTGTGTATGCAATTGGGAAAAACTATAAAACCATTCAAATGTTTTTAGAGGACTGCAAGAAAACCAGTATCTGGTCGACTGTTCACCCCAGAGCAGGAGACGCACATTGTAAATATAAAATAACTGCATCACACTCAGAGAACTGCAGGACCACATAATGGCAGATAACACACATTCCACAACATCAACAGAGTGAGTCTCTCTGCACTCTCTCGTCTACTGAAACTTAATAGAATTGGGATGAAGCAGCTATACAGAGTTCCTTTTGAACAAAACTCAGACCGTGTAAAACAACTGAGATATGAATATCTGCACGTAAGATATACTATCCTATCATTGGTACTGGATCTGGAAGTGCATGGTGCTACATCATATTGACTGATCCCTGTCTTTTCATACTGTGCTACATTGTTTTGTCATGGAGCTAGAAGCAGATTCAGTGCATCGTGAGCTAATATATGTGGACGAGGCAGGTTTCAACCTTGCAAAAACAAGCGGCCACGGCAGAAATATCATCGGACACCGTGCAATCATCAACATCCCAGGACAATGTGGTGGCAACGTAACAATGTGTGCGGTCCTTCACCATCATGCAATCCTTGGCCCATACAACACTGCACACATCATCACATTTCTGGACACCCTCCACAAACAGACTAATCCCTAATGACTGGGTGCCAGAACAGCCCAGGTACGTTATCATCTGGGACAATGTTAGTTTCCACCGGGCTGCTGTGGTCCGCAATTGGTTCACAGGTCACCCACTTTTCATCACACTCAATCGCCCCCATAATCTGCGTTCTTGAATCCTATTGAAGAATTCTTCTCTGTATGACGTTGGAAGGTGTATGATCGCCAGCCCCACCAACGCATACCCCTTCTACAGGCAATGGAGGAGGCTTGTGGAGACCTCGATCAGGGGTCATGCCAGGCCTGGATATGGCACTCCAAGTGATACTTTCCATGCTGCCTGGCTCAAGACAACATCGCATGTGATGTGGATGAAGTCTTATGGCCAGACCCACAAAGAAGGTGAGATGTAGACTAATTTTTTCTGTTCTTTTTCCTAGCACAAATGTCTTTTCTTCTACTGCATTTTTGTTGTTTGAGGAGTGTTAGAACATTGAGAGAAAGAAAAAAAAACATTCCCCTTATTTGTATTGATAATGGGTTACAGTGAGGGAAAAAAGTATTTGATTCCCTGCTGATTTTGTACGTTTAAGAGAGTGCTCCCTTTAAGAGAGTGCTCCTAACCTCAGCTCATTACCTGTATTAAAGACACCTGGGAGCCAGAAATCTTGCTGATTGATAGGGGATCAAATACTTATTTCCCTCATTAACATGCAAATCAATTTATAACTTTTTGAAATGCGTTTTTCTGGATTTTTTTGTTGTTATTCTGTCTCTCACTGTTAAAATACACCTACCATTAAAATTATAGACTGATCATTTTTTTGTCAGTGGGCAAACGTACAAAATCAGCAGGGGATCAAATACTTTTTTCCCCTCACTGTATGTTCGGAATACACATTATTAGTATTATTTTTTTTTCTTGGCAGACGCCCTTATCCAGGGCGACTTACAAAATAGAAGCGCAATACAAAGTGCAAGAATACAATTCAGTACAAGGCATCAACCATTACAAATTAAAATTTACATTATACAAGGCAATTCAAAACATAATACATTTTACAACTTCCAATTTACACAAGTAAATACAATAAGTAAAGTCATACATCCTGGAAAGTGAAAGCTAAGTGCTGTCAAGATGTTAGGTCCCAGTCAAGGGCTACGGGAAAGGGAGCAAGGGGGAAATCAATAATACAAGTATTAGTAATACAAGGCAAGAAGCATGGTAAAATGTTGTGAAGTGCTACCTTACAGGAGAGTAAAGGGACTAATATTACAACTAATATATCCTTCCGGCGCTAACTCAAGACATCTTTTCAGACAGTACTTGTAATATTAGTCCCTTTAATCCCCGTTAGATAGCACTTCATAGCATTTTGTCATGCTTCTTGGATTATTGATTGATTTTCCTCCTTGCTCCCTTTCCCGTAACCCTTGACTGTACCTTACATCTTGACAGCACTTAGCTTTACTTTCCAGGATGTATGTCCGCACTTACTGCACTTAACTGTATAAATTGGAAGTTGTAAAATGTATTATATCTTGAATTGCTTTGTTTAATGTAAATTTGAATCTGTAATGTTTGATGCCTTGTATTTAACTGTATTCTTGCACTTTGTATTGCACTTATTTTGTAAGTCGCCCTGGATAAGGGCGTCTGCCAAGAAATAAAAAAAATAATAATAATATTGTGTCGGTATCGGGAGCCAGTGGCGGGAGCGGAGCAGTGGAGTAGTGTGTGCGAGGGAAAGAGATTACCAGGTGAGCCGCAGAGTTCTGGATGAGCTGGAGCAGCGGGTAGTAGTTGCAGGCAGGCCGGCCAGGAGGGAGTTGCAGTAGTCCAGGCGGGAGAGGACCAGTGACTGGACGAGCAGCTGAGTCAAGAAGTTGGTGCGGAAGGGACGGATTCGGCGTATGTTGCTCAGGAAGAATCTGCAGGTGCCTGTCAGTGTGGTGATGTGCTGGGTGTAGGAGAGCGCAGGATCAAGGATGACTCCTAGATTTTTAGCGGAAGAAGCAGGAGAAAGTGTGGTGGATTCCAAGGGGATTGAGATGGGGAGATCAGCAGAAGGTGAGGAAGAGTGGGGGAAAAAGAGGAGATCCGATTTAGAGAGGTTGAGCTTGAGGTGGTGTGACTGCATCCAGGCGGAGATAGCAGACAAACAGGAAGAGATGCGAGAAGGGATGAGAGGGTAAGAAGAGGGAAAAGACAGGAAGATCTGGGCATCATCTGCATAGAAGTGGTAGGAGAAACCATGGGATGCGATGAGGGGGCCCAGGGAGCGAGTGTAGAGAGAGAACAGGAGCGGGCCCAGGATGGAGCCTTGGGGTACGTCTATGAGGAGAGGTTGGGGGGTGGATGAGGAACCTTGCCATGTCACTTGGTAGGTCCAGTCGTTGAGGTAGGAGGAGATCCAGGTGAGAGCAGTTCCAGAGATACCGAGGTCAGCAAGGTAGGAGAGGAGGATGGAGTGATCGACAGTGTCAAATGCTGCAGAGAGATCAAGGAGGATGAGGACTGAGGAGAGGGAGGCCGCCCGAGCACACCGGGGGGAGTCAGTGACTGCCAGGAGAGCCGTCTCGGTGGTGATTCTGAGTCTGAGATGTCCAGGGGTGTCACGAAGAGTTGCGAAGGGGAACAGCCTCTAGACAAGATGAGGTCTAACTGGCAACCTGCACTGTGAGTGGGTGGAGACGAAGAGAGAAGTTAAAGGAGTAAAAGAGAGGAAGAAATCCGGCAGAGTGGGAGGGTTTGGAGAGGATGGTAGGTGAGGACAGCGAGGGGAGGGAGGAGAGAAGAAAGTCGAGTTCATCCAGGAAGGTGGTGAGTGGACCAGGAGGACAGTAGAGAACTAGAAGAAAGAGGTGAGAGGGAATTCAAAGCTGTTGGAGGCGATAGAGGAGAGAGAAGGGGGTGGCACAGAGAAGAGCAGAGAAGGGGAGATCAGGAGCCCTATTCCCCCCCCACCCAGTAAGACAGGGGGAGTGGGACAGGACAAACACAGAGGATAAGGCAGCAGGGGTGGATGAGTTCTCCGGGGAAATCCATGTCTCAGTGAGAGCAAGGAAATCCAGAGAGTGGTGGGAGGCGAAGGCGGAGATGAAGTCGGCCTTGTTGGAAGCATACTTTACACATTTGGATGCCTGTGTGTATGTGTGTTTACTACATGTATGAATAAACTTTATTGCAAACTGCTATGCCCTGTACATGAAAAAGCAAAAGCCACAAGTGTTTTTCATTTATACTATCATTCATGCTTAGTTGGCGCTTTGTGTGCCTATTCAAATAATGGTTTGTGTGTACTGTATTGCATACGCAACCTATCGTTATCTTTCAAGTCGGAAGCACTGCCCAAGGGGGAGGGGTTGCTGTATAACAAAGCTGTCGCAGGGGCAGAGGCAGCGAGCTGATAAGGGAGCCTGCCACGAGGTGCACCGCAAGTGTGCCTAGGCAACACAACTCCAGACAGTTACCTCAGGGATCCCGTAGGGCCGCACCTGAGCCGTCCAGGAGCGAGGACCATAGTCACGCTCTACCGGGAGCTGTCTGCTATCAGCATATACAAAGCGGGGCTACAGAGGTTAACTCTTATGCCCTCCACTTACAAGAACAAGGCCGGCTGCTCTACTAGTGCAGCTAGGAGCGAGGCCGTAATCTACTTGCACAATGTCTGGTGTAGGCAATCAAGCACTTGTGCGGCCTCCGTGCAATATCATGGCAGTGGACCCCTGATCCAATAGGAGCGGGTCACAGACCCAATGAGAAAAATACAATATAATACATAGCTGGCTAATCAGCAGAGTAGCCGAGCTGAACAATATACAATATAAACATATCGCATGACAGGAAGACCTTCATGGATTTTACTGCCGCTGCTAGCACTCCTGCTGTGGAGGAAAAAGCCCTGTGGACAAACAACCAACACAGCAAGCAGTCGGAATATATATAGAACTATATAAATACGACTATTATTTTTTAAAGGGTCTTCTTGTGAACGAAACTGAAACCGAAAGGGGCAGAATTGGGATTAGCTATCAATAATAACTAAACACACACCAGACAGAGACTATGTGTAGTGAAAAACGGTGGTGAACAACACTATGAAGTGAGCCAGCTAGCCAGATGAAATACGCAGTTTGAATGTTTATTACAAACACAGAGAGCTTACATTCCTGAGTCCAGCGAAGAGGCAAAAGAGGATGAACCTCCGCTGACGTCACATTTTATAGAACAGGAAGTGGGAAGGGACCTGTTCTGAGTGACGCGCGCAGGTGCCAATGCCAGCTTTGATAGAGTGATGTTTCGATCGGGTTCCTACGGAAGTGCGCAGAAACCCCTCCCCCTTGGGCAGTGCTTCCGACTTGAAAGATAACATAATGATATGATTATCTGTAACCCACTTTACTCTTATATCTGACAATTGAGATTCACACAGAAATGTTTTTACTTTGATTAACTTTAGTCAATCTCTCAATGAAGCTAAATAAAATGTATTGTGTTTGTTGAACGAAAGTTGTTGATTGATTTTGAAGTCGTGAAAAATGTTTTATAGTCTGTAATTAGTAAGCAAACTTCGGAGGTTTCAGGAGAAGCATGCAATCTGCCTTAATGTTTCTAAATAGCCCTATTGTAAATATAAACCAAAGATATTAAATGTTGTAATTTCCAAAACAGGGCAGTTGCCATAATATCAGGTACTGTCAAATGTTCTCTAGCCGAAAACTGTTTTTTTCAGTTTGTTACGCCATGGCGTCCAACTCGTAACACCTTTTTTCACTATGTCACCATAGAGACATTTCAAGCCAGGCAGTTTATTAGGTTTACAAATAATAATAAATAATCTAGCTGCTGTTTGACGTCTCCCATGTCAGCTTCTCCTTGTACTGCTTCGAGACAGGACAGAAGATTGCTTTAGTTTCTATGTCGCCACAGTTTCAATGAAGGCACTGTTCCTCGGAAGATGTCACAGAAAATATACAGTATCCTCTTGGACTGGGGCTGGTATTGCGAGACCATGACCGTGCAGGCCCCACACCCCCATCTCCACAGCCATACTTCGTCCCAGTCAGCCTCACTGCGGAGAATAAAGGAGTCAAGGAAAAACATCCTTGGCAAGAATTCATGAGCTCGGCAGGATGACACAAAGAAGGAAATACTACAGAGTAACGAAACAATCACCAATCTAGATGTACACGTAATGTCACTTAAGGAAATATTGAAAGTTTAAAGTTTTTAAATACTGATTATCCCCCAGTCCATTATACTGTGGGTGCAAATATTATATTTCCTCATAGTTTACATTTGCTTACTATAGTATGTTTTTCCAAGGTTTTGCATGTAAACAATACATTAGCTGTTCTTCTCTTATAATATTATTATTGTTATACTGTTTAAAGTTATTGGATCCTATAGGGTATGAAGTTAAAAGTCACACATGAAAGAAGACAACAACATGCCAAAAAATGCAACGAAGTATGCCATAACCACAATATGTAATCTTTACATGCAAAAGTTAATAGAAACAAGAATATCGAAGTTGCCATGGTAAGAATACATAATGTCTCCGTATAGAATAGTATTCAAAGTTATACAGTATATCTAACCTTTAATTAGTTATTTTAAATCAAACTTATGTGTAATGATTGTAGGCTATTCATATTGCAGATATTAAACCACTAAAAACATGATCCTAAGTCAAACTCACTAACAAGCCATTCAGCGGTGGTTCTAGCCCCTTTCATCTCGGGGGGCATGGCTGGGGCCAGTTGTAATCGTAGCGGGGCCATCATCGGGGGGGTGTATTGTCCATGATGTTAGTGGTGGGGGGGGTGCTGACAGTGTTTTGTCCACGGTGCCAGTTAGGGGGGCCACAGGGGGTATGTGCCAAATTTGAGGTATGTGCCTATCCTGCGTTTTCTTTTTTTTCTTATTTCTTTTTTTTTTTACATACCAAAGTAAAGCTGTGACCTTATTTGGCAAAGTAGGGTTCAGGATTTAAATTCACAGTGGCTACCTGAACTAACAGTAATGGGGCACACAACAAGTAAACAGAGAAAATAACTACACTATTCCTACCCTCCCAAATCTTACAGGACAGGACAGGTGAGATGCCCCTACTCCAAGATACTTATACAATAGAAAAACTATGGTAATAATAATATAGCCCAAGACAAAAAATATTAATCTTTCTAGACTGTATTAAAGTTCAGCACTTCGGAAAAATAGAATTATTTTGTATTTCAATAAAACAAAAATTATTACTGGTATCCACACACCCAACCAATATAAATGTCACGGACGGTGTTAATTAGCTCCTTAATCACCATTACTTATTATATTTATATTTCACTTCACTTTATGCAATATGGCTTGTGTATTTTGTTTGGTTCTATATTGCCATTATTTTGTGTGTTGATTATCTTTCACTTTATTGTTTAATTTGTTATTCACTTAGTATTATTTTGATTGTTTGCACGCGTGCCTTATTATTTGTGTTTCTTTGAGCCAATCACCACCGCACAACTCACCTGGGTCCACCTGCACTCTTCACACGCGTCCCCACTTAATCACCCTGCCCTGGGAGAGGAGAGGAGGGAGCGTCTGATACGAGCCGCAGAGACCTCCCACATTGGAAAGTGGACTACAGCAGACAGGAGGGGAGGTGGCAGACCTGGGAGCAGGACCCAGATCAACACGGCGCACAGGGACAGAATAGTGATGTCGTTCGCGAATGTGCCGGGTCCCGTCTGAGAAAGGATGTCTGTTCTTATGTTTTTATTTCTTATAAATGAATACAAGACAGAAAAAAAGTATGAATGTTGTGTTGATGTGCTGCGTATGATGACATTGTCCCGGTGCTCCCGTTTGGTGCAGCACACACACCTCAACACAAGATTCAGTCAGTGCGAGTGGTGCGGCCGAGCAGTGTGGCGAAAAAAAAATACGATCTTCCAACAGCAATTTCAACTAAAAAAGGAACACAATACAAACTCTTCAATGTAAAGCCAAAATTCACAACAAGCCAAAAAAAAATAAAAAACGGGTTAATTGTTGTTTTAGATCAATTGATTGGAATATAGCTAATAGGATCAGCACAATCCAATCAATCAATCACTCACTCACTTGGCCCTGTTACACAGACTGATTAATAGCAGTATGTTTAAGTCTAACCATAAATTCATAAATTAAAGCAAAGAAACTATTACTATGGGCAAGGACTTGTATAAAATCAAGTTTAAACAATGAAAACATGTAATCAAATACACATAATCCCACAAACAAATACATATAGATTTAAAATAGAGTCAGAGAGCTCCCGTCAACTGAACAGCTCCCCAGCATTTGGCGCACACTGCACACTGCACACTGCACATGTAAAAACAAGCAGCCCCCTATTATCTGCACACAAACCAACACAAGCAATGCTAGCCATAGAAAGAGTCTCTCTTGTGTCTTCTGAGCACTGCTTATATCCCCATCTGCTCCCGGTATGACAT
Organism: Amia ocellicauda; assembly: GCF_036373705.1. Classification (NCBI taxonomy): domain Eukaryota; kingdom Metazoa; phylum Chordata; class Actinopteri; order Amiiformes; family Amiidae; genus Amia; species Amia ocellicauda. The sequence goes on from NW_027103016.1 coordinate 10,651, forward strand.
CCCGTGATTGGTCGCAATGCTCAGTCCAATTAGGGTTAATAAGAGCCAATTCAATCAGTGACAGAGCCGACTGGCTCATCACAGTACTACTATATTTACAGCATGACATAACAGCGTGGCGCTGGAGCGGGAAAGTGCGCTTCTTTTTGCACATCGTCTACATGCGCGAAAAGCCTGGACACTTGGGCTAAAAAAAAGACAAAAATAGAAAGTGTGAAATATGAACGTTAACATTGTAGCGCAAACATTGGGCTTCGAGCCACGTGTAACAGACAGTGCGATTCAGAACAAAGTCAAAAATAGCTTCTGCACAACAATACAACTCTTAGCTAGTAAATTCATGTGGAAAATGGACGCCCCGTCTACAGGGCTGCGGCAAGTCGTGGCCTATTTGTTGGGGAAGGATGTTGAGCTCGGTTTTCCAAACGAGCCGCTGCATATTGACCTATGTCTATTGTCTAAATGTCTATTTATTTATTGATGTATTCATTTATTTATTTCAACATGTATTGATTCATTGATGATTTTCTCTGTGTATTCATTTTTAATTCTGGCATGGATTATCCTGCATACAAAAGCAAAGGCCCGGGACAGTGCGAGCATGACTTATACAGCGCAGTGCAATCATGGTCGCTGCTTGACATCGTCCTGCAAATAAAAAAACATTGGCTGGATGTCAAGTCACACATTGCCGGGCCAGACCTCGAACCCGGATCCTCCGGATCATCACCCTGCTGCTCTCCAGCTGAGCTACTCCGGCAACGGAACATCAGCGCGGAAGGGCGCTATTAACTGTGCGCTGTTTCTGCCGTCACTCATCTCCTGCAATGCCGTGTTTATGTGAGAGCTGTGACGCGCTGTAGCAGCAACTACATGTTTACTACATCTCATCTCCTCTGGGGTTTCAGTGTTTGTGAGACGGTGACACTAAACGCTGAAGTATAATGTCGGCCAATAAGCGCACTGGACACCGCCCATTGGCTGTGATTGACACAGCGGGTTTGTATGACGTCATTCACTGCTACAATGATCGAGTCCAGAAATACACCGTGGTCGTGCAAAAATGCTTTTTCTACTCTTGCGGTTTTTATTTTACACTACAGGAATAAATAACTAAACGAATATTAAATACATAGATACATGTCCCTGCCGATTCCAATGTTGGCGATTCATTGAACATGTAGCACTATTTGCACATGCATGTATTTATTGTCTCACATTAGAGATGAGATGTAGAAAACATGTAGTTGCTGCTACAGCGCGTCACAGCTCTCACATAAACACGGCATTGCACATGCCTGTAGCCAAAGTCCGTTTTTTTGTCTTCATTAAAATGATCCTTTACAGGAGTATTACATGCGAAGCCAAGGCCGGCCCTATCGGAATAGGCAAATGCTAGGGGCGCCCGAAAGAGTGAACATTTGTACGGAGGTTTGTTGCACTCAGTGCTTGTTATTGTGTGGAACCAAGTCACAGCAATTCCTGGTTATTAGCCAATAGGATGTGAGTGTTAATATGGGATGTCCTGTATAGAGCTGCTGTTAGGGAGTCAGTCAGTGAGTTGCACTGGGCAACAGCGGCACTTTGTACTGTCAAAAACAACACAAAAACAGCTATTGGGTTTTGCTGATTTCTATACATAAGCAGCTAAAATTGGACATTGTCAACCTCGCCTCTAAAATATAAAAGTGCGCACACGACCGGGGGTCACGGTGCCATAGCTTGTGTTCACCTAGAAACTCGTCCGGCAGCGGCGGACACAGCGGATTTCAGTGCAGACGCGTTTCAGCAGCGACACGTTTCCATCACACCCACCGGCACCGCGTCCAGTTTGCATATATAATGTTGCTTGATATGGGATTTTCCGCTGCTGATGTGTGGTTGTGAAGCAAAGATATGTTTGAGTCCAAATCTGCCTGATTTCATGGAGATTTTGAGCTGTTTTTTGACTTGTCTCCAGTTGTTAAAATCTTCCCCAGAACCCGCACCCTGAATTACTCAATCGTCTTCGCCCTCATTTTTCAACACTAATTTTGTGCAGTGCACAGTGGGACAAAGGGAAATGGTACAGACTTTAATCTAATAAGACACAAAATGCTTGAAAGTTTCTATTATGTTTATCTATATGACTACAATAATCTTTAACAAATTAAAATGTAAGTGGTCTGAAACAGTTTTAATACAAATATATACATTTATTTAACCAGTTGATTTTTGTACTTTGTGAAATGAATGTACTAAATATAAGCAACGGGGTAAATGACTAATTCACAGATTTAGTCCATGTCTGGACCTTGACTATACCTTGACCAAGAAATGTGGACCCTGACACAACATAATTGACTACCCCTGCTGTAGAACATTGCTACATTATGCATATTGCACTAAGGTGTCTGTAATATCATTTTTTCGTGCAATACTTTTTTAATACTGTATTTATAATTCATTTTATGTCACTTGTTTCTTTAAATTATGTTTTTATACTGTTTGTGTGGGGGTTTTGTTTCTAAAATAAAGAAGATCTCAAAGACATAAAGCTATGCAGTCTGTGAGTGTATGAACACAATGACCCTGCGATGCAGGGGGCACCACTTAAAATCTTGCCTAGGGCACCAAATTGGCCCTGTGCGCAGCAACTGACGTTATGCAAACGACATCCAGCTGGATAGTGAGTATGGGGTGAAAAGAGCAGGAGAGACGGGAGAGAAAGCAGGCAGCAGCGTCATTGTCGCAGAATATTGAACATATGTTCAAAAACACTGCCAAACAGGGTAAGGTTGTTATATGTACTACCTAATCTAACAGTTGAGATAGATAACGCTAACTACGTGCTAGCAAACAGTCGTCAACTCCACGCAGAAGGTAGCTAATGTTTTTACTCGTGTGTGTCTGTGTCTGTCAGGATTACACAAAAACTACAAGACCAATTTTCACAAAACTCAGTGGAGGGGTGTAGCATGGGTCAAGGAAGAACACAGTAAATTCTGACCATTATCCATCCAGTGGGACTAGCTAGCTACAGTGACCGATTCAGAAGATTTTTACCCTGAATATGTGTGATGTGTCGGTGCTCCATTCACGTGTGTGTGTGTGTGTGTGTGTGTGCATGTGTCTGTGTGTCTGTGTGCGTGCATGCGTGTGTTTGGACTGAAAAAGGTGGTACATGATCTTGGTAAGCAATTTGACAGCATTGTAGTAAATATTTTCGGTGCATCAAAAAGCGTCCTCGTTAAGATACCAGCAGACAAGCTAATCCAGCACAAATTAGTGCATAAAAAGTAACCAAAATGAAGTATTTAAACCTCATAATTGAATACAAAATGAGGGGAAAAACTGCAAAAAGGTCCACTTTTTGAAAAAAAGAACCCCCCTTCCACTAGGCTGGCTACGGGCCTGTTGCAGGAGATGAGTGACAGCAGAAACAGCGCACACTTAATAGCGCTCTTCCGGGTCTTTCCGGAGTTGCCCGAGTAGCTCAGTCGGGAGCGCGTCAGACTGAAGGTATGAAGCCCCAGGTCCGATCCCTGGCTCTGGCAATGAGCTACACTGTTTCCACTTCCACACTTTTACTCTGTACAACAATCTGACGCAGAGCAACCATGATTTTACAGCGAAGTGAAATCATGGTCACTCTGCTTCAGATTGTTCTGCAAAGTAAAAGCTTTCATTACATGTCGTGTAAAAAAAGTGCAAAAGTCCAAAAGTGTCTTGACAAGTGTTGAAATTAAAGCTAGACCCACGCTAACGCGATTCTTTAAATCCCAGACGATATTTAAAATGGTGGGCTGCTCACATTTAATGACAGGCAGGATTTCACGGAATTTAGGTCTTTTGCATCATGATGCCCCAAAACAACTATTGTTATTTGAGGTATTTGAATCAATACTTATGAAAATCAAAATCAAAAACTCAAAATAATGTAACTTGTTTTCGTGGATGTGCTCGACTCTCATTGGCTGCTGCCGGTCTCGGACCCGAGTCGCATCTTTAATATGAATTGTGTTGAATCTACTCGCCTGCCTGGCGAGCTGCAGGTTTGAGCAGAGGGCAGCGGCTCATCGGTTAGGCCCCGACCTGCTGCTTTCTGTTCAACCGGACACTTAATGACTCCATTGAATGAACAACCGGCTTAGATTGTACTTTTCAAATTGTGTAAAAAAGAGTTGGTTCTTTAATATGTTATTCATACAATTCTATGCTTAACTTAAACCCTCTACAGTTAAAAATAATGAAAATGCTCTGATTAAGGTTCAATTAAGCAATCGAGAGCTCTGTTGGAACAGATACCACAGGCAGTGCCCATCTTGCCCATCTTGCCAAAGACTATCAACATCAATATTATTAGCATTAGTAATGTAACTATTCTCAATTTCCCAGCTGAGCTCACAGACACTTTCACTGACCCCCCCCTCCTTCCTGGGGGGTGAATCCCTTCCTAATTGATAGGGTATTTCTGTTAGTGAAAGGACTATTTCCATACAATTTCATGACTTTAGACTTTAAACTATATCTCATTCAATGATTTATTTATTTTACATTAAGTTATACCTTCAGTAGCTTCCTTATTTTCCCTCATATTCCATTCAACCACCATCACAACTCTCATGCTGAAAGTGGCAGCACATGTCTTTCACACATATCAAACTCCCTTTTTCCAGCTTCCCAAGCCTTATTAACTCTTAAACCCCTCGTCAACTTCCTCAAACCTTCCTCAACATCGCTCAGACCCACTAAATTGCTCTGTATCCTAACAGCTGTTCTTTCTCCTTTTCCTAATTTCTTACAAGAAAATTCAAGTTATATTTATTGACATGTATTATTACTATTTATACACACATTTCACTCCATTATTTTAACTAAAATATTTACTTAACAAAATATCTTTTAGAAAATAAGCCTTTTAATTGATTTCAATAATGATTCCCAGGTACCTCAGGAAAACAAAGTTTCAAAAAATGTGTCCAGTCAATGATTTCCCCAATGAAGAGTTTGCGTGAGCACTAAGACTGTCCACCTGCGCGGCTCATATGTCCTTATTGTGTCAACTTCCTCCTATTGAAGTCCAATCTACACCGGTACATGTTCAGAAGAACTGTTCCCGAAACCAGATTGAACTGATCAATAGTTAATTTCTTACCTACACACTGTATTTAGGGATCTTATATCTGGGAATTTCAAAAACTCTTCATTGTGGAACTCACAGCTACCAAATGACCCTTTAATTTCCTGGAGTATCTGGTTATCTATTGAAGACTCTGTATAGGAAGTTGAAGAAAGTGTTTTGTGATAATTATATAATGTTTTATATTAATACTAGCATTAGAAGTAGTTTTGTATACAGACTGAGCAGATTCGATTTAGCAGGACAAGTAAAGGGTCAACAAGGTTGATTTGTTAGAAACTCCTGTCAGAAATGAAAGATCACCCAGTGCCGAAATAGCCTACAGATGTCTGCTGAGAATTTGTTTATGACTTAATCATTTCTCCAGATAGGCAGGAATTGTTTCTGTTAACGAGCGATTGACACTAGGTAAATGACGACCGTGGGATCGCATCTTCCTAGTGCACATCAAAGACGGACATCTGCTTTGGATCCATCACCTCTTCACGGGAGGACAGATCATAAAACGGACCCGGACCTGTATCTTCTGATTGGATGAACGGCCATAAGATGTTACGTCATTTTCCTATAAAGCTGCACTCATGTTGGTAAACATTAAGTTCTCACTGAAGGAATTATGCCTGACGTGGGGCTTCCGAGCGGCTTGATTAAAGTTCTATTTGCTTTATCTCCACGATTTCTCCACTTATTTCCGAGACGGTTCTACATCTATGTATTCATATCTTCACCATATTTTACTGTTTCCTCAGATTCCCATTTCAGAAATTAGCTCAAATTCAATTTTCAACATTTTATTTTGTAGTTCTGGTTTGTAAAATAGTATTTTATTTTTATTTTCTCCTTTAAATGGTTCAATGTTAATTTAGCTCACTTATTCAATGCTTGTCATTTTATATTTCTATAGTATCCTTCAAATTCGTACCCTTTGACTATTTCACTCATCTTAAATCCAAGGTCTAATTTTAACATTTATTTCAGGTATTTTATGCTGGCCCCAAACATTTTCTGAAAATAAGACTATAATATATAACTATTCTGTTTACATTCTCCTGCCTGGATTTTACATCAGGCTGTCAGGGCTGCACCAGAGTGCTGCTCCTGTGGATTTCAGCCTTTCATTTCCCTTTAATTTGACTTTATAGAATTTGTCCATAATATGATTTTTAACAAACAAATCCTTGTCCTTCTGGGTCTTAGACGACACCATTACTATTTATTTACTTTATTATTACTTTATTTTTATTATTTAGTGTATATTGTGTATTACTTTAACATTATTCTCATAATAGAATATATAATTTATTTATAATTTGTGATGCCTTATGCACTCTATATGCACTCTATATACAGTTAAATGTTTAGATCCAGCCTGGAGCTGAACCTCTGGAGCCACTGGGGAGCTGTTCAGTTGACGGGAGCTCTCTGACTCTATTTTAAATCTATATGTGTTTGTTTGTGGGATTATGTGTATTTGATTACATGTTTTCATTGTTTAAACTTGGTTTTATACAAGTCCTTGCCCATAGTAACAGTTTCTTTGCTTTAATTTATGAATTTATGGTTAGACTTAAACATACTGCTATTAATCAGTCTGTGTAACAGGGCCAAGTGAGTGATTGATTGATTGGATTTTGCTGATCCTATTAGCTATATTCCAATCAATTGATCTAAAACAGCAATTAACCCGTTTTTTTTTTGTTTTTTTTTGGCTTGTTGTGAATTTTGGCTTTACATTGAAGAGTTTGTATTGTGTTTTTTTTTTAGTTGAAATTGCTGTTGGAAGATCGTATTTTTTTTTCGCCACACTGCTCGGCCGCACCACTCGCACTGACTGAATGTTGTGTTGAGGTGTGTGTGCTGCACCAAACGGGAGCACCGGGACAATGTCATCATACGCAGCACATAAACACAACATTCATACTTTTATTCTGTCTTTTTTTTTTTTTGGATTGTTGTGAATTTTGGCTTTACATTGAAGAGTTTGTATTGTGTTCTTTTTTAGTTGAAATTGCTGTTGTAATTGTGGTAACTTATATTGGTGTGTTTATTGTATGGTTTATCTGATGTTTATATTGTGGTTTCTTTTCACTTACATTGGTGTTTATTGTATGTTTTTTTTTAGTATTTCTTTAATGAAGGTCAATTGCGGTTTTATTATAATAATTGGTCGTATGTATTTGAGGGAGAAATTAACTTAACTGTTTAATGGATATTGACTTTTTATGGATTGTTTAGTGATACTGTGATTGTTATTCTATTTGCCTAAATTGCACATTGTGTACCCAGCGTATTAAATTGGTTATTAAAAAGACTTGGTTATATACTTCCTCTTGGCTTTTCACTCTCCCTTTACATCACTAATTTTAGCTTCCAGGGTTATTCGACCGGACCGTCCGGTAAACCAAAGGTGGTGGCAGCTACACGCTCCTCTGTCAAATCCAGTTAGGACACGACCTTACTAGGACAGGTTTCGTTACAGTACATATTGATGATCCTGTACTGTTATCCTTACCAACAAAGGCAGATGTGACAAATGAATGCATAACAATAATATTAGTAAATTGGGTTTGATGTATAAGGTGTTGTAGATTATGCAATAGATCTCAACGTCATTTACTGATAGACATCACTCTTTATCACTTTCACTTTTGAAGGAACTGCTTTGTATTCTGTGTATTGTTTTATTGTAGTGCTGCTTCCTTTCTTGGCCAGGTTTTACTTGCAAAAGTGATTTTATTCTCAATGTAAGCTCAAAGTCAAATAGTTTAAATAAGAAAACAATGTATTGAAATGAGAACATCATGAACCTGTGTAATTATGCTGAAGGACAAGCACTGAAAGCAGAGAGAATTTTGTGTTTGGCATTGAATAGCCTTAAAGAAAACTATGCCGTTTTTGGAAACTTTCATATTTAAGTTGAATGTAGGTAAAAACATTCCAGTCACTCTGAAGAGAGAATACAGTTTACTGTGCGAATAAGTAGCCCCTGAATTGAAGATAAAAATCAAAAGTGCTGTTCGTAATTAGTTTACACTTTTACATCAGATGTCTTGTTTTTGCTTTCCAAATTGAGGAGTTGTGGCATATAATGTAAATGAAGTTACTTCACTAGTAGTGTGATTTCTACGTTGTGTATGTGTGTTTGTATATATGAACTCATACATTTTTTAAAGATTGTATTTGGAAAACAAATTCAGGTATAGCACGTGTCCCCCTTTTGAATGGGTTCTATATATAACATTTTAAAACGAATGATTCTGTATAGAACGCTATGTTTGGGGGTTCTTCATGTAACCCCTTTGAAGGGGTTCTACATAGAGCCATAAAGGGATCCACCAGAGCGATTACTCGAGGAACCCTTTATGGTTCTGTGCAGAACAATTTCTTCTAAGAGTGTGGAGTGTCGCCACACAATTTCTCTCAGAGGGCTTTTGACCAATGGCAATCCAATCCTGAATGACGTCACCACTATCCTGTTGTACTTTATGGGAGAGATGTATTAAGTAGTTTATAATGAGAAGAATAACAATAATCACCTGTTTTTCATAGTTGCCTATAGGTTTTGTAGTTTTGTATCCATTGTCTCCTTCATATTAGGAAAGGAAGTTGATCCATAGCCTACTCAGAGACAACTGAGAGTTGGTCTCTGAGCAGCAGCACAAAGGGGTCGAGTCTCTCAATGTCCGTGTGTTGGAGATATTCCACCATATTGGTCCCAGCCTTTAAAACAATGTTAATGAAAGGTACTCACAGTCATTTTAAATATTACATCCTGTAGTGTTTCCTTTCAAAATATGATCTTATTATGACTTGAACTAAATAAATCCTTTGACCCACTAATACCAAATTACAGTTAGGGGGGCCACAGGTGTGATTTGAAAAAACGATCTTCCATGTCTTTCTGTTGTGTTTTGACCTGGGGATCTGTAATTGTCCAAGTGGCTACTGCACATGTACTTATTTTATATTAAATGTGTTATTTAATTAGGCTTGGTTCTGGTGAGCATGTACAAGACGTCAGCTTTTTAAATAACTGTGTGTATTGGATCATACACATTTTAGAAATACTCTCTCAAACTTCCCGCATTGGTACCTCACCAGGGAGGTAGAAAACAGCAATAGCATTGAAAAAGTGTGATTGTAGTTCTGCTCTTCTGCAATATATTTCTACAAGATCAAGAACGGGCTCTGAAAACACTGAGGGTACAGGACGAGGACAGCGAAGCAATGAGCAACACTTGATACAGGATAAGAGCAACGGATACTTAGAATTTATAGGTGTAGGCCCCGTAGTAAAATATTCCCATCCGTTTTCATGGTACAATACTTTGATAATGACCCCCAATAGTCTTTCAAATGCCAGAATATCTGATAAACATTTTTTTTTCTGAATTGAAAACCCTAGCTGGCTATGCATTCGTTTGGCACCATCTAACATTTCGGAATCTGTGCATTCTTTACCCTTCCACAGGCGGTACACACTGGCAGCAAAACATAAATTGTTACCTTGGTTTATGTCTATTATTTTACTAAATAAAATACCTTTTAAGCGCCTCCGCGCACCACCACCACCTTGCATATTTCTAATCACAGTGACCGTTATTCGCAAACTCCCATGTGTTAGAATTTCGGTGTGACTTTGTAGTAAATTAGCTATGCTCTCTAAGAAATCTGCAGCGTCCAGCTCCCCCACATTTCGCCTCCTCGATTAGAAAGGATTATTTAATGACCCCGAGCTCGGTCTCAGCTGTACAAAATCATTAGGACCCACATTGTGTGATATTTCATTTAGCAATCCTTGCACAGCTCCATGCACAATACGGACAGCATTCATATAAGATTGTACCAGATCCAGGTTCACAAACCTGAATTCTTCATAAAACTCCATATCCCGAAACCTATTAATTTCTCGGTCATAGCGACGAATAATCTCCAAAAACCCCCGAGGAGGGTCCCCGCCAACGCCACCCTCAGCCATTTGTTCATCATTTTCATTATTCATCTCTAACATTGCAGCATCACCACCCCCAATCTGATTATCATTGTTATTAGCTACCGATGCTAGTTCCTTAGATACATCCTGATCTATATATTCCTGAATTTCCAAGTTTACCGGATGGCCTCCCGTCTGGAGAGTGTGCAACAGTGTCTGTGACCGTGCTAATTGTGACACATTTGTTCTAAATTTAAGCCTACGCAGCATTCTTTTCGCAGCATTAATTTTATTTCTCATTACCCCCCTAATTACACAAGCAGACTGACAGTTTTTGTGCTTCTCCTTTTTCATTGTTTGTCAATTGTTGTTTTCAGAATTGGTTGTTTTTTGTAACAACCCTTCTCGATCGTGCAGAGACTGATTGATTCACAGTGTTAATTACAGATTCATCAAACTCTCATCAGAAACGGGGCAATTCCCTATTTGTTTTAACAAATTTGTCAAAACATGTATTTTGCACTGAGCGGTGTTTAACGCCTCCACAAGCTGACTTGCTTGCTTGCTAAACACCAGGGCCCTACAATCACCAGGGGTCTGTATGTCAACACAGGGTGATTGATCACATTTCATCTCAGTATCCCCACTAGTGGTGGCTTTAACCGTGCTTTTACCCCGTTTACCTCTTTTTACAGTAGCGGAGCTCGGTCGGTTCACTTTCACACATTGCACCCCCACATCGGTGGTGTCGTGTGCCACCCGGTTTGTCTTACTCAAGGCTTTTCTGGGCGCTGTGTTTCCCCTTTGTGTGACTAGTGGCTGTCTCCCCCGCTGTAGAACGGACCTCCCTTTATCAGCACGATCGGATCTCTTCAGCTGTTTTCCACTTGACACGCCTCTCAAGCAGGGCAATGCAGGCTGTGCCGCATTTTTAGCTATAATAAAACAAACATGTCAATTACACTTTATACAGTGACTTTTCACTACATTTCGAACAAATACAAAATATAATAATATTATTATTATTATTATTATTAATAACATTGGTAAAAACGGTGAATGTTACACACCTCCATTCAAAGTTTGCTCTGTGACTTGGGGTGGGTGGGGGAGTGCTTAGTTATGTGGGTTAAACAACTGTCAATTCAAAAAACAAACATTGGTCCCATAAATGTACACAATATAATGTTTTAGAAGATGTAATTAATTTATAATATATAACAACTTGTTCTATGGCATACCATGGAATCTGAATAAAACTGGCCATTAAACGGACCCCATCATCATCAAATGGACCCCAGTCAGATGCCATTATGAAGAGTGTGTCCCTTCATATATTATATTGGATGTGTAAAATTAACTGCTTGGAGCGGCTTATTTATGGGGGGGCAAAATGGTATTTCATAATTTTTCTAAGAATCACACAAAATTGTATTCCACATAACATACCAGGAAACCGCCAAAAATGTTGTTCTCATTACAGAATTCAGTTGGGGCGGAATGTTGGGGTGTCTATTTCACTCCGATAAAGTTGATCTCCAACAGACATCTGTATCTATGCGTGCTATGGTCATGGTCTCACGTTCAAAACAACGTGTACACACTGGGTGAGGTGACCATTTGGAGAGATAAATTGTTATCACATATTTGTTATGGACACGAGCCTAATGGGTACAAATGACTGTACCCACGTGGCACCCATACACGCACCCAACTCCGTCCACACTCCTCCTCCTCTGTATAGCCACTGCCCCCCATTTACCCACGTGTCCCCACACACGCCCCCAACCCCGCCCACACCCCGCCTCCTCTGTAGAGCCGCCGGCCACCATTTACAGTATAAAGAGCATGCTGGTAAACACAGAAAACATGTCACCCGTTCGGGACAGAACAGGTCTGCGGTAACTGGTGGAAACCCCCATAGCGCACTATGGCTACACCAGCTAAGAAGACACCCCCTAGCGACCACGCTGCTGATGAAGATGCGGGGGCACCTAACACAAAATTAAGATGGTCGGAAGACAGGGACCCAAAAGAGGTAACACTTTATTTTACTTTAAAAACGTGTTTAGAATATTATTATTAATTTTAAACGTATGCCGGTGTTTACATGCTGTTAGGCCGTATGTGTGTATATATGAATTTCAATGCAAAGTGAATTTAAATGCATGTTTTCTTCTTTGTATGTTTATCAAAAGAATAGTGTCAGCGCTCCTCCTCTGAGCCCCAGGGATGCTCTCCCAATGTCTGATGAAGACGAAGGTGTCAACACTGGTGATGAGTCTGAAGATGATGACAAGGACCATGAACATGGCAGGGAGGATAAAACCTCAGACACTGATGATGGAGTTGGACCATCAATGGAAAGAGAGGTAAATATAGAGGTCCTACAACTGTGTTTAGTTGTGTACTTCTTTACTGACCGACACACATTACAGTTTTAAGTGTTATTTTCTTTTCTCTTCATTAGAATAGTGGAGTACCAGACACCAGTGATATTGATTCCTCTGTCAACTCTTTAAGACCCCGAACAAGATTGAACATTGCATGCTTCTGTTCTTGCCTTGCTAGAACCCACAAGAGTTTTGATTCAGACAGGGAAGTTCCGAGATATAATTGTAAAAACTATGATGATCATGTAACACTAGTGATGACACACACCATAAAGGGCATTATTGCGCTAGTGTTACAACATTGTATTGGCCGTGAATTAGTTGATAAGTGTGAGGCCTGTCTGATAGGTGACCCCAGCCAAGCACAGCATCTCTGTCTAACTTTAGATCACGAGCAAGGGAGTGTCTGGAGTAGTGTCGCTCTTATATGTAACAAAATAAGTGTCACCCGCTTTCTAAATGTTGTGTTATGTGTTGCACGTGCCCTATGTGGGCTATGCATCACCAGACAGACTGAGAAACAAGTGAAATCTCTTTTGCATAGCTTAGAAACATGCACAAAGGAATTAATGTTTAGTTCCCCCCCCCGCTGTACCGAACCCATAACGAACCGAGACTTCAAAACCGAGGTACGTACCGAACTGTCAGTTTTGTGTACCGTAACGTTACACCCCTAACAAATGCTGTTAAACGGCATATTTGAAACAATACATTTTTGGGAAACAGTCGCGGCTATCTAAGTTTATTTATTCAACGTTGCAGAACCTGAAGGGGAGGGAGTCATATCTCAAAGGAGATCTGATAACACTTTATTTTAAGGGGCCAGAAGTATGCATTAGTTAAGCACAAACACACTCGTAATTAATTTTTAACTTTACATATTAGTCATTATTTATTAAACATTTGAAGGATCCACATTCATGCAATAAATAAACATAAACCTAGTAATTAATGATTAACCGAATGCACAGTAAATGCATTTTAGCCATTATTTACAACTTAGCAAACCATATATTATTGTAGTGTTATGTTGGGTGTATTTTGATAAGAGCATTTTAGCTCTGAGCTGAAGCACTGATCTAAAGAAGACCTCTCCCCCCACCAAAAGTTATCAGATTTCCTTAACTCATCAGCTTGGAACTGGTTTACATCAAAGTGACAGTTTTGGGGAGGATGGCACCGAGAATAGGCCAAATAGTTTGGAATCCTGCTATGAGATAGGAGAAAGGGGCCTGTAGGTAATAAAAACTCTTTGAAGTGGACGAGAGCCGAAATCCCGACATAGAGCTACGAACCCGGGCCAACCGGCATTTCCAAAAGATGGCATGGATTGACATCAGTCATAAATCAAGCCCCCCTCCAATAGGACACTGGGGGCTGAAACCGAAATCCAATCTAAAAAAATCAAGAACCAATCACCTATTGATCTGACAGACTATAAAGAACAGCGCACGGTCTCTCTCTCTTACTCTCTCTCTCACCTGAACCAGAAACTCGCAACCTGTAGCTCTGTTGCCAGAACCGGAACCAGAAACCAACCAAGTCTTTGCCGGCAACAGAAGAATTAAACTGGGAGAAGGAGATTGAGCCGTACGAAGAATTCTTTTAAAGGACTTTATTAAATAAAGAACTTTACAGACCCACCTGATCAGTGGAGTTTTACAGCTGGACAATTGACTAAGTCGACTGAATACGAAAGTGCCAGTCATTTAAATAGCTATTTGAGTCTTAAGAAACTTGACCCTTGGAACAAACAGGGCCCTGCTTTCCTCAAAGACTTTGTCTTCAAGTAACTACGGTGGAACCCTGCTTACAAAGAAGATTTTGTGCACAACCTTGGAGCCTTCAAACCAATGGAAAATCTGTTTGGAAAAGACTCTACATTCGCGAAACCCCAACTTCCAGGTGCATCGACTGAGTGGAAGTTCTTGGACAAAGCTGAACCGGACTGCCTTTGTTCCAACCACACGGACCTCGTGCCGTGTGCTGTTATCTGAGCCCGAAGCCAGAGAGGCCTCTCTGCGACGAAGTTCAGATAAGTTTAACAGTTTGGAGTTTGTGATTCATGACATTTAAGAAATCAATTAGAAATGTTAATCTGTGATTCATAACTCTAGAATGTGTAATATCATTTAGTTTTCTTAAATATAAATGTGTGTTGCATTCAACTGTTTTGTTGATAATTTTAGAAATAAAATCTGTCAACGCCGAGAAATATCTTCTCATTCCTGTTTAACTGTTTAGTCTGAAATTGACACAAGTCAATAGACGTTAGATTATTGGTGGCCCTGCCTATCCTTGATCATTGAATAATAATCAGTTAAGGGAAATTGTGGTAACAAGTAATGATAGGATCTTTCTCGGCACCTAAACGTAAATGAGACTGATATATATATAACGAGAAGTTACCTGACATAAATACTAACCTGCGTAGTTATTTAATGTCTGACTAACAATACTAACGAGAGACTCACCTTCGTCTTACTAACCGGTATTGTAGTTAATGTGTTTATAACCTTTTTTGTTTAACGATTTGTGTGTTATCATATGCGATCCCATGGTCTTTGATTTGGTCACGGAAGTGATTTGTCTTTGATTTGTTGATCTAGAGTTGAATTTTGATTAGCTTTTCCCTTTTGTATAATTAGTGTAGTGCTACATTTAGTCTTTGTTTTTGAATAAATTTAACAATTTATATCTTTGGAATTGGTGTCTGTGTCCAATTATTACAGAAATTGAGTTCTACAAGATTCCAGGATTCGTGATAAGGTGATACTATAAATTCACTTCTTAAATTGAAATTTATAAGTGTACCTTACGATACAACTGATAGCACTGCAACTCAGTGTAGGTGTGCGTTCAGTCCGGCAAACACAACATTTCAGTTATGAAACGCTTTCTACAGGTGATGTATAAATGTAATATTTTCACACATTTGAATAAGTTTGATTTGATACAAGATTTATGAAGTTGACCAAACAAAATGACATAATATTTTTCAGGGGATAAAAATCTCACGACACAATTGGGTAGTCCTCACGGCACACGGGTTGAAAACCACTGAGCCAAGCCACGGTGCTTCTTGGCTTTGCACGGCCACTGAGACTGCCAGGGGAAGACGGTGAGAAGCTTCCCTTCGATAGCTCAGTTGGTAGAGCGGAGGACTGTAGGTTTCAGGCAGCGGGCATCCTTAGGTCGCTGGTTCAATTCCGGCTCGAAGGAAGGCGTGATTATGGTTTGACATCGGTTTTGGACGAGCTCCCAAATGTCAAGCCATTGGAATTGCATGAGGACAAGGAGAAAACACCGGAAATTCGGATTTGCTGTGGAGAACTCGCATTGCCCAAACATCTCATATGCATGTGACCCTTTTCACCCTGAGCCCAGTTTTCTAAACCGGCCAGAAAGCGGTCTGGAACAATCATGAAGCCAACACATTGTGAAGCACTTCACTGAAGCCCGGGTAGCTCAGCCGGTAGAGCATCAGACTTTTAATCTGAGGGTCCAGGGTTCGAGTCCCTGTTCGGGCGCCTTGTTGACCGAGGGCCATGATGGTGAAAAGCCTGGATGGCCTTCCAGGTGACAATGAAATATGCAGTTGCGTCTAGGCAAGGTGTCTAGTCCTCTTTGCTTCTTTCGGCAAATATCCAGCCTGGGCAAGTGTTGTCTTCCAGAGGCAAGTCAAGCCAGGAACTCTGAGAGATGTTTTTGCCGTTGACGACGTGTCACTTTAGAACAGCACAACATGCATCTCTACTTGACTTGGCACAATCTGTGAGGGTTGGGCCAACACAACGTGTCCACACATTTGCAGGCATCTTGAAATACTTGGAATGACCTGTGGCCCCATGCCATGCAGAAGTCCACAGCTATGCGTGTCAGCATGCTCTGCTCCTCATCCCCAATGTGCCACTTGTAAGAACTTTGTAAAAAGCGACAGAGAACATGATCAGCAAAGAAACACAATTCTCCTGAGAACGACAATCATCGTGCCGATCGTAATCTCAGTGCATACCTGGATGCCCAACAAGCCAAGCCAGTGGTTCCCAAGCGTTGTAATGCCACGGCACACTTTGCTGAGACCAAAAACCTTCGCGGCGCACCAACATGAAAAAAAAAAAAAAGGATTTACTAGGTATTGTCTCACCTGAATGGCAACAGGCTGCTAAAGCTATTATCACACGCACATTGCATGTTAAAGTATGTCAGTAAGGGAGTAATTAAAAGGGCAAATGTGTGAAGTGCAAGGAGTGGCCCTTAGTGGTTAAGTAAAAAAGTACACAGACAAACTAAATAATCCCTTGATACATATCATTTATTTAGTGCAGACAGACCAAGACCAGCCACAATAAACTATTCGCAGTAAATATAAATTCACAGCAAAATAGGTTCAGTTCACAATATCCTATAACAAGCTGCACAAAGGCAGCGCTAGCAGTGGAAAGAACGAAGAACTGCAGGAGAAACGCCGGGGCTATTTAGAGCCCGATTATTCAACACAGAGGGGGAAAACCAAGGCCAAATGAGACTTAGAGGAACAGGAGACATCCAACAACAGTATAAAGATGAAAAGGAATTCACCACATGTCCCTTTAATCAATTGCCTTGCAGTTCCACTGTGTAGCGTTATGTTGGGTGTATTTTGATAAGAGCATTTGGGCTCTGAGCTGAAGCACTGATCTAAAGAAGACCTCTCCACCCCCAAAGTTATCAGATTTCCTTTGCTCATCAGCTTGGAACTGGTTTGCATCAAAGTGACAGTTTTGGGGAGGATGGCACCGAGAAGAGGCCAAATAGGTTGAATCCTGCTATGAGATGTCTGGAGAAAGGGGCCTGTAGGTGATAAAAACTCTTTGAAGTGGACGAGAGCCGAAATCCCGACATAGTGCTACGAACCCGGGCCAACCGGCATTTCCAAAAGATGGCATGGATTGACATCAGTCATAAATCAAGCCCCCCTCCATTAGGACACTGGGGGCTGAAACCGAAATCCAATCTCAAGAACTCAAGAACCAATCACCTATTGATCTGACAGACTATAAGGAACAGTGCACAGTCTCTCTCTCTCTCTCTCTCTTTCTCTCTCTCTCTCTTTCTCTCTCACCTGAACCAGTAACTCGCTGCCACAGCTCAACCTGTAGCTCTGTTGCCCGAACCGGAACCAGAAACCAACCAAGTCTTTGCCGGCAACAGAAGAGTTAAACTGGGAGAAGGAGATTGAGCCGTACGAAGAATTCTTTTAAAGGACTTTATTAAATAAAGAACTTTACAGACTGCGCATGCCCGCCTGTGCCCACCTGATCAGTGGAGTTTTACAGCTGGACAATTGAGTAAGTCGAATGTATATGAAAGTGTTCAGTCATTTAAATAGCTATTTGAGTCTTAAGAAACTTGACCCTTGGAACGAACAGGGCCCTGCTTTCCTCAAAGACTTTGTCTTCAAGTAACTACGGTGGAACCCTGCTTACAAAGAAGATTTTGTGCACAACCTTGGAGCCTTCAAACCAGTGGAAAATCTGTTTGGAAAAGACTCTAATTTCGCGAAACCCCAACTTCCAGGTGCATCGACTGAGTGGAAGTTCTTGGACAAAGCCGAACCGCACTGCCTTTGTTCCAAACCACACGGACCATGTGCCGTGTGCTGTGATCTGAGCCCGAAGACAGAGAGGCCTCTCTGCGACGAAGTTCAGATAAGTTTAACAGTTTGGAGTTCATGATTCATGACATTTGAGAAATCAATTAGAAATGTTATTCTGTGATTCATAACTCTAGAATGTGTAATATCATTTAGTTTTCTTAAATATAAATGTGTGTTGCATTAAACTGTTTTGTTGATAATTTTAGAAATAAAATCTGTCAACCCCGAGAAATATCTTCTCATTCCTGTTTAACTGTTTAGTCTGAAATTGACACAAGTCAATAGACGTTAGATTATTGGTGGCCCTGCCTATCCTTGATCATTGAATAATAATCAGTTAAGGGAAATTGTGGTAACAAGTAACGATAGGATCTTTCTCGGCACCTAAACGTAAATGAGACTGATATATATATAACGAGAAGTTACCTGACATAAATACTAACCTGCGTAGTTATTTAATGTCTGACTAACAATACTAACGAGAGACTCACCTTCGTCTTACTAACCGGTATTGTAGTTAATGTGTTTATAACCTTTTTTGTTTAACGATTTGTGTGTTATCATATGCGATCCCATGGTCTTTGATTTGGTCACGGAAGTGATTTGTCTTTGATTTGTTGATCTAGAGTTGAATTTTGATTAGCTTTTCCCTTTTGTATAATTAGTGTAGTGCTACATTTAGTGTTTGTTTTTGAATAAATTTAACAATTTATATCTTTGGAATTGGTGTCTGTGTCCAATTATTACAGAAATTGAGTTCTACAAGATTACAGGATTCGTGATAAGGTGATACTATAAATTCACTTCTTAAATTGAAATTTATAAGTGTACCTTACGATACAACTGATAGCACTGCAACTCAGTGTAGGTGTGCGTTCAGTCCGGCAAACACAACATTTCAGTTATGAAACGCTTTCTACAGGTGATGTATAAATGTAATATTTTCACACATTTGAATAAGTTTGATTTGATACAAGATTTATGAAGTTGACCAAACAAAATGACATAATATTTTTCAGGGGATAAAAATCTCACGACACAATTGGGTAGTCCTCACGGCACACGGGTTGAAAACCACTGAGCCAAGCCACGGTGCTTCTTGGCTTTGCACGGCCACTGAGACTGCCAGGGGAAGACGGTGAGAAGCTTCCCTTCGATAGCTCAATTGGTAGAGCGGAGGACTGTAGGTTTCAGGCAGCGGGCATCCTTAGGTCGCTGGTTCAATTCCGGCTCGAAGGAAGGCGTGATTATGGTTTGACATCGGTTTTGGACGAGCTCCCAAATGTCAAGCCATTGGAATTGCATGAGGACAAGGAGAAAACACCGGAAATTCAGATTTGCTGTGGAGAACTCGCATTGCCCAAACATCTCATATGCATGTGACCCTTTTCACCCTGAGCCCAGTTTTCTAAACCGGCCAGAAAGCGGTCTGGAACAATCATGAAGCCAACACATTATGAAGCACTTCACTGAAGCCCGGGTAGCTCAGCCGGTAGAGCATCAGACTTTTAATCTGAGGGTCCAGGGTTCGAGTCCCTGTTCGGGTGCCTTGTTGACCAAGGGCCCTGATGGTGAAAAGCCTGGATGGCCTTCCAGTTGACAATGAAATATGCAGTTGCGTCTAGGCAAGCTGTCTAGTCCTCTTTGCTTCTTTCGGCAAATATCCAGCCTGGGCAAGTGTTGTCTTCCAGAGGCAAGTCAAGCCAGGAACTCTGACGACGTGTCACTTTAGAACAGCACAACATGCATCTCTACTTGACTTGGCACAATCTGTGAGGGTTGGGCCAACACAACGTGTCCACACATTTGCAGGCGTCTTGAAATACTTGGAATGACCTGTGGCCCCATGCCATGCAGAAGTCCACAGCTATGCGTGTCAGCATGCTCTGCTCCTCATCCCCAATGTGCCACTTGTAAGAACTTTGTAAAAAGCGACAGAGAACATGATCAGCAAAGAAACACAATTCTCCTGAGAACGACAATCATCGTGCCGATCGTAATCTCAGTGCATACCTGGATGCCCAACAAGCCAAGCCAGTGGTTCCCAAGCGTTGTAATGCCACGGCACACTTTACTGAGACCAAAAACCTTCGCGGTGCACCAACATGAAAAAGAAAAAAAAAGGATTTACTAGGTATTGTCTCACCTGAATGGCAACAGGCTGCTAAAACTATTATCACACGCACATTGCATGTTAAAGTATGTCAGTAAGGGAGTAATTAAAAGGGCAAATGTGTGAAGTGCAAGGAGTGGCCCTTAGTGGTTAGGTAAAAAAGTACACAGACAAACTAAATAATCCCTTGATACAAATCATTTATTTAGTGCAGACAGACCAAGACCAGCCACAATAAACTATTCGCAGTAAATATAAATTCACAGCAAAATAGGTTCAGTTCACAATATCTTATAAGAAGCTGCACAAAGGCAGCGCTAGCAGTGGAAAGAACGAAGAACTGCAGGAGAAACGCCGGGGCTATTTAGAGCCCGATTATTCAACACAGAGGGGGAAAACCAAGGCCAAATGAGACTTAGAGGAACAGGAGACATCCAACAACAGTATAAAGATAAAAAGGAATTCACCACATGTCCCTTTAATCAATTGCCTTGCAGTTCCACTGTGTAGCGTTATGTTGGGTGTATTTTGATAAGAGCATTTGGGCTCTGAGCTGAAGCACTGATCTAAAGAAGACCTCTCCACCCCCAAAGTTATCAGATTTCCTTTGCTCATCAGCTTGGAACTGGTTTGCATCAAAGTGACAGTTTTGGGGAGGATGGCACCGAGAAGAGGCCAAATAGGTTGAATCCTGCTATGAGATGTCTGGAGAAAGGGGCCTGTAGGTGATAAAAACTCTTTGAAGTGGACGAGAGCCGAAATCCCGACATAGAGCTACGAACCCGGGCCAACCGGCATTTCCAAAAGATGGCATGGATTGACATCAGTCATAAATCAAGCCCCCCTCCATTAGGACACTGGGGGCTGAAACCGAAATCCAATCTCAAGAACTCAAGAACCAATCACCTATTGATCTGACAGACTATAAGGAACAGTGCACAGTCTCTCTCTCTCTCTCTCTCTCTTTCTCTCTCACCTGAACCAGTAACTCGCTGCCACAGCTCAACCTGTAGCTCTGTTGCCCGAACCGGAACCAGAAACCAACCAAGTCTTTGCCGGCAACAGAAGAGTTAAACTGGGAGAAGGAGATTGAGCCGTACGAAGAATTCTATTAAAGGACTATATTAAAGAAAGAACTTTACAGACTGCGCATGCCCGCCTGTGCCCACCTGATCAGTGGAGTTTTACAGCTGGACAATTGAGTAAGTCGAATGTATATGAAAGTGTTCAGTCATTTAAATAGCTATTTGAGTCTTAAGAAACTTGACCCTTGGAACGAACAGGGCCCTGCTTTCCTCAAAGACTTTGTCTTCAAGTAACTACGGTGGAACCCTGCTTACAAAGAAGATTTTGTGCTCAACCTTGGAGCCTTCAAACCAGTGGAAAATCTGTTTGGAAAAGACTCTAATTTCGCGAAACCCCAATTTCCAGGTGCATCGACTGAGTGGAAGTTCTTGGACAAAGCCGAACCGCACTGCCTTTGTTCCAAACCACACGGACCATGTGTCGTGTGCTGTGATCTGAGCCCGAAGACAGAGAGGCCTCTCTGCGACGAAGTTCAGATAAGTTTAACAGTTTGGAGTTCATGATTCATGACATTTGAGAAATCAATTAGAAATGTTATTCTGTGATTCAAAACTCTAGAATGTGTAATATCATTTAGTTTTCTTAAATATAAATGTGTGTTGCATTAAACTGTTTTGTTGATAATTTTAGAAATAAAATCTGTCAACCCCGAGAAATATCTTCTCATTCCTGTTTAACTGTTTAGTCTGAAATTGACACAAGTCAATAGACGTTAGATTATTGGTGGCCCTGCCTATCCTTGATCATTGAATAATAATCAGTTAAGGGAAATTGTGGTAACAAGTAATGATAGGATCTTTCTCGGCACCTAAACGTAAATGAGACTGATATATATATAACGAGAAGTTACCTGACATAAATACTAACCTGCGTAGTTATTTAATGTCTGACTAACAATACTAACGAGAGACTCACCTTCGTCTTACTAACCGGTATTGTAGTTAATGTGTTTATAACCTTTTTTGTTTAACGATTTGTGTGTTAGAGCATCAGACTTTTAATCTGAGGGTCCAGGGTTCGAGTCCCTGTTCGGGCGCCTTGTTGACCGAGGGCCATGATGGTGAAAAGCCTGGATGGCCTTCCAGGTGACAATGAAATATGCAGTTGCGTCTAGGCAAGGTGTCTAGTCCTCTTTGCTTCTTTCGGCAAATATCCAGCCTGGGCAAGTGTTGTCTTCCAGAGGCAAGTCAAGTCAGGAACTCTGAGAGATGTTTTTGCCGTTGATGACGTGTCACTTTAGAACAGCACAACATGCATCTCTACTTGACTTGGCACAATCTGTGAGGGTTGGGCCAACACAACGTGTCCACACATTTGCAGGCGTCTTGAAATACTTGGAATGACCTGTGGCCCCATGCCATGCAGAAGTCCACAGCTATGCGTGTCAGCATGCTCTGCTCCTCATCCCCAATGTGCCACTTGTAAGAACTTTGTAAAAAGCGACAGAGAACATGATCAGCAAAGAAACACAATTCTCCTGAGAACGACAATCATCGTGCCGATCGTAATCTCAGTGCATACCTGGATGCCCAACAAGCCAAGCCAGTGGTTCCCAAGCGTTGTAATGCCACGGCACACTTTGCTGAGACCAAAAACCTTCGCGGCGCACCAACATGAAAAAAAAAAAAAAGGATTTACTAGGTATTGTCTCACCTGAATGGCAACAGGCTGCTAAAACTATTATCACACGCACATTGCATGTTAAAGTATGTCAGTAAGGGAGTAATTAAAAGGGCAAATGTGTGAAGTGCAAGGAGTGGCCCTTAGTGGTTAGGTAAAAAAGTACACAGACAAACTAAATAATCCCTTGATACAAATCATTTATTTAGTGCAGACAGACCAAGACCAGCCACAATAAACTATTCGCAGTAAATATAAATTCACAGCAAAATAGGTTCAGTTCACAATATCCTATAACAAGCTGCACAAAGGCAGCGCTAGCAGTGGAAAGAACGAAGAACTGCAGGAGAAACGCCGGGGCTATTTAGAGCCCGATTATTCAACACAGAGGGGGAAAACCAAGGCCAAATGAGACTTAGAGGAACAGGAGACATCCAACAACAGTATAAAGATGAAAAGGAATTCACCACATGTCCCTTTAATCAATTGCCTTGCAGTTCCACTGTGTAGCGTTATGTTGGGTGTATTTTGATAAGAGCATTTGGGCTCTGAGCTGAAGCACTGATCTAAAGAAGACCTCTCCACCCCCAAAGTTATCAGATTTCCTTTGCTCATCAGCTTGGAACTGGTTTGCATCAAAGTGACAGTTTTGGGGAGGATGGCACCGAGAAGAGGCCAAATAGGTTGAATCCTGCTATGAGATGTCTGGAGAAAGGGGCCTGTAGGTGATAAAAACTCTTTGAAGTGGACGAGAGCCGAAATCCCGACATAGAGCTACGAACCCGGGCCAACCGGCATTTCCAAAAGATGGCATGGATTGACATCAGTCATAAATCAAGCCCCCCTCCATTAGGACACTGGGGGCTGAAACCGAAATCCAATCTCAAGAACTCAAGAACCAATCACCTATTGATCTGACAGACTATAAGGAACAGTGCACAGTCTCTCTCTCTCTCTCTCTCTCTCTCTATCTCTCTCTCTCTCTTTCTCTCTCACCTGAACCAGTAACTCGCTGCCACAGCTCAACCTGTAGCTCTGTTGCCCGAACCGGAACCAGAAACCAACCAAGTCTTTGCCGGCAACAGAAGAGTTAAACTGGGAGAAGGAGATTGAGCCGTACGAAGAATTCTTTTAAAGGACTTTATTAAATAAAGAACTTTACAGACTGCGCATGCCCGCCTGTGCCCACCTGATCAGTGGAGTTTTACAGCTGGACAATTGAGTAAGTCGAATGTATATGAAAGTGTTCAGTCATTTAAATAGCTATTTGAGTCTTAAGAAACTTGACCCTTGGAACGAACAGGGCCCTGCTTTCCTCAAAGACTTTGTCTTCAAGTAACTACGGTGGAACCCTGCTTACAAAGAAGATTTTGTGCACAACCTTGGAGCCTTCAAACCAGTGGAAAATCTGTTAGGAAAAGACTCTAATTTCGCGAAACCCCAACTTCCAGGTGCTTCGACTGAGTGGAAGTTCTTGGACAAAGCCGAACCGCACTGCCTTTGTTCCAAACCACACGGACCATGTGCCGTGTGCTGTGATCTGAGCCCGAAGACAGAGAG
The DNA here is from genome assembly GCF_036373705.1 of Amia ocellicauda. Lineage (NCBI taxonomy): Eukaryota > Metazoa > Chordata > Actinopteri > Amiiformes > Amiidae > Amia > Amia ocellicauda. The sequence continues at coordinate 35,116 of NW_027103016.1, forward strand.
GCCTCTCTGCGACGAAGTTCAGATAAGTTTAACAGTTTGGAGTTCATGATTCATGACATTTGAGAAATCAATTAGAAATGTTATTCTGTGATTCATAACTCTAGAATGTGTAATATCATTTAGTTTTCTTAAATATAAATGTGTGTTGCATTAAACTGTTTTGTTGATAATTTTAGAAATAAAATCTGTCAACCCCGAGAAATATCTTCTCATTCCTGTTTAACTGTTTAGTCTGAAATTGACACAAGTCAATAGACATTAGATTATTGGTGGCCCTGCCTATCCTTGATCATTGAATAATAATCAGTTAAGGGAAATTGTGGTAACAAGTAACGATAGGATCTTTCTCGGCACCTAAACGTAAATGAGACTGATATATATATAACGAGAAGTTACCTGACATAAATACTAACCTGCGTAGTTATTTAATGTCTGACTAACAATACTAACGAGAGACTCACCTTCGTCTTACTAACCGGTATTGTAGTTAATGTGTTTATAACCTTTTTTGTTTAACGATTTGTGTGTTATCATATGCGATCCCATGGTCTTTGATTTGGTCACGGAAGTGATTTGTCTTTGATTTGTTGATCTAGAGTTGAATTTTGATTAGCTTTTCCCTTTTGTATAATTAGTGTAGTGCTACATTTAGTCTTTGTTTTTGAATAAATTTAACAATTTATATCTTTGGAATTGGTGTCTGTGTCCAATTATTACAGAAATTGAGTTCTACAAGATTCCAGGATTCGTGATAAGGTGATACTATAAATTCACTTCTTAAATTGAAATTTATAAGTGTACCTTACGATACAACTGATAGCACTGCAACTCAGTGTAGGTGTGCGTTCAGTCCGGCAAACACAACATTTCAGTTATGAAACGCTTTCTACAGGTGATGTATAAATGTAATATTTTCACACATTTGAATAAGTTTGATTTGATACAAGATTTATGAAGTTGACCAAACAAAATGACATAATATTTTTCAGGGGATAAAAATCTCACGACACAATTGGGTAGTCCTCACGGCACACGGGTTGAAAACCACTGAGCCAAGCCACGGTGCTTCTTGGCTTTGCACGGCCACTGAGACTGCCAGGGGAAGACGGTGAGAAGCTTCCCTTCGATAGCTCAATTGGTAGAGCGGAGGACTGTAGGTTTCAGGCAGCGGGCATCCTTAGGTCGCTGGTTCAATTCCGGCTCGAAGGAAGGCGTGATTATGGTTTGACATCGGTTTTGGACGAGCTCCCAAATGTCAAGCCATTGGAATTGCATGAGGACAAGGAGAAAACACCGGAAATTCAGATTTGCTGTGGAGAACTCGCATTGCCCAAACATCTCATATGCATGTGACCCTTTTCACCCTGAGCCCAGTTTTCTAAACCGGCCAGAAAGCGGTCTGGAACAATCATGAAGCCAACACATTGTGAAGCACTTCACTGAAGCCCGGGTAGCTCAGCCGGTAGAGCATCAGACTTTTAATCTGAGGGTCCAGGGTTCGAGTCCCTGTTCGGGTGCCTTGTTGACCAAGGGCCCTGATGGTGAAAAGCCTGGATGGCCTTCCAGGTGACAATGAAATATGCAGTTGCGTCTAGGCAAGGTGTCTAGTCCTCTTTGCTTCTTTCGGCAAATATCCAGCCTGGGCAAGTGTTGTCTTCCAGAGGCAAGTCAAGCCAGGAACTCTGACGACGTGTCACTTTAGAACAGCACAACATGCATCTCTACTTGACTTGGCACAATCTGTGAGGGTTGGGCCAACACAACGTGTCCACACATTTGCAGGCGTCTTGAAATACTTGGAATGACCTGTGGCCCCATGCCATGCAGAAGTCCACAGCTATGCGTGTCAGCATGCTCTGCTCCTCATCCCCAATGTGCCACTTGTAAGAACTTTGTAAAAAGCGACAGAGAACATGATCAGCAAAGAAACACAATTCTCCTGAGAACGACAATCATCGTGCCGATCGTAATCTCAGTGCATACCTGGATGCCCAACAAGCCAAGCCAGTGGTTCCCAAGCGTTGTAATGCCACGGCACACTTTACTGAGACCAAAAACCTTCGCGGTGCACCAACATGAAAAAGAAAAAAAAAGGATTTACTAGGTATTGTCTCACCTGAATGGCAACAGGCTGCTAAAACTATTATCACACGCACATTGCATGTTAAAGTATGTCAGTAAGGGAGTAATTAAAAGGGCAAATGTGTGAAGTGCAAGGAGTGGCCCTTAGTGGTTAGGTAAAAAAGTACACAGACAAACTAAATAATCCCTTGATACAAATCATTTATTTAGTGCAGACAGACCAAGACCAGCCACAATAAACTATTCGCAGTAAATATAAATTCACAGCAAAATAGGTTCAGTTCACAATATCTTATAAGAAGCTGCACAAAGGCAGCGCTAGCAGTGGAAAGAACGAAGAACTGCAGGAGAAACGCCGGGGCTATTTAGAGCCCGATTATTCAACACAGAGGGGGAAAACCAAGGCCAAATGAGACTTAGAGGAACAGGAGACATCCAACAACAGTATAAAGATAAAAAGGAATTCACCACATGTCCCTTTAATCAATTGCCTTGCAGTTCCACTGTGTAGCGTTATGTTGGGTGTATTTTGATAAGAGCATTTGGGCTCTGAGCTGAAGCACTGATCTAAAGAAGACCTCTCCACCCCCAAAGTTATCAGATTTCCTTTGCTCATCAGCTTGGAACTGGTTTGCATCAAAGTGACAGTTTTGGGGAGGATGGCACCGAGAAGAGGCCAAATAGGTTGAATCCTGCTATGAGATGTCTGGAGAAAGGGGCCTGTAGGTGATAAAAACTCTTTGAAGTGGACGAGAGCCGAAATCCCGACATAGAGCTACGAACCCGGGCCAACCGGCATTTCCAAAAGATGGCATGGATTGACATCAGTCATAAATCAAGCCCCCCTCCATTAGGACACTGGGGGCTGAAACCGAAATCCAATCTCAAGAACTCAAGAACCAATCACCTATTGATCTGACAGACTATAAGGAACAGTGCACAGTCTCTCTCTCTCTCTCTCTCTCTCTCTATCTCTCTCTCTCTCTTTCTCTCTCACCTGAACCAGTAACTCGCTGCCACAGCTCAACCTGTAGCTCTGTTGCCCGAACCGGAACCAGAAACCAACCAAGTCTTTGCCGGCAACAGAAGAGTTAAACTGGGAGAAGGAGATTGAGCCGTACGAAGAATTCTATTAAAGGACTATATTAAAGAAAGAACTTTACAGACTGCGCATGCCCGCCTGTGCCCACCTGATCAGTGGAGTTTTACAGCTGGACAATTGAGTAAGTCGAATGTATATGAAAGTGTTCAGTCATTTAAATAGCTATTTGAGTCTTAAGAAACTTGACCCTTGGAACGAACAGGGCCCTGCTTTCCTCAAAGACTTTGTCTTCAAGTAACTACGGTGGAACCCTGCTTACAAAGAAGATTTTGTGCTCAACCTTGGAGCCTTCAAACCAGTGGAAAATCTGTTTGGAAAAGACTCTAATTTCGCGAAACCCCAATTTCCAGGTGCATCGACTGAGTGGAAGTTCTTGGACAAAGCCGAACCGCACTGCCTTTGTTCCAAACCACACGGACCATGTGTCGTGTGCTGTGATCTGAGCCCGAAGACAGAGAGGCCTCTCTGCGACGAAGTTCAGATAAGTTTAACAGTTTGGAGTTCATGATTCATGACATTTGAGAAATCAATTAGAAATGTTATTCTGTGATTCAAAACTCTAGAATGTGTAATATCATTTAGTTTTCTTAAATATAAATGTGTGTTGCATTAAACTGTTTTGTTGATAATTTTAGAAATAAAATCTGTCAACCCCGAGAAATATCTTCTCATTCCTGTTTAACTGTTTAGTCTGAAATTGACACAAGTCAATAGACGTTAGATTATTGGTGGCCCTGCCTATCCTTGATCATTGAATAATAATCAGTTAAGGGAAATTGTGGTAACAAGTAATGATAGGATCTTTCTCGGCACCTAAACGTAAATGAGACTGATATATATATAACGAGAAGTTACCTGACATAAATACTAACCTGCGTAGTTATTTAATGTCTGACTAACAATACTAACGAGAGACTCACCTTCGTCTTACTAACCGGTATTGTAGTTAATGTGTTTATAACCTTTTTTGTTTAACGATTTGTGTGTTAGAGCATCAGACTTTTAATCTGAGGGTCCAGGGTTCGAGTCCCTGTTCGGGCGCCTTGTTGACCGAGGGCCATGATGGTGAAAAGCCTGGATGGCCTTCCAGGTGACAATGAAATATGCAGTTGCGTCTAGGCAAGGTGTCTAGTCCTCTTTGCTTCTTTCGGCAAATATCCAGCCTGGGCAAGTGTTGTCTTCCAGAGGCAAGTCAAGTCAGGAACTCTGAGAGATGTTTTTGCCGTTGATGACGTGTCACTTTAGAACAGCACAACATGCATCTCTACTTGACTTGGCACAATCTGTGAGGGTTGGGCCAACACAACGTGTCCACACATTTGCAGGCGTCTTGAAATACTTGGAATGACCTGTGGCCCCATGCCATGCAGAAGTCCACAGCTATGCGTGTCAGCATGCTCTGCTCCTCATCCCCAATGTGCCACTTGTAAGAACTTTGTAAAAAGCGACAGAGAACATGATCAGCAAAGAAACACAATTCTCCTGAGAACGACAATCATCGTGCCGATCGTAATCTCAGTGCATACCTGGATGCCCAACAAGCCAAGCCAGTGGTTCCCAAGCGTTGTAATGCCACGGCACACTTTGCTGAGACCAAAAACCTTCGCGGCGCACCAACATGAAAAAAAAAAAAAAGGATTTACTAGGTATTGTCTCACCTGAATGGCAACAGGCTGCTAAAACTATTATCACACGCACATTGCATGTTAAAGTATGTCAGTAAGGGAGTAATTAAAAGGGCAAATGTGTGAAGTGCAAGGAGTGGCCCTTAGTGGTTAGGTAAAAAAGTACACAGACAAACTAAATAATCCCTTGATACAAATCATTTATTTAGTGCAGACAGACCAAGACCAGCCACAATAAACTATTCGCAGTAAATATAAATTCACAGCAAAATAGGTTCAGTTCACAATATCCTATAACAAGCTGCACAAAGGCAGCGCTAGCAGTGGAAAGAACGAAGAACTACAGGAGAAACGCCGGGGCTATTTAGAGCCCGATTATTCAACACAGAGGGGGAAAACCAAGGCCAAATGAGACTTAGAGGAACAGGAGACATCCAACAACAGTATAAAGATGAAAAGGAATTCACCACATGTCCCTTTAATCAATTGCCTTGCAGTTCCACTGTGTAGCGTTATGTTGGGTGTATTTTGATAAGAGCATTTGGGCTCTGAGCTGAAGCACTGATCTAAAGAAGACCTCTCCACCCCCAAAGTTATCAGATTTCCTTTGCTCATCAGCTTGGAACTGGTTTGCATCAAAGTGACAGTTTTGGGGAGGATGGCACCGAGAAGAGGCCAAATAGGTTGAATCCTGCTATGAGATGTCTGGAGAAAGGGGCCTGTAGGTGATAAAAACTCTTTGAAGTGGACGAGAGCCGAAATCCCGACATAGAGCTACGAACCCGGGCCAACCGGCATTTCCAAAAGATGGCATGGATTGACATCAGTCATAAATCAAGCCCCCCTCCATTAGGACACTGGGGGCTGAAACCGAAATCCAATCTCAAGAACTCAAGAACCAATCACCTATTGATCTGACAGACTATAAGGAACAGTGCACAGTCTCTCTCTCTCTCTCTCTCTCTCTCTATCTCTCTCTCTCTCTTTCTCTCTCACCTGAACCAGTAACTCGCTGCCACAGCTCAACCTGTAGCTCTGTTGCCCGAACCGGAACCAGAAACCAACCAAGTCTTTGCCGGCAACAGAAGAGTTAAACTGGGAGAAGGAGATTGAGCCGTACGAAGAATTCTTTTAAAGGACTTTATTAAATAAAGAACTTTACAGACTGCGCATGCCCGCCTGTGCCCACCTGATCAGTGGAGTTTTACAGCTGGACAATTGAGTAAGTCGAATGTATATGAAAGTGTTCAGTCATTTAAATAGCTATTTGAGTCTTAAGAAACTTGACCCTTGGAACGAACAGGGCCCTGCTTTCCTCAAAGACTTTGTCTTCAAGTAACTACGGTGGAACCCTGCTTACAAAGAAGATTTTGTGCACAACCTTGGAGCCTTCAAACCAGTGGAAAATCTGTTAGGAAAAGACTCTAATTTCGCGAAACCCCAACTTCCAGGTGCTTCGACTGAGTGGAAGTTCTTGGACAAAGCCGAACCGCACTGCCTTTGTTCCAAACCACACGGACCATGTGCCGTGTGCTGTGATCTGAGCCCGAAGACAGAGAGGCCTCTCTGCGACGAAGTTCAGATAAGTTTAACAGTTTGGAGTTCATGATTCATGACATTTGAGAAATCAATTAGAAATGTTATTCTGTGATTCAAAACTCTAGAATGTGTAATATCATTTAGTTTTCTTAAATATAAATGTGTGTTGCATTAAACTGTTTTGTTGATAATTTTAGAAATAAAATCTGTCAACCCCGAGAAATATCTTCTCATTCCTGTTTAACTGTTTAGTCTGAAATTGACACAAGTCAATAGACGTTAGATTATTGGTGGCCCTGCCTATCCTTGATCATTGAATAATAATCAGTTAAGGGAAATTGTGGTAACAAGTAACGATAGGATCTTTCTCGGCACCTAAACGTAAATGAGACTGATATATATATAACGAGAAGTTACCTGACATAAATACTAACCTGCGTAGTTATTTAATGTCTGACTAACAATACTAACGAGAGACTCACCTTCGTCTTACTAACCGGTATTGTAGTTAATGTGTTTATAACCTTTTTTGTTAAACGATTTGTGTGCTATCATATGCGATCCCATGGTCTTTGATTTGGTCACGGAAGTGATTTGTCTTTGATTTGTTGATCTAGAGTTGAATTTTAATTAGCTTTTCCCTTTTGTATAATTAGTGTAGTGCTACATTTAGTCTTTGTTTTTGAATAAATTTAACAATTTATATCTTTGGAATTGGTGTCTGTGTCCAATTATTACAGAAATTGAGTTCTACAAGATTCCAGGATTCGTGATAAGGTGATACTATAAATTCACTTCTTAAATTGAAATTTATAAGTGTACCTTACGATACAACTGATAGCACTGCAACTCAGTGTAGGTGTGCGTTCAGTCCGGCAAACACAACAATTCAGTTATGAAACGCTTTCTACAGGTGATGTATAAATGTAATATTTTCACACATTTGAATAAGTTTGATTTGATACAAGATTTATGAAGTTGACCAAACAAAATGACATAATATTTTTCAGGGGATAAAAATCTCACGACACAATTGGGTAGTCCTCACGGCACACGGGTTGAAAACCACTGAGCCAAGCCACGGTGCTTCTTGGCTTTGCACGGCCACTGAGACTGCCAGGGGAAGACGGTGAGAAGCTTCCCTTCGATAGCTCAGTTGGTAGAGCGGAGGACTGTAGGATTCAGGCAGCGGGCATCCTTAGGTCGCTGGTTCAATTCCGGCTCGAAGGAAGGCGTGATTATGGTTTGACATCGGTTTTGGACGAGCTCCCAAATGTCAAGCCATTGGAATTGCATGAGGACAAGGAGAAAACACCGGAAATTCGGATTTGCTGTGGAGAACTCGCATTGCCCAAACATCTCATATGCATGTGGCCCTTTTCACCCTGAGCCCAGTTTTCTAAACCGGCCAGAAAGCGGTCTGGAACAATCATGAAGCCAACACATTGTGAAGCACTTCACTGAAGCCCGGGTAGCTCAGCCGGTAGAGCATCAGACTTTTAATCTGAGGGTCCAGGGTTCGAGTCCCTGTTCGGGTGCCTTGTTGACCGAGGGCCATGATGGTGAAAAGCCTGGATGGCCTTCCAGGTGACAATGAAATATGCAGTTGTGTCTAGGCAAGGTGTCTAGTCCTCTTTGCTTCTTTCTGCAAATATCCAGCCTGGGCAAGTGTTGTCTTCCAGAGGCAAGTCAAGCCAGGAACTCTGAGAGATGTTTTTGCCGTTGACGACGTGTCACTTTAGAACAGCACAACATGCATCTCTACTTGACTTGGCACAATCTGTGAGGGTTGGGCCAACACAACGTGTCCACACATTTGCAGGCGTCTTGAAATACTTGGAATGACCTGTGGCCCCATGCCATGCAGAAGTCCACAGCTATGCGTGTCAGCATGCTCTGCTCCTCATCCCCAATGTGCCACTTGTAAGAACTTTGTAAAAAGCGACAGAGAACATGATCAGCAAAGAAACACAATTCTCCTGAGAACGACAATCATCGTGCCGATCGTAATCTCAGTGCATACCTGGATGCCCAACAAGCCAAGCCAGTGGTTCCCAAGCGTTGTAATGCCACGGCACACTTTGCTGAGACCAAAAACCTTCGCGGCGCACCAACATGAAAAAAAAAAAAAAGGATTTACTAGGTATTGTCTCACCTGAATGGCAACAGGCTGCTAAAACTATTATCACACGCACATTGCATGTTAAAGTATGTCAGTAAGGGAGTAATTAAAAGGGCAAATGTGTGAAGTGCAAGGAGTGGCCCTTAGTGGTTAGGTAAAAAAGTACACAGACAAACTAAATAATCCCTTGATACAAATCATTTATTTAGTGCAGACAGACCAAGACCAGCCACAATAAACTATTCGCAGTAAATATAAATTCACAGCAAAATAGGTTCAGTTCACAATATCCTATAACAAGCTGTATTTAACGAAGTAGTTAAACGTTACAAAGGGCATTACAATTGTTGAAAAACAATAGCACACGGATCAAACATGCTATCCCCGCCATTTTATTCGATTTGATTAGACGTTTCGCGACCGAAATGTTTTGTGTGCAGACTGAACGCACACCTGAGCCGAGCACGATCACAATACATATCCACAGTTAATCTAAGCAGTATCATATTGTAACCATTTCGGTCTGTTATCAACCCTTCCGGATCCAAAACCAGGAGTCAGACACCCTTTTCGGTGGACATGCTGTTGACTTCTCACAAGCACCATCTGCCTTCACAAAGGCAGCGCTAGCAGTGGAAAGAACGAAGAACTGCAGAAGAAACGCCGGGGCTATTTAGAGCCCGATTATTCAACACAGAGGGGGGAAACCAAAGCCAAATGAGACTTAGAGGAACAGGAGACATCCAACAACAGTATAAAGATGAAAAGGAATTCACCACATGTCCCTTTAATCAATTGCCTTGCAGTTCCACTGTGTAGCGTTATGTTGGGTGTATTTTGATAAGAGCATTTGGGCTCTGAGCTGAAGCACTGATCTAAAGAAGACCTCTCCACCCCCAAAGTTATCAGATTTCCTTTGCTCATCAGCTTGGAACTGGTTTGCATCAAAGTGACAGTTTTGGGGAGGATGGCACCGAGAAGAGGCCAAATAGGTTGAATCCTGCTATGAGATGTCTGGAGAAAGGGGCCTGTAGGTGATAAAAACTCTTTGAAGTGGACGAGAGCCGAAATCCCGACATAGAGCTACGAACCCGGGCCAACCGGCATTTCCAAAAGATGGCATGGATTGACATCAGTCATAAATCAAGCCCCCCTCCATTAGGACACTGGGGGCTGAAACCGAAATCCAATCTCAAGAACTCAAGAACCAATCACCTATTGATCTGACAGACTATAAGGAACAGTGCACAGTCTCTCTCTCTCTCTCTCTCTTTCTCTCTCACCTGAACCAGTAACTCGCTGCCACAGCTCAACCTGTAGCTCTGTTGCCCGAACCGGAACCAGAAACCAACCAAGTCTTTGCCGGCAACAGAAGAGTTAAACTGGGAGAAGTAGATTGAGCCGTACGAAGAATTCTATTAAAGGACTATATTAAAGAAAGAACTTTACAGACTGCGCATGCCCGCCTGTGCCCACCTGATCAGTGGAGTTTTACAGCTGGACAATTGAGTAAGTCGAATGTATATGAAAGTGTTCAGTCATTTAAATAGCTATTTGAGTCTTAAGAAACTTGACCCTTGGAACGAACAGGGCCCTGCTTTCCTCAAAGACTTTGTCTTCAAGTAACTACGGTGGAACCCTGCTTACAAAGAAGATTTTGTGCACAACCTTGGAGCCTTCAAACCAGTGGAAAATCTGTTTGGAAAAGACTCTAATTTCGCGAAACCCCAATTTCCAGGTGCATCGACTGAGTGGAAGTTCTTGGACAAAGCCGAACCGCACTGCCTTTGTTCCAAACCACACGGACCATATGCCGTGTGCTGTGATCTGAGCCCGAAGACAGAGAGGCCTCTCTGTGACGAAGTTCAGATAAGTTTAACAGTTTGGAGTTCATGATTCATGACATTTGAGAAATCAATTAGAAATGTTATTCTGTGATTCAAAACTCTAGAATGTGTAATATCATTTCGTTTTCTTAAATATAAATGTGTGTTGCATTAAACTGTTTTGTTGATAATTTTAGAAATAAAATCTGTCAACCCCGAGAAATATGTTCTCATTCCTGTTTAACTGTTTAGTCTGAAATTGACACAAGTCAATAGACGTTAGATTATTGGTGGCCCTGCCTATCCTTGATCATTGAATAATAATCAGTTAAGGGAAATTGTGGTAACAAGTAATGATAGGATCTTTCTCGGCACCTAAACGTAAATGAGACTGATATATATATAACGAGAAGTTACCTGACATAAATACTAACCTGCGTAGTTATTTAATGTCTGACTAACAATACTAACGAGAGACTCACCTTCGTCTTACTAACCGGTATTGTAGTTAATGTGTTTATAACCTTTTTTGTTTAACGATTTGTGTGTTAGAGCATCAGACTTTTAATCTGAGGGTCCAGGGTTCGAGTCCCTGTTCGGGCGCCTTGTTGACCGAGGGCCATGATGGTGAAAAGCCTGGATGGCCTTCCAGGTGACAATGAAATATGCAGTTGCGTCTAGGCAAGGTGTCTAGTCCTCTTTGCTTCTTTCGTCAAATATCCAGCCTGGGCAAGTGTTGTCTTCCAGAGGCAAGTCAAGCCAGGAACTCTGAGAGATGTTTTTGCCGTTGACGACGTGTCACTTTAGAACAGCACAACATGCATCTCTACTTGACTTGGCACAATCTGTGAGGGTTGGGCCAACACAACGTGTCCACACATTTGCAGGCGTCTTGAAATACTTGGAATGACCTGTGGCCCCATGCCATGCAGAAGTCCACAGCTATGCGTGTCAGCATGCTCTGCTCTTCATCCCCAATGTGCCACTTGTAAGAACTGTGTAAAAAGCGACAGAGAACGTGATCAGCAAAGAAACACAATTCTCCTGAGAACGACAATCATCGTGCCGATCGTAATCTCAGTGCATACCTGGATGCCCAACAAGCCAAGCCAGTGGTTCCCAAGCGTTGTAATGCCACGGCACACTTTGCTGAGACCAAAAACCTTTGCGGCGCACCAACATGAAAGAAAAAAAAAAGGATTTACTAGGTATTGTCTCACCTGAATGGCAACAGGCTGCTAAAACTATTATCACACGCACATTGCATGTTAAAGTATGTCAGTAAGGGAGTAATTAAAAGGGCAAATGTGTGAAGTGCAAGGAGTGGACCTTAGTGGTTAGGTAAAAAAGTACACAGACAAACTAAATAATCCCTTGATACAAATCATTTATTTAGTGCAGACAGACCAAGACCAGCCACAATAAACTATTCGCAGTAAATATAAATTCACAGCAAAATAGGTTCAGTTCACAATATCCTATAACAAGCTGCACAAAGGCAGCGCTAGCAGTGGAAAGAACGAAGAACTGCAGGAGAAACGCCGGGGCTATTTAGAGCCCGATTATTCAACACAGAGGGGGAAAACCAGGGCCAAATGAGACTTAGAGGAACAGGAGACATCCAACAACAGTATAAAGATAAAAAGGAATTCACCACATGTCCCTTTAATCAATTGCCTTGCAGTTCCACTGTGTAGCGTTATGTTGGGTGTATTTTGATAAGAGCATTTGGGCTCTGAGCTGAAGCACTGATCTAAAGAAGACCTCTCCACCCCCAAAGTTATCAGATTTCCTTTGCTCATCAGCTTGGAACTGGTTTGCATCAAAGTGACAGTTTTGGGGTGGATGGCACCGAGAAGAGGCCAAATAGGTTGAATCCTGCTATGAGATGTCTGGAGAAAGGGGCCTGTAGGTCATAAAAACTCTTTGAAGTGGACGAGAGCCGAAATCCCGACATAGAGCTACGAACCCGGGCCAACCGGCACTTCCAAAAGATGGCATGGATTGACATCAGTCATAAATCAAGCCCCCCTCCATTAAGACACTGGGGGCTGAAACCGAAATCCAATCTCAAGAACTCAAGAACCAATCACCTATTGATCTGACAGACTATAAGGAACAGTGCACAGTCTCTCTCTCTCTCTCTCTCTCTCTCTCTCTCTTTCTCTCTCACCTGAACCAGTAACTCGCTGCCACAGCTCAACCTGTAGCTCTGTTGCCCGAACCGGAACCAGAAACCAACCAAGTCTTTGCCGGCAACAGAAGAGTTAAACTGGGAGAAGGAGATTGAGCCGTACGAAGAATTCTATTAAAGGACTTTATTAAATAAAGAACTTTACAGACTGCGCATGCCCGCCTGTGCCCACCTGATCAGTGGAGTTTTACAGCTGGACAATTGAGTAAGTCGAATGTATATGAAAGTGTTCAGTCATTTAAATAGCTATTTGAGTCTTAAGAAACTTGACCCTTGGAACGAACAGGGCCCTGCTTTCCTCAAAGACTTTGTCTTCAAGTAACTACGGTGGAACCCTGCTTACAAAGAAGATTTTGTGCACAACCTTGGAGCCTTCAAACCAGTGGAAAATCTGTTTGGAAAAGACTCTAATTTCGCGAAACCCCAATTTCCAGGTGCATCGACTGAGTGGAAGTTCTTGGACAAAGCCGAACCGCACTGCCTTTGTTCCAAACCACACGGACCATGTGCCGTGTGCTGTGATCTGAGCCCGAAGACAGAGAGGCCTCTCTGCGACGAAGTTCAGATAAGTTTAACAGTTTGGAGTTCATGATTCATGACATTTGAGAAATCAATTAGAAATGTTATTCTGTGATTCAAAACTCTAGAATGTGTAATATCATTTAGTTTTCTTAAATATAAATGTGTGTTGCATTAAACTGTTTTGTTGATAATTTTAGAAATAAAATCTGTCAACCCCGAGAAATATCTTCTCATTCCTGTTTAACTGTTTAGTCTGAAATTGACACAAGTCAATAGACGTTAGATTATTGGTGGCCCTGCCTATCCTTGATCATTGAATAATAATCAGTTAAGGGAAATTGTGGTAACAAGTAACGATAGGATCTTTCTCGGCACCTAAACGTAAATGAGACTGATATATATATAACGAGAAGTTACCTGACATAAATACTAACCTGCGTAGTTATTTAATGTCTGACTAACAATACTTACGAGAGACTCACCTTCGTCTTACTAACCGGTATTGTAGTTAATGTGTTTATAACCTTTTTTGTTTAACGATTTGTGTGTTATCATATGCGATCCCATGGTCTTTGATTTGGTCACGGAAGTGATTTGTCTTTGATTTGTTGATCTAGAGTTGAATTTTAATTAGCTTTTCCCTTTTGTATAATTAGTGTAGTGCTACATTTAGTCTTTGTTTTTGAATAAATTTAACAATTTATATCTTTGGAATTGGTGTCTGTGTCCAATTATTACAGAAATTGAGTTCTACAAGATTCCAGGATTCGTGATAAGGTGATACTATAAATTCACTTCTTAAATTGAAATTTATAAGTGTACCTTACGATACAACTGATAGCACTGCAACTCAGTGTAGGTGTGCGTTCAGTCCGGCAAACACAACATTTCAGTTATGAAACGCTTTCTACAGGTGATGTATAAATGTAATATTTTCACACATTTGAATAAGTTTGATTTGATACAAGATTTATGAAGTTGACCAAACAAAATGACATAATATTTTTCAGGGGATAAAAATCTCACGACACAATTGGGTAGTCCTCACGGCACACGGGTTGAAAACCACTGAGCCAAGCCACGGTGCTTCTTGGCTTTGCACGGCCACTGAGACTGCCAGGGGAAGATGGTGAGAAGCTTCCCTTCGATAGCTCAGTTGGTAGAGCGGAGGACTGTAGGTTTCAGACAGCGGGCATCCTTAGGTCGCTGGTTCAATTCCGGCTCGAAGGAAGGCGTGATTATGGCTTGACATCGGTTTTGGACGAGCTCCCAAATGTCAAGCCATTGGAATTGCATGAGGACAAGGAGAAAACACCGGAAATTCGGATTTGCTGTGTAGAACTCGCATTGCCCAAACATCTCATATGCATGTGACCCTTTTCACCCTGAGCCCAGTTTTCTAAACCGGCCAGAAAGCGGTCTGGAACAATCATGAAGCCAACACATTGTGAAGCACTTCACTGAAGCCCGGGTAGCTCAGCCGGTAGAGCATCAGACTTTTAATCTGAGGGTCCAGGGTTCGAGTCCCTGTTCGGGCGCCTTGTTGACCGAGGGCCATGATGGTGAAAAGCCTGGATGGCCTTACAGGTGACAATGAAATATGCAGTTGCGTCTAGGCAAGGTGTCTAGTCCTCTTTGCTTCTTTCGGCAAATATCCAGCCTGGGCAAGTCAAGCCAGGAACTCTGAGAGATGTTTTTGCCGTTGACGACGTGTCACTTTAGAACAGCACAACATGCATCTCTACTTGATTTGGCACAATCTGTGAGGGTTTGGCCAACACAACGTGTCCACACATTTGCAGGCGTCTTGAAATACTTGGAATGACCTGTGGCCCCATGCCATGCAGAAGTCCACAGCTATGCGTGTCAGCATGCTCTGCTCCTCATCCCCAATGTGCTACTTGTAAGAACTGTATAAAAAGCGACAGAGAACGTGATCAGCAAAGAAACACAATTCTCCTGAGAACGACAATCATCGTGCCGATCGTAATCTCAGTGCATACCTGGATGCCCAACAAGCCAAGCCAGTGGTTCCCAAGCGTTGTAATGCCACGGCACACTTTGCTGAGACCAAAAACCTTCGCGGCGCACCAACATGAAAAAAAAAAAAAAGGATTTACTAGGTATTGTCTCACCTGAATGGCAACAGGCTGCTAAAGCTATTATCACACGCACATTGCATGTTAAAGTATGTCAGTAAGGGAGTAATTAAAAGGGCAAATGTGTGAAGTGCAAGGAGTGGCCCTTAGTGGTTAAGTAAAAAAGTACACAGACAAACTAAATAATCCCTTGATACATATCATTTATTTAGTGCAGACAGACCAAGACCAGCCACAATAAACTATTCGCAGTAAATATAAATTCACAGCAAAATAGGTTCAGTTCACAATATCCTATAACAAGCTGCACAAAGGCAGCGCTAGCAGTGGAAAGAACGAAGAACTGCAGGAGAAACGCCGGGGCTATTTAGAGCCCGATTATTCAACACAGAGGGGGAAAACCAAGGCCAAATGAGACTTAGAGGAACAGGAGACATCCAACAACAGTATAAAGATAAAAAGGAATTCACCACATGTCCCTTTAATCAATTGCCTTGCAGTTCCACTGTGTAGCATTATGTTGGGTGTATTTTGATAAGAGCATTTGGGCTCTGAGCTGAAGCACTGATCTAAAGAAGACCTCTCCACCCCCAAAGTTATCAGATTTCCTTTGCTCATCAGCTTGGAACTGGTTTGCATCAAAGTGACAGTTTTGGGGAGGATGGCACCGAGAAGAGGCCAAATAGGTTGAATCCTGCTATGAGATGTCTGGAGAAAGGGGCCTGTAGGTGATAAAAACTCTTTGAAGTGGACGAGAGCCGAAATCCCGACATAGAGCTACGAACCCGGGCCAACCGGCATTTCCAAAAGATGGCATGGATTGACATCAGTCATAAATCAAGCCCCCCTCCATTAGGACACTGGGGGCTGAAACCGAAATCCAATCTCAAGAACTCAAGAACCAATCACCTATTGATCTGACAGACTATAAGGAACAGTGCACAGTCTCTCTCTCTCTCTCTCTCTCTCTTTCTCTCTCTCTCTCTTTCTCTCTCACCTGAACCAGTAACTCGCTGCCACAGTTCAACCAGTAGCTCTGTTGCCCGAACCGGAACCAGAAACCAACCAAGCCTTTGCCGGCAACAGAAGAGTTAAACTGGGAGAAGGAGATTGAGCCGTACGAAGAATTCTTTTAAAGGACTTTATTAAATAAAGAACTTTACAGACTGCGCATGCCCGCCTGTGCCCACCTGATCAGTGGAGTTTTACAGCTGGACAATTGAGTAAGTCGAATGTATATGAAAGTGTTCAGTCATTTAAATAGCTATTTGAGTCTTAAGAAACTTGACCCTTGGAACGAACAGGGCCCTGCTTTCCTCAAAGACTTTGTCTTCAAGTAACTACGGTGGAACCCTGCTTACAAAGAAGATTTTGTGCACAACCTTGGAGCCTTCAAACCAGTGGAAAATCTGTTTGGAAAAGACTCTAATTTCGCGAAACCCCAACTTCCAGCTGCATCGACTGAGTGGAAGTTCTTGGACAAAGCCGAACCGCACTGCCTTGTTCCAAACCACACGGACCATGTGCCGTGTGCTGTGATCTGAGCCCGAAGACAGAGAGGCCTCTCTGCGACGAAGTTCAGATAAGTTTAACAGTTTGGAGTTCATGATTCATGACATTTGAGAAATCAATTAGAAATGTTATTCTGTGATTCATAACTCTAGAATGTGTAATATCATTTAGTTTTCTTAAATATAAATGTGTGTTGCATTAAACTGTTTTGTTGATAATTTTAGAAATAAAATCTGTCAACCCCGAGAAATATCTTCTCATTCCTGTTTAACTGTTTAGTCTGAAATTGACACAAGTCAATAGACGTTAGATAATTGGTGTCCCTGCCTATCCATGATCATTGAATAATAATCAGTTAAGGGAAATTGTGGTAACAAGTAACGATAGGATCTTTCTCGGCACCTAAACGTAAATGAGACTGATATATATATAACGAGAAGTTACCTGACATAAATACTAACCTGCGTAGTTATTTAATGTCTGACTAACAATACTAACGAGAGACTCACCTTCGTCTTACTAACCGGTATTGTAGTTAATGTGTTTATAACCTTTTTTGTTTAACGATTTGTGTGTTAGAGCATCAGACTTTTAATCTGAGGGTCCAGGGTTCGAGTCCCTGTTCGGGCGCCTTGTTGACCGAGGGCCATGATGGTGAAAAGCCTGTATGGCCTTCCAGGTGACAATGAAATATGCAGTTGCGTCTAGGCAAGGTGTCTAGTCCTCTTTGCTTCTTTCGGCAAATATCCAGCCTGGGCAAGTGTTGTCTTCCAGAGGCAAGTCAAGCCAGGAACTCTGAGAGATGTTTTTGCTGTTGACGACGTGTCACTTTAGAACAGCACAACATGCATCTCTACTTGACTTGGCACAATCTGTGAGGGTTGGGCCAACACAACGTGTCCACACATTTGCAGGCGTCTTGAAATACTTGGAATGACCTGTGGCCCCATGCCATGCAGAAGTCCACAGCTATGCGTGTCAGCATGCTCTGCTCTTTATCCCCAATGTGCCACTTGTAAGAACTGTGTAAAAAGCGACAGAGAACGTGATCAGCAAAGAAACACAATTCTCCTGAGAACGACAATCATCGTGCCGATCGTAATCTCAGTGCATACCTGGATGCCCAACAAGCCAAGCCAGTGGTTCCCAAGCGTTGTAATGCCACGGCACACTTTGCTGAGACCAAAAACCTTCGCGGCGCACCAACATGAAAAAAAAAAAAGGATTTACTAGGTATTGTCTCACCTGAATGGCAACAGGCTGCTAAAACTATTATCACACGCACATTGCATGTTAAAGTATGTCAGTAAGGGAGTAATTAAAAGGGCAAATGTGTGAAGTGCAAGGAGTGGACCTTAGTGGTTAGGTAAAAAAGTACACAGACAAACTAAATAATCCCTTGATACAAATCATTTATTTAGTGCAGACAGACCAAGACCAGCCACAATAAACTATTCGCAGTAAATATAAATTCACAGCAAAATAGGTTCAGTTCACAATATCCTATAACAAGCTGCACAAAGGCAGCGCTAGCAGTGGAAAGAACGAAGAACTGCAGGAGAAACGCCGGGGCTATTTAGAGCCCGATTATTCAACACAGAGGGGGAAAACCAAGGCCAAATGAGACTTAGAGGAACAGGAGACATCCAACAACAGTATAAAGATAAAAAGGAATTCACCACATGTCCCTTTAATCAATTGCCTTGCAGTTCCACTGTGTAGCGTTATGTTGGGTTTATTTTGATAAGAGCATTCGGGCTCTGAGCTGAAGCACTGATCTAAAGAAGACCTCTCCACCCCCAAAGTTATCAGATTTCCTTTGCTCATCAGCTTGGAACTGGTTTGCATCAAAGTGACAGTTTTGGGGAGGATGGCACCGAGAAGAGGCCAAATAGGTTGAATCCTGCTATGAGATGTCTGGAGAAAGGGGCCTGTAGGTGATAAAAACTCTTTGAAGTGGACGAGAGCCGAAAACCCGACATAGAGCTACGAACCCGGGCCAACCGGCATTTCCAAAAGATGGCATGGATTGACATCAGTCATAAATCAAGCCCCCCTCCATTAGGACACTGGGGGCTGAAACCGAAATCCAATCTCAAGAACTCAAGAACCAATCACCTATTGATCTGACAGACTATAAGGAACAGTGCACAGTCTCTCTCTCTCTCTCTCTCTCTCTCTCTCTCTCTCTCTCTCTCTCTCTCTCTCTCTCTCTCTCTCTCTCTCTCTCTCTCTCTCTCTCTCTCTCGCTCTATTTCTCTCTCACCTGAACCAGTAACTCGCTGCCACAGCTCAACCTGTAGCTCTGTTGCCCGAACCGGAACCAGAAACCAACCAAGTCTTTGCCGGCAACAGAAGAGTTAAACTGGGAGAAGGAGATTGAGCCGTACGAAGAATTCTATTAAAGGACTTTATTAAATAAAGAACTTTACAGACTGCGCATGCCCGCCTGTGCCCACCTGATCAGTGGAGTTTTACAGCTGGACAATTGAGTAAGTCGAATGTATATGAAAGTGTTCAGTCATTTAAATAGCTATTTGAGTCTTAAGAAACTTGACCCTTGGAACGAACAGGGCTCTGCTTTCCTCAAAGACTTTGTCTTCAAGTAACTACGGTGGAACCCTGCTTACAAAGAAGATTTTGTGCACAACCTTGGAGCCTTCAAACCAGTGGAAAATCTGTTTGGAAAAGACTCTAATTTCGCGAAACCCCAATTTCCAGGTGCATCGACTGAGTGGAAGTTCTTGGACAAAGCCGAACCGCACTGCCTTTGTTCCAAACCACACGGACCATGTGCCGTGTGCTGTGATCTGAGCCCGAAGACAGAGAGGCCTCTCTGCGACGAAGTTCAGATAAGTTTAACAGTTTGGAGTTCATGATTCATGACATTTGAGAAATCAATTAGAAATGTTATTCTGTGATTCAAAACTCTAGAATGTGTAATATCATTTCGTTTTCTTAAATATAAATGTGTGTTGCATTAAACTGTTTTGTTGATAATTTTAGAAATAAAATCTGTCAACCCCGAGAAATATCTTCTCATTCCTGTTTAACTGTTTAGTCTGAAATTGACACAAGTCAATAGACGTTAGATTATTGGTGGCCCTGCCTATCCTTGATCATTGAATAATAATCAGTTAAGGGAAATTGTGGTAACAAGTAACGATAGGATCTTTCTCGGCACCTAAACGTAAATGAGACAGATATATATATAACGAGAAGTTACCTGACATAAATACTAACCTGCGTAGTTATTTAATGTCTGACTAACAATACTAACGAGAGACTCACCTTCGTCTTACTAACCGGTATTGTAGTTAATGTGTTTATAACCTTTTTTGTTTAACGATTTGTGTGTAATCATATGCGATCCCATGGTCTTTGATTTGGTCACGGAAGTGATTTGTCTTTGATTTGTTGATCTAGAGTTGAATTTTGATTAGCTTTTCCCTTTTGTATAATTAGTGTAGTGCTACATTTAGTCTTTGTTTTTGAATAAATTTAACAATTTATATCTTTGGAATTGGTGTCTGTGTCCAATTATTACAGAAATTGAGTTCTACAAGATTCCAGGATTCGTGATAAGGTGATACTATAAATTCACTTCTTAAATTGAAATTTTTAAGTGTACCTTACGATACAACTGATAGCACTGCAACTCAGTGTAGGTGTGCGTTCAGTCCGGCAAACACAACATTTCAGTTATGAAACGCTTTCTACAGGTGATGTATAAATGTAATATTTTCACACATTTGAATAAGTTTGATTTGATACAAGATTTATGAAGTTGACCAAACAAAATGACATAATATTTTTCAGGGGATAAAAATCTCACGACACAATTGGGTAGTCCTCACGGCACACGGGTTGAAAACCACTGAGCCAAGCCACGGTGCTTCTTGGCTTTGCACGGCCACTGAGACTGCCAGGGGAAGACGGTGAGAAGCTTCCCTTTGATAGCTCAGCTGGTGGAGCGGAGGACTGGAGGTTTCAGGCTGCGGGCATCCTTAGGTCGCTGGTTCAATTCCGGCTCGAAGGAAGGCGTGATTATGGTTTGACATCGGTTTTGGACGAGCTCCCAAATGTCAAGCCATTGGAATTGCATGAGGACAAGGAGAAAACACCGGAAATTTGGATTTGCTGTGGAGAACTCGCATTGCCCAAACATCTCATATGCATGTGACCCTTTTCACCCTGAGCCCAGTTTTCTAAACCGGCCAGAAAGCGGTCTGGAACAATCATGAAGCCAACACATTGTGAAGCACTTCACTGAAGCTCGGGTAGCTCAGCCAGGAGGGCATCAGACTTTTAATCTGAGGGTCCAGGGTTTGAGTCCCTGTTCGGGCGCCTTGTTGACTGAGGGCCATGATGGTGAAAAGCCTGGATGGCCTTCCAGGTGACAATGAAATATGCAGTTGCGTCTAGGCGAGGTGTCTAGTCCTCTTTGCTTCTTTCGGCAAATATCCAGCCTGGGCAAGTGTTGTCTTCCAGAGGCAAGTCAAGCCAGGAACTCTGAGAGATGTTTTTGCCGTTGACGACGTGTCACTTTAGAACAGCACAACATGCATCTCTACTTGACTTGGCACAATCTGTGAGGGTTGGGCCAACACAACGTGTCCACACATTTGCAGGCGTCTTGAAATACTTGGAATGACCTGTGGCCCCATGCCATGCAGAAGTCCACAGCTATGCGTGTCAGCATGCTCTGCTCCTCATCCCCAATGTGCCACTTGTAAGAACTGTGTAAAAAGCGACAGAGAACGTGATCAGCAAAGAAACACAATTCTCCTGAGAACGACAATCATCGTGCCGATCGTAATCTCAGTGCATACCTGGATGCCCAACAAGCCAAGCCAGTGGTTCCCAAGCGTTGTAATGCCACGGCACACTTTGCTGAGACCAAAAACCTTCGCGGCGCACCAACATGAAAAAAAAAAAAAAGGATTTACTAGGTATTGTCTCACCTGAATGGCAACAGGCTGCTAAAACTATTATCACACGCACATTGCATGTTAAAGTATGTCAGTAAGGGAGTAATTAAAAGGGCAAATGTGTGAAGTGCAAGGAGTGGCCCTTAGTGGTTAAGTAAAAAAGTACACAGACAAACTAAATAATCCCTTGATACAAATCATTTATTTAGTGCAGACAGACCAAGACCAGCCACAATAAACTATTCGCAGTAAATATAAATTCACAGCAAAATAGGTTCAGTTCAAAATATCCTATAACAAGCTGTATGTAACGAAGTGGTTAAACGTTACAAAGGGCATTACAATTGTTGAAAAACAATAGCACACGGATCAAACATGCTATCCCCGCCATTTTATTCGATTTGATTAGACGTTTCGCGACCGAAATGTTTTGTGTGCGGACTGAACGCACACCTGAGCCGAGCACGATCACAATACATATTCACAATTAATCTAAGCAGTATCATATTGTAACCGTTTCGGTCTGTTATCAACCCTTCCGGATCCAAAACCAGGAGTCAGACACCCTTTTCGGTGGACACGCTGTTGACTTCTCACAAGCACCATCCGCCTTCACAGAGGCAGCGCTAGCAGTGGAAAGAACAAAAACGGAGGGAAAATTCGCTTGCGCCGAACGGGGTCGAGAGATCCGCTGTGACGCAGGAGTGCGAGAGGACTCGACACCACCGAGCACGGGCGCGAGAGGGAGAGATACCCACGGTGTGAGAAACCGCCCGCGACGCAAGCACCAGATGCCCGCAAGGACAATGGGAACCGGCGCGCTACCGAGAAACTGACCAAGATATGGAACGCTTCACGAATTTGCGTGTCATCCTTGCACAGGGGCCATGCAAATCTTCTCTGTATCGTTCCAGTTTTATTATACGTATTGCCGTCGCGAACACAAGGGCTGGGTTAGAGAGCACCCGCCTTTGTACCCAGGTGGGCCGGGGGAGCGAGGCGACTCGCTGTTTGGGGCCGGGAAGCCTGTCCCACTCCCTGCTCGTTGGCGGTGAGGCCGGGGGCCTTCCCTGGAGAGACTCTAGCGCCTCTCTTTCACCAAACGTCCGTACCACCATGGCAGACAGGGACACTTCACCCCATCCCCATGCCGGGCAGAGGCATGCTGGGGGAATGTGCAAATCCGGAGAGGTAATCAATCAACCGTAATCCCAAGTGTCATTGGAAAACGGAGCAGAAATCCACTACAATCCCCGATACGCCGAAGTAGTGGGCAGAGATGCTTCCCCCCTGCCAGCCGCCAGGCGGAGCGGCCGGGGCTGCGCTGGTGAGGTGAGGTGTATCGTATCGTATCGTATCGTATCTTGATGTTCCCTTACAGCCCCCCTCCCCTGAGCCATTAACGATGACTCCATACCTGGTCTGCAATGATTAGCTCACAATGTGGGCTGCAGGACGTGCGTGACCTGTAGATTTCTCCACTGCACCTGTGTAACGTCTTGAACACGTCATTGGTACTAAGCCTTGGTGGGTAATTTGATTCTGAATTGCACCATTATAAAAATCTCTTGTGCCTTGGCAAGTCGCACAGGAAGAGGGCGTCTGCTAAGAAAGAAGTAGTGAGAAATGACAATCGGTCGCCTGCCCCGTTTAGCTTCCGAGATCTGACGAGATCGGGCGCGTTCAGGATGGTGTGGCCAAAAGCAGAGAGGCCTGGCTGCATGATGTCGCTTAAAGGCTGGTGGGTATTGACGGAACTTCCAGCAAAAAAAAAAAAAAAAAAAAAAAAAATGGAGGGAACAATATCAGTGCAGCAAAGGGTGTTGTAAGTAGCGGGGTACGTGTAAAATTCTTCAATTATATCTCCTCCAGACAGAAAGAGAGTATTAAGAGCTACGATGAAGTTACCCAAGTGACGTAAAAAGCTTGCAGCACCTGGTATTTCCAGGAGGTCTCCCATCCAAGTACTGACCAGGCCCTGACCCGTTTAAGTTCCGAGATCTGACGAGACGGGGTGCGTCCAGGACGGTGTAGCCGCAAGCCGAGAGGCCTGGCTGCATGATGTCTCTTTAAGGCAGACGGGTGTTGACGGAACTTCCAGCAAATAAAAAAAGAAAAATGGAGGGAAAAATATCAGTTCAGCAAAGGGTGTTGAAAGTAGCCGGGTACGTGTACATTTCTTCAATTATATCTCCTCCAGACAGAAAGAGAGAATTAAGAGCTACAATGAAGTTACCCAGGAGACATAAAAAGCTTGCAGCACCTGGTATTTCCAGGAGGTCACCCATCCAAGTACTGACCAGGCCCTGCCCCGTTTAGCTTCCGAGATCTGACAAGATCGGTAGCGTTCAGGACGGTGAGGCCGCAAGCCGAGACGCCTGGCTGCATGATGTCTCTTAAAGGCTGGCGGGTATTGACGGAACTTCCAGCAAAAAAAAAAAAAAAAAAAAGAAAAATGGATGGAAAAATATCAGTGCAGCAAAGGGTGTTGAAAGAAGCCGGGTACGTGTACAATTCTTCAATTATATCTCCTCCAGACAGAAAGAGAGAATTAAGAGCTACAATGAAGTTACCCAGGAGACGTAAAAAGCTTGCAGTACCTGGTATTTCCAGGAGGTCTCCCATGCAAGTACTGATCAGGCCCTGCCCCGTTTAGCTTCCGAGATCTGATGAGATCGGGCGTGTTCAGGACGGTGAGGCCGCAAGCCAAGAGGCCAGGCTGCATGATGTCTCTTAATGGCTGGCGGGTATTGACGTAACTTCCAGCAAAAAAAAAAAAAAAATGAAAAATGGAGGGAAAAATATCAGTGCAGCAAAGGGTGTTGACAGTAGCCGGGTACGTGTACAATTCTTCAATTATATCTCCTCCTGACAGAAAGAGAGAATTAAGAACTACGATGAAGTAACCCAGGAGACGTAAAAAGTTTGCAGTACCTGGTATTTCCAGGAGGTCACCCATCCAAATACTGACCAGGCCCTGCCACGATTTGCTTCCAAGATCTCACAAGATTGGGCGCGTTCAGGACAGTGTGGCCGCAAGCAAAGAGGCCTGGCTGCATGATGTCTCTTAAAGGCTGGCGGGTATTGACGGAACTTCCAGCAAAAAAAAATAAAAATAAAGAAAAATGGAGGGAAAAATATCAGTGCAGCAAAGGCTGTTGATAGTAGCCGGGTACGTGTACAATTCCTAAATTATAACACCTCCAGACAGAAAGAGAGTATTAAGAGCTACGATGAAGTTTCCCAGGAGACGTAAAAAGCTGGCAGCACCTGGTATTTCCAGGAGATCACCCATCAAAGTACTGACCAGGCCCTGCCCCGTTTAGCTTCCGAGATCTGTCGAGATCGGGCGCGTTCAGGACGGTGTGGACGCAAGCCAAGAGGGCTGGCTGCATGATATCTCTTAAAGGCTGGCGGGTATTGACGGAACTTCCAGCAAAAAAAAAAAGAAAAATAGAGGGAAAAATACCAGTGCAGCAAAGGGTGTTGAAAGTAGCCGGGTACGTGTACAATTCTTCAATTATATCTTCTCCAGACAGAAAGAGAGTATTAAGAGCTACGATGAAGTTTCCCAGGAGACGTAAAAGCTTGCAGCACCAGGTATTTCCAGGAGGTCTCACATTCAAGTACTGACCAGGTCCTGCCCCGTTTAGCTTCCGAGATCTGACGAGATCGGTCGCGTTCAGGATGGTGTGGCCGCAAGCCAAGATGCCTGGCTGCATGATGTCTCTTAAAGGCTGGCGGGTATTGACGGAACTTCCAGCAAAAAAAAAAAGAAAAATAGAGGGAAAAATACCAGTGCAGCAAAGGGTGTTGAAAGTAGCCGGGTACGTGTACAATTCTTCAATTATATCTTCTCCAGACAGAAAGAGAGTATTAAGAGCTACGATGAAGTTCCCCAGGAGACGTAAAAAGCTGGCAGCACCTGGTATTTCCTGGAGATCTCCCATCCAAGTACTGACCAGGTCCTGCCCCGTTTAGTTTCCGAGATCTGACGAGATCGGGCGCGTTCAGGACTGTGTGTCCGCAAGCCGAGAGGCCTGGTTGCATGATGTCTCTTAAAGGCTGGCGGATATTGACGGAACTTCCAGAAAAAAGAAAAAAGAAAAAGAATAATGGAGGAAAAAATATCAGTGCAGCAAAGGGTGTTGAAAGTAGCCGGGTACGTGTACATTTCATCAATTATATCTCCTCCAGACAGAAAGAGAGTATTAAGATCTACGATGAAGTTACCCAGGAGACGTAAAAAGCTTGCAGTACCTGGTATTTCCAGGAGGTCTCCCATCCAAGTACTGATCAGGCGCTGCTCCATTTAGCTTCCGAGATCTGATGAAATCGGGCGCGTTCAGAACGGTGTGGCCGCAAGCCAAGAGGCCTGGCTGCATGATGTCTCTTAAAGGCTGGAGGGTATTGACAGAACTTCCAGCAAAAAAAAAAAAAAAAAGAAAAATACACATACCACGTGGGCAATTCTAGAGCGTCCCCTAGAGTACAAACAGTGTATCGTGCCTACAAAAGTTTTCTTGTTACTAACCTTTGGAATCTGGATTTCTGGACAAAGCTCTCCAATAACTATTACAGAACTTAGTTCTTTTCAGTCTAAGATTCCTCTCACGGGGCACCAATTATGTAGCGTAAGGTACACTTATAAATTTCAATTATAGAAGTGTATTTATAGTATCACCTTATCACGAATCCTGGAATCTTGTAGAACTCAATTTCTGTAATAATTTGACGCAGACACCATTTCCAAAGATATAAATTGTCAAATTTATTCAAAACAAAGACTAAATGTAGCACTACACTAATTATACAAAAGGGAAAAACTAATTAAAATTCAACTCTAGATCAACAAATCAAAGACAAATCACTTCCGTGACCAAATCAAAGACCATGGGATCGCATATGATAACACACAAATCGTTAAACAAAAAAGGTTATAAACACATTGACTACAATACCGGTTAGTAAGACGAAGGTGAGTCTCTCGTTAGTATTATTAGTCACACATTAAATAACTACGCAGGTTAGTATTTATGTCAGGTAACTTCTCATATATATATATATATATATATATATATATATATATATATATATATATATATATATATCAGTCTCATTTACGTTTAGGTGCCAAGAAAGATCCTATCATTACTTGTTACCACAATTTCCCTTAACTGATTATTATTCAATGATTAAGGATAGGCAGGGCCACCACTAATCTAATGTCTATTAACTTGTGTCAATTTCAGAATAAACAGTAAAACAGGAATGAGAAGATATTTCTCGGCGTTGACAGATTTTATTTCTAAAATTATCAACAAAACAGTTTAATGCAACACACATTTATATTTAAGAAAACTAAATGATATTACACATTCTAGAGTTATGAATCACAGATTAACATTTCTAATTGATTTCTCAAATGTCATGAATCATGAACTCCAAACTGTTAAACTTATGTGAACTTCGTCGCAGATAGGCCTCTCTGGCTTCCGGCTCAGATAACAGCACACGGCACGAGTTCCGTGTGGTTGGAACAAAGGCAGTCCGGTTCGGCTTTGTCCAAGAACTTCCACTCAGTCGATGCACCTGGAAGTTGGGGTTTCGCGAAAGTAGAGTCGTTTCCAAACAGATTTTCCACTGGTTTGAAGGCTCCAAGGTTGTGCACAAAATCTTCTTTGTAAGCTGGGGTTCCACCGTAGTTACTTGAAGATGAAGTCTTTGAGGAAAGCAGGGCCCTGTTTGTTCCAAGGGTCAAGTTTCTTAAGACTCAAATAGCTATTTAAATGACTGACACTTTCGTATTCAGTCGACTTAGTCAATTGTCCAGCTGTAAAACTCCACTGATCAGGTGGGCACAGGCGGGCAGTGCAGTCTGTAAAGTTCTTTATTTAATAAAGTCCTTTAAAAGAATTCTTCGTACGGCTCAATCTCCTTCTCCCAGTTTAACTCTTCTGTTGCCGGCAAAGACTTGGTTGGTTTCTGATTCCGGTTCTGGCAACAGAGCTACAGGTTATGCTGTGGCAGCGAGTTACTGGTTCAGGTGAGAGAGAGAGAGAAAGAAAGGCCGTGTTTGTCCTTTATAGTCTGTCAGATCAATAGGTGATTGGTTCCTGAGTTCTTGAGATTGGATTTCGGTTTCAGCCCCCAGTGTCCTATTGGAGGGGGGCTTGATTTATGACTGATGTCAATCCATGCCATCTTTTGGAAATGCCGGTTGGCCTGGGTTCGTAGCTCTATGTCGGGATTTCAGCTCTCATCCACTTCAAAGAGTTTTTATCACCAACAGGCCCCTTTCTCCAGACATCTCATAGCAGAATAACAAACTATTTGGCCTCTTCTCGGTGCCATCCTCCCCAAAACTGTCACTTTGATGCAAACCAGTTCCAAGCTGATGAGCTAAGGAAATCTGATAACTTTGGGGGGGAGAGGTCTTCTTTAGATCCGTGCTTCAGCTCAGAGCCCAAATACTCTTATCCAAATACACCCAACATAACGCTACACACCACATCCCAAAGATGCTCTATTGGGTTGAGATCTGGTGACTGTGGTTGCCAGTTTAGTACAGTGAACTCATTGTCATGTTCAAGAAACCAATTTGAAATGATTCGACCTTTGTGACATGGTGCATTATCCTGCTGGAAGTAGCCATCAGAGGACGGGTACATGGTGGTCATAAAGGGATGGACATGGTCAGAAACAATGGGCCGTGGCATTTAAACGATGCCCGATTGGCACTAAGGGGCCTAAAGTGTGCCAAGAAAACATCCCCCACACCATTACACCACCACCACCAGCCTGCACAGTGGTAACAAGGCATGATGGATCCATGTTCTCATTCTGTATACACCAAATTCTGACTCTGAAATCGAGACTCATCAGACGTATGTATGTATGTATGCATGTCCAATTGCTTTGACAATACAAATGCACTGAATTGAGAGAGAGAGAGAGAGAGAGGTAGTCCAGACCGCTGCAAAATTCCTGCTGAAGTGATCTGGATCACCACACAATGGCCCAAGGACCACTGCAAACTTGGATTTCAATGTATTTGTGTAATGTGTGTTGCAATAGCACCTACCATGTTCCTTTGTGGTGATCTGGTTAATTCTGATCTGGGAAAACCACAATCCTGCAGGTTTAATAAGTCTCTCTACACATCAGTCCCTGAGTACCTTCAACCAATGGTCATTTTGACCAATTAAGCCCAAGATTTGAGTCAATTAAGTTGTCAAGGACTACCCAGTGAAGACGTGAACTCACGACTAGGTCACACTGTGAGCTCACCAGAGCAGACATTACACTGAGCTCACTGTGAGCTCACTTAGTGCTTTTCCAGCGACATGGTGATGGTGCTGGAGCCGGAGCCGCTGCCCTTACTCGGTGGCTAACCCACCTCTATGTTACAAATGTTCCCTAAACACTTATTTTGCAAGATCAATAAAAATCCTTTAGGAAATTTAAACTTTTACTGACACACATAGTTAATAGCAATGTATTATAACTTTACCAAAAATAATAATCTGTATATCTTTAATTGTTTAGACATTATTAAGATATAATGCATCTTTCACATAGGGAACATTTGTAACATGTTAGGAAAAACAAACAAATGATTTGAAAATATTCATAATTACAGCATACAATTTGTCAGGCTTCATAAGAATGGTATTTATAACATACTCTGTAAAAATCAAGCAAATAGCATTTGTGGTTCACAAGAAAATATATATATATATATATATAATCAAAGCTATCAGACTATAGCAGCCGTTGTATGAAGACACATACGATTATACAGCATTATTTGGCAGCTTCGCAAGACCTAATTTTAAACGTTGTTGGTAAGTTAGATAATTAGTGGGGACCCTCTATTTGCAGTTCTTCCCCTCCATAATTGCTAAAATAAAGTTTTACTGACATTTTATTGACCCTACCACTGCATAGGGCATATCTGTAACATGAACGCTACTGAATGGCACATACATTGAAAACTACAGAGAACTGAGACAAATCCACTTTACACTTCATAAATAATCTTAAAACGTTTCCAACCAAGGCAACACCCACTTGAAATACATTAATTCTCATTTTTGGTAAACAAAAAGAGAGATTGTTACATATGTTCCCTATGATGCATCTACAGAGAGAGAGAGACAGACAGACACTAACACTCTCTCTCTCTCTCTCTCTCAGCTGGGAGTGTGTGGGAGGGGTCTGCAGTGAGCGGGAGTGCTGCTGAGAGCTCTGTCCTTTGGCTGCGTTTTTTTGTTGCTTTACTTTTTTCAGTTTGTTTATTTTGTCTTCTGTTTTCAGTGCTTTTCTTATTGTGGGGGAACAGGGGAGGGGAGGGGGGAGTTCCGGTAGTTCTTCCCGGGTCGGGGGGTCGGACCCCCTGAATGCGTCTTTGATAAGAAAAACTGACCCGACGCCATGGAGTCAAGATCGCTCCGGTGCAGTTCTGCCCCCTAGAGCAGTGTGTGTTAGCGGTTGGGGAGGTAGCAGGGTGTGAAAATATCAAGTCTGCTGCCATTGTTATCTTCTTAAAAACCACTGATCTGCTCAATCAGCTAGTGGCTAATGGCACAGTGTTAGACGACACTTTCACCCCGGTGTTGCCGCTCGCTGCTCCTGCCCGGAAGGTAACGCTGTCTAACGTCCCTCTGTTCATCCGCACCGGCTCGGGCAGCTGATGTCCGGCATTAAGAGGGTCCCGCTGGGCTGCAAAGCCCCGCAACTGAAACACGTCGTGTCCTTCCGAAGGCAGCTGTATATGATCCTCAATAACATCAATGAGGATCTTAATGTCTCCGAAGTTGGATCTCTCTTTCTGCCACCACCACGAAGATTGCTCTTTAGTAATGTTGGAAAGTCAAAGACAGCAACCGTCAGGGTTCTTGCATATGACGTATTCGTGCTGCACCTCTCTGCAAGGATCCAGGACAGTTTGTCAATGTAAACTCCAGTGCCTGGGAATATTTCCACCTAAAAGACAATGGTAAATAAAAAACAAGTTTATCCCCAAACTATTCTTATATTATGTTAAGTGGAATACTCAGACATTATCAGTGAGGCTGTGATTTTGTTACAGAAATGTGTTATTAAAGACCACAGTATGTCTCAATTCTAAGTTTATTAATTTACAGACATAATAAAGTCAGTGAATCTGTGACACCCATAATTCAATTACATTCTTATTATCAACTATAACTATGAATATACCTGATAATGTAGCATCATTAGATTGTTTACAACCAATATTTGTTTTCAATATATATATTTTTACCTTGTCTTTGTAATATTGTAGACCAAGAGTGTTACACCTGTTTTGGTGATTCTTTGTCAGATTCAGAACAATTTGCTGTGGGGCTGTCAGAACCACTTGATGGTGACACACTTTTGTCTTCATTGCTGATAAATGTGGCTTTTGTTACAATTTTTTTCAGATTGTCCAAAATTGATTGATAATCATTTCTAGTAATATATTTAATACAAAGTGAAAACAAAACCATCAATGCCTGCAATTATACTTGAGAGACTTGCTCTATGTTATTGGCAAACTGACCTTTTTGTGGGTCATTAACATTAGCTACGAAAAAAATAAAAAAGATAAAATACAACAATTACCAGGTCTAATGTAATGCATATAGTCATTAATGTAGGATTATGAAGTTATGTTGAAAAACTTTATTTAATAATCAGTATTATTAAACTATTAGACAGTGCACATTACGAGTCTGTATTGTGGTTCTAGATTACTTCAGTATGATCAACTATAATACATTACTCTGGAATCTAAATT
Source organism: Amia ocellicauda (assembly GCF_036373705.1). Classification (NCBI taxonomy): domain Eukaryota; kingdom Metazoa; phylum Chordata; class Actinopteri; order Amiiformes; family Amiidae; genus Amia; species Amia ocellicauda. The sequence goes on from NW_027103016.1 coordinate 66,475, forward strand.
ACTTAAGAATAACATTTATCAAGGTAAGGAATTATTTGCTATAAATAAAAAAACTTACCATCAACCATACGGTTTCGAAGACATTGGTTTTCATTTTTAAGTCTTGTGTTTTCCTTATCGAGCTGCTTAACTTTTTGCTGTAGCTCAACTTCACTGGACTCTTTAAATGTCTGTAGAATGTGATGGGATCTAATTCTTGAAGCTCCATCGGTTTTCTTTCTTATTTTGTGCTGTATTCAGAGAGAAAAAGAGTTTAAAATGTATATATATATATATATATATATATATATATATATATATATATATATATATATGAAAATGATTAAAAAAAAACAATCCTGCAATACATTTATTTAATATTTGCAGTAATTATCTCACCGGTAACTGTGGTTCATCAAGGTCACTATCATCTGAAATTTGAAGTTTTTTGTTTGTTTTAGGTACTCTCTTCATTTTAGGAGAGGGCATTTTTGTTAGGTCATTAAGTTTTCTTCTTAGTTCACCTTCTTTTCCTAAAATAAAAATAAAATAAATAAAACCCTGCATTATGTCCACAGATATTTGGGGATTATATTTATTTGTCATAAAAATACTGTGCTTTGACCATACAAATTAAGATGAACAGCCAACACTGAATCAAAACTGAAGTTAAATTATATCTGGTTTAATTTATTTTGTGATTTGGGGGATTTTATTGTAAAGCACAACACACAATAAATCGTTCTTACAAATGCCAGTCAAGTATGACGAGTTTTTAGTGCCCTCACCACCACCTACCATGTTATAAGAGTATGTTAGAAGTACAACACATTAATAACTTAAACATTCATTTCAAATATACTGTGATTGTATATATCAAATAGCATGTAAAGACTTTAATGTTTTTTTTTTTTAAATAAACATTTTTACCAGTCATAATGATCTGCGCTTCATGGACAGGCCATCCACCTTTTGGAGGTTTGTTCATGTCTCTCCACTCTGCTCTGAAGTTTCGAGTCGTCTCTTCGTCATCATCAGCAATGCTGAATAAATCAAAATTGCGAAAGCAAGCAGTGGGAATCACGCTGTAAGAGTCTTTGTCGACCCCGCTTTCCCACTTCACCAACGCGTGCATCACCGCCATACTACCTTCACCTTCTCATCCGTTTTTTCTGCGCGTTTTTCCCCCGACAAGTCACGGCACAAAAAACAGTCCCGCTCTGCATTCTGGTACTTGGCGTTCTTAATAACACCAACAGGGTGTAATCGCATAGACCACTCGAGTATAAAGTACTACATATCCCATCAGTTACAGTTTTTTTTCATCTTCTGAAACTGCAATTTAGCACTTTCAACTGTTTCTTAGTGATTCCTAGAATTACTAACCGGTATTGTAGTCAATGTGTTTATAACCTTTTTTGTTTAACGATTTGTGTGTTATCCTATGTGATCCCATGGTCTTTGATTTGGTCACGGAAGTGATTTGTCTTTGATTTGTTGATCTAGAGTTGAATTTTAATTAGTTTTTCCCTTTTGTATAATTAGTGTAGTGCTACATTTAGTCTTTGTTTTTAAATAAATTTGACAATTTATATCTTTGGAATTGGTGTCTGCGTCCAATTATTACAGAAATTGAGTTCTAAAAGACTCCAGGATTCGTGATAAGGTGATACTATGAATTCACTTCTTTAATTGAAATTTATAAGTGTACCTTACGCTACATATATATATATATGTATGTATGTATGTCCAATTGCTTTGACAATACAAATGAATTGAATTGAGAGAGAGACAGACAGACAGACAGACTGACAAACAGAAAAACAGACAGACACAGATACACACACACACACACACACACACAGAGCCAGCCAGCCAGCCAGCTCAGCGATGACATCACGAGCCTCTCTCAGCTGACTGCTATGACATCACAGAGCATGTACATTCCGTTGCTTGCCGTCTGTCAACCACTCAGTCACTGCCAGCCAGACTGGCTGGCTGGCTGGATGGGGGGGCTGCTTGCTGCTGCTGCGTACCTTAGCAAGCTTATTTGCTTGACCGGCCTTCCTCCTCCGCCCACATGCCCACCTATGCCCGATCTGCTGTTCACCTGGATCACAGCTCCGCCCCAACAAGGCAGAGCCTCCCAAAAATGGTACAAACTCACCCACGATCCCCTCCACGGAAAGCTTTAGCAAAAGGCAAAAGCGTTATACGTAATGAAGAGGAACCCGAGTCCAAGACGCATCCGACCAGCCATACATATTTGTGTGTATTAAAGATCACATTTTCTTACATTTAGTTTTTCTGTACTTTATTACATCTTATTGTGATTTATAAATGTATTGTTTCTTTTCCATATGTATGTATGTATGTATGTGTGTGTGTGTGTGTCTGTCTCTGTGTGAAAGTTAGTGTGTGTGTCTGTACGTGTGTGTGCCTGTCTCTGTGTGAAAGTGAGTGTGTGTGTGTGTATGTCTCTCTGTGAAAGTGTGTGTGTGTGGGGGTGTGACAGTGTGTGTGAGTGTCTGTCTGTCTGTCTGTCTTGTTGTCTGTCATATAACTCGCACATCTGTGAGGGCACCATTTTTGCAGAAGAGATGTACACATTTTGGAGCAACATATGCTGCCATCCAGACCTCATCTTTTCCAGTGACGTCCCTGCATTTTCAAAAAGATCACATTTTATTACATTTTGTTTATCTGTACTTTATTACATCTTATTGTGATTTATACTTGTAATGTTTCTTTTCCATATATATGTATGTACAGTGGGGGAAAAAAGTATTTGATCCCCTGCTGATTTTGTACGTTTGCCCACTGACAAAGAAATGATCAGTCTATAATTTTAATGGTAGGTGTATTTTAGCAGTGAGAGACAGAATAACAACAAGAAAATCCAGAAAAATGCATTTCAAAAAAGTTATAAATTGATTTGCATGTTAATGAGGGAAATAAGTATTTGACCCATTTTCAATGCCCTGGCTTAGGGAAGGAGGTTCTCACCCATGATTTGACGGTACATGGCCCCGTCCATCGTCCCTTTGATGCGGTGCAGTTGTCCTGTCCCCTTAGCAGACAAACAGCCCCAAAGCATAATGTTTCCACCTCCATGTTTGATGGTGGGAATGGTGTTCTTGGGGTCATTCCTCCTCCTCCAAACACGGCGAGTTGAGTTGATGGCAAAGAGCTTGATTTTGGTCTCATCTGAGACCACTTTCACCCAGTTCTCCTCTGAATCATTCAGATGTTCATTGGCAAACTTCAGACGGGCCTGTATATGTGCTTTCTTGAGCAGGGGGACCTTGCGGGCGCTGCAGGATTTCAGTCCTTCATGGCATAGTGTGTTACCAATTGTTTTCTTGGTGACTATGGTCCCAGCTACCTTGAGATCATTAACAAGATCCTCCCATGTAGTTCTGGGCTGATTCCTCACCGTTCTCATGATCATTGAAACTCCACGAGGTGAGATCTTGCATGGAGCCCCAGACTGAGGGAGACTGACAGTTATTTTGTGTTTCTTCCATTTGCGAATAATCGCACCAACTGTTGTCACCTTCTCACCAAGCTGCTTGGTGATGGTCTTGTAGCCCATTCCAGCCTTGTGTAGGTCTACAATCTTGTCCCTGACATCCTTGGACAGCTCTTTGGTCTTGGCCATGGTGGAGAGTTTGGAATCTGATTGATTGATTGCTTCTGTGGACAGGTGTCTTTTATACAGGTAACGAGCTGAGATTAGGAGCACTTCAACAGAGTATGAAAGACACCTGGGAGCCAGAAATCTTGCTGATTGATAGGGGATCAAATACTTATTTCCTTCATTAACATGCAAATCAATTTATAACTTTTTTGAAATGCATTTTTCTGGATTTTTTGGCTGTTATTCTGTCTCTCACTGTTAAAATACACCTACCATTAAAATTATAGACTGATCATTTCTTTGTCAGTGGGCAAACGTACAAAATCAGCAGGGGATCAAATACTTTTTTCCCCCACTGTACATACATATATATGGAAAAGAAACATTACAAGTATAAATCACAATAAGATGTAATAAAGTACAGATAAACAAAATGTAATAAAATGTGATCTTTTTGAAAATGCAGGGACGTCACTGGAAAAGATGAGGTCTGGATGGCAGCATATGTTGCTCCAAAATGTGTACATCTCTTCTGCAAAAATGGTGCCCTCACAGATGTGCGAGTTATATGACAGACAAACAGACAGACAGACAGACAGACACTCACACACACTGTCACACCCCCACACACACACACTTTCACAGAGAGACATACACACACACACACTCACTTTCACACAGAGACAGGCACACACACGTACAGACACACACACTAACTTTCACACAGAGACAGACACACACACACACACACATACATACAGGATAACGCCAAACCACATTCTGCCCAGATTTCAAGCGCATGGTTGCATAGGCAGAGAGTGCGGGTGCTAGCATGGCCTGCCTGCAGTCCTGACCTGTCTCCAAATTGAGAATGTGTGGCGCACTAGTGCAAATTAAGACAACGAAGGCCCTGTGCAGTTGCGCAGCTGAGGAAATGCATAATGGATGAATGGGGGAAAATCCCGCTTGCTAAACTTAACCAAGTGGTGTCTTCAGTGCCCAAGTGCTTAATAAGTGTTATTAAAAGAAAAGGTGATGTTACATAGTGGTAAACAGTCGACTGTCCCAACTTTCTTGGTTTCTTTTCACTGCTAATGAGATGCTGTAGAGTGAGTTAGTTATATTGCTTTCAGGAGCTCTAATCGTATTGATGAGTTCATGCAGCATTTTTAATTGAATTTCAAAAAGAAATCCTTGCTGTCTGGCCTGTGTGTATGAGATGTACTCTGTCAATCTTTGGCTAACAACTGAAACATTGGTAGAACAGAAATGGCAACATAAAAAAGAAAAGTACATTTTAAAAGAGCACATTAAATAGGATGAATATACAGTTTTTTACAATCACTTTGTCACTAATTTCAGAACCTTGATGTCATTTTTCAAAACTCTAGACACAAAACTCAAAACGGTCATCACTTGTAACACAGGCTGTCCAATGTTCAAGACATTGCATTGTGCATTCATATCTTTAAAGAAACCTTGCACTTGCAGACTTGTTGGTTCAAATAACTCATTTATCATGAAATACCATAGTAACATAGTAAAACAGAAGATACCGATAGTTTCACTGTGTAGTTGTTCGTACAATCATTAAATATTGTAGTACAAAATATGTGATACATGTTTCATTATGGTACTACACATAAATACATCACTGTAAAAGGACTAGTAGAGAGAATACTACAGACACAGTGGAATCATTGAACAAAATCTGAAATACAATACAATACAATACAATCAAATCACACCATAGGTTTCTTTGAATCCATGCAACAATAATTAGCTACAAAAAAGAACAAAACTACAGTAAAATGTCAACTGCAGTGTTCCTCACCTGGCTTAGTGTAAAAAGCAAAACAAAGGATTGATTACCGTACTTCTAAATTTCCATCAGCCCTGTGTTCAGGTTCAGGTTCTCACAACCATTTTTCACAAGAGGCATCTTGAAACTGAACATACCTGAACATATTCAGTCATCAGCTGCTTCACTCTGTCTGCATTTCTTTCAAAAGGCACACTATACTCTGTGCTACACATTGGTATGCAGTATACAGTCATTTGACAATTGAGAGTAGCCTAATGTTTTGTGCATGCTGAAGACTTGCCGCTTCTCAGTACGGAAATTTCTGATGATTGAGGCCACAGTTGATCCTGAGTTGATTCTGAGGTTTGATTGAATCATTGTAGCTGCCTCAGTCATGGTCATGCCATGATTTACAACATGCTCTACAACTATTTCTCGGATTTCACTGGACACTATTTGCTGTTGCTGCCGCTGTCTGGTCCGTGGCCTTGTCCTCTACCACGTTCCCCCAACACCTCTCAAATGAGGCCCATGGCTGCCTCTCTGGTGAGCCCTAAGCCCTCCTCTATGACGAGGCCCATGACCACCTCTCAGAAGGGGTGCATGTCCCCTTCCATTCCTTTGACCACCACGTCTTCCTCCTCCCACTGCTTTACCTCTATTGTGACCTGGATGACCTGCCGGCTCCATGTTATCACTGTGTTGCTGGGGTGGATAGCACTCATTTCACTCGATACTCGTACCACAATGTGAAATCAATCATCAATAACCAGTTGGCAGTATTGGAAAAGCAATTACAAGGGCCTGCATACATACAGTAATGTCAAATCTGATGTGGAAGAACAATCATCTTCAACCAGGTTGGAGCGTTAGTTGCAATGCCTTTAATACACGCAGCGTGGAGAGGAACAGTGACTCAAGAAGATCCCAAAGTCACTCTGCCTTCATTTTAACAGTCAGAGCTTTTATACACAAAAATCAAAGAGCTGGTTATAATCAGAAAGTCATTACTATGTTATCTTAAAAGTTAGCTAAGCAGAATTTATATCATTATAGGACAGAGTTCATAGATCAACACATGGATTAGGGAGCAGGCACTTCAATCATACTGTTTGACATTGTCTCCAAGATTCTCATCGTAAATAAAAAACAGAAATCAAACTACCTTCTGGCCTGACCTTCTAGCTTGACCTTATCTTTCTTAAGTATACAAGAAAGAAAAACAGGTATTAGAGAAAGAATTTCCAACTTTCCTTCCACACTGAAAACATGGTGTGGAAAAGTGCTACATGATGATGAATGATGATGAAATATTACATCCATAGATAATGTAGTCCAACTGGTTCATGCTCCTCGGTTATTGGTGTCAATGGATCTCATTATCCTGAAACTTTCATTATCGAAACATGGAATACTCTTCGTCAGTTTCCATAAAACTATGAATTAAGAGTAATGCAACAGTCACTTATCATTTTGAGCAGCTGTATCAATTGATAGTTAGATCTTTGTAATGAAATGAATAGACAGTGATCTCAGATGTAATGTGTGAATTGCATTTTGAAATGGTAATTCTTTGATGTTAAGTTGTGTCATTTTAGTTCAATGAACAAATGATCTGAGGTTGATGTGTATTGTATCCAAGCAATTGAAAAATGTGCATTTTGATCATTGGGTGTGAGTTTTGTGTCTAGAGTTTTGAAAAATGACATCAAGGTTCTGAAATGAGTGCCAAAGTGATTGTAAAAAAGTGTAATATCAGGGGACAGTGGCTATTACTGATCTGGCCTTCCATGGCCTCTGTATTAATGTAACAGGTCACATTGTATGTGTACACTGATACTTGATAGTATAATATAGTACAAGTAAAAAACATACATAGGTATCATAGAAGTATTTTGCAGAAATGATTAAGGATACTTATCAAAATGGAGAGGAAATGCTAAATCCAGTCTCCCCAGGCTGAGCTTCTATTGCTACACCTGCTAAGTGGCTGCTGGCCCCACTATATGGATAGAGCCACACCAAGTACAAGAGTCTCCCCGTTGCTATTTATATCTCCCTATCCAGTCTTCTATACGTGTCAGGGTGGGGTGCCTATTCCCCTGTGTGTGTGTGAAAGTGTGTCTGTGTGTGTGTCTGTAAGTGTGTGTGTCTGTCTGTGATAGTGTGTGTGTGTGTCTGTCTGTCTGTCTGTCTGTCTGTCTGTGAAAGTGTGTGTGTGTGTGTGTGTGTGTGAAAGTGTGTGTGAGTGTTTGTCTGTCTGTCTGTCATGTAACTTGCACATCTGTTAGGGCACCATTAATGCAGAGATGTACACATATTGTTTATTTTCCATATATATGTATGTATGTATGTATGCATGTCCAATTGCTTTGACAATACAAATGCACTGAATTGAGACAGAGAGAGAGAGAGAGAGAGAGAGAGAGAGAGAGAGAGAGAGACAGAGAGAGAGAGGTGCTAAGGCACATTTGTAACATAAATTAGGGAACATTTGAAACATGCTTAGGGAACATTCATAAGAACATAAGAACATAAGAACATAAGAAAGTTTACAAACGAGAGGAGGCCATTCGACCCATCATGCTCGTTTGGTGTCCATTAATATCTAAGTGATCCATGGATCCTATCCAGTCTATTTTTAAATGTTCCCAAACTTTCAGCTTCTACCACTTTCCATCTTGAATGCCTTGAAGCCCAATTTCCATTTGTTCTCCCCTGGTGTGTGTGTCCCTGCTGATCTGGAAAAGCTCCTCTGGTTTGAGGAACCTTTCATGATTTTGAAGACTTGGATCAAGTCCCCACGTAATCTCCTCTGTTCCAGGGTGAAAAGGTTCAGTTCCCTCAGTCTCTCCGAGTAGGACTTTCCCTTCAGATCTGGAATAAGTCTGGTTGCTCTCCTCTGAACTGCCTCTAAAGCAGCAATATCCTTCTTGAAGTGTGGTGCCCAGAACTGTACACAGTATTCCAGATGAGGTTTAACTAGCGCATTGTACAGTCTTAACATTACTTCCCTTGTTTTAAATTCTACACTTTTGACGATATACCCTAGCATTCTGTATGCCTTTTGTATTGCTTCCCCACATTGTTTGGATGGAGAAAGTGAATCCACATAGATTCCTAGGTCTTTCTCATGCATTACTTCATCTAGATCTGTACCTCCCATAGTGTAATTATAGTGGACATTTTTGTTTCCTGCATGTATTACCTTGCACTTGTCCACATTGAATTTCATTTGCGAGGTGTCAGCCCACAACTGAATTTATCTAAGTTCCTCTGAATAGCATGTGCTGCCAAGATTGTATCTGCTGAGCCACCTATTTTAGTATCATCTGCAAATTTGACAAGGTTGCTAAGTATCCCAGAGTCCAGATCATTAATATAGATTAGAAAAAGCAAAGGCCCTAGTACTGATCCCTGTGGAACTCCACTAACAACCTCACTCCAGTTAGAAGTGACTCCTCTAATCTGTTTCCTATACATCAACCAGTTCATAATCCATCTACTTACATTACCCTGAATGCCTACAGCTTCCAATTTGAGGATCAGTCTTTGGTGTGGAACCTTATCAAAAGCTTTTTGGAAATCTAAGTATATCATATCATATGCTTTCACGTGATCTACAGCTGCAGTTGCATGTTCAAAAAAATTTATTAAGTAAGTAAGACATGATCTGCCTCGTCTAAACCCAAGTTGACTATCTCCAAGAATATGGTTTTCATTGAGATGCTCCTCTTATTTTCTGTCTAATCATTTTTTCCAACATTTTACAGGTGATGCAGGTGAGACTGATTGGTCTGTAATTTCCTGGCTCAGTTTTGTCCCCTTTCTTGTGGATTGGTATGAAATTTGCTGTCTTCCAGTCAGTGGGAACATCCCCTGTTCTAAGTGTCATTTGGAATAATCGAGTTAGCAGCCTATACATAATTTCCCTCATTTCTTTAAGTACTGTTGGAAATATCCCATCTGGCCCAGGTGATTTGTTTGATTTTAATTCTGCTAGTCCCTTTAGTACCTCCTCCTCATTTATCCTGATCTCTCTTAGGGTTTGACTGGATTGATTGTCAACCTGTGGCATGTCATCTGTTTCTTCTTTTCTAAAAACCTCTGTGAAATACTCATTTAGAATATTTGACACATCTTGTTCGTTTTCCAAGATACCTCCATTTTTGCTCTTTATCTGTTTCACCTCCTCCTTAATTGACCGCTTGCTGTTGTAATTTTGAAAAAAGCTCATTGCATTGGTTGTAGCTCCAAGAGCTATGTTTCTTTCTATTTCCCTCTTTGCTTTCCTGATCCCTTTCTTAAGATCTCTTTGCAGCTCAACATATTCTATGTATTTTGTTTCATCACCATCCCTTTTGTATGTGCTATACAACATTTTCTTCCTCTTTATATTTTTTTGCATGCCTCTGGTTTGTATGTATGTATGTATGTATGTATGTATGTATGTGTGGAAGGAAAGTTAGAATTTCTTTTCTCACAACTGTTTTTCTTTCTTGTATACTTAAGAAAGATAAGGTCAAGCTAGAAGGTCAGGAGGCCATAAGGTAGTTTGATTTCTCTTTGTTATTTACAATGAGAACCTTGGAGACAATGTCAAACAGAATGACCTACGTGCCTGTTCCCTAATACCATGTGTAGACCTATGAACTCTGTTCTATAATGATATATGTTCTGCTTAGTTAGCCTTTAAGATAACATAGTAATGACTTTCTAGCATGTATGTATGTATGTATATATATATATATATATATATATATATATATATATATATATATATATATGTATGAATGTATGTATGTCCAATTGCTTTGACAATACAAATGAATAGAATTGAGAGGGAGAGAGAGAGAGAGACAAACAGACAGACTGACAAACAGAAAAACAGACAGACACAGACACACACACACACACACACACAGAGCCAGCCAGCCAGCCAGCTCAGCGATGACATCACGAGCCTCTCTCAGCTGACTTCTATGACATCACAGAGCACGTACATTCCATTGCTTGCCGTCTGTCAACCACCCAGTCACTGCCAGCCAGACTGGCTGGCTGGCTGGATGGGGGGGCTGCTTGCTGCTTCTGCGTACCTTAGCAAGCTTATTTGCTTGACCGGCCTTCCTACTCCTCTGCCCACATGCCCACCTATGCCCGATCTGCTGTTCACCTGGATCACAGCTCCGCCCCAACAAGGCAGATCCTCCCAAAAATGGTACAAACTGATTCACGTTCCCCTCCACGGAAAACTTTAGCCCAAAATAAGGGACACATTCTGTAACAACATAATGGATGCCCACCCAACCTGTGACAAAACTGAGAAAAAAGAAAAACGCTCAGTCCTCCTGGGGTAGGGACACACAGCCACCCTGGCTGCCCAATATGTCAGCGCCTACCACAGCCTGAGGGACACAGTGACACACGAGCACCGACTGTAAATATAATGTAAATACTCGTTTGTAATGCATGTCGTTGTATTTCAAAAAAGGAATCTGGAAATAGTAAACCTATTTTCTTTATTTGTATGTATTAAAGATCACATTTTATTACATTTTCTTTTTCTGTACTTGATTACGTGATTCATAATTCTATTATTCATTTTCCGTGTATATGTATATATGTATGTATGTATGTGTGTATATATATATATATATATATATATATATATATATATATATATATATATATATATGTATATGTATGTATGTCCAATTGCTTTGACAATACAAATGAATTGAATTGAGAGGGAGAGAGAGAAAGAGAGAGAGAGAGAGAGAGAGAGAGGAATATGAGCTCCTAAAAAACATTTGTTTTTATACATAAGCAGATTTAATTTGTCATTTACAAATGAATATATAGCACTATAAACATACACAGAAGACATGGAATAGAAATTCAGAAGAAAAAGTATTCAAAAAATAATAATTTTAATAAAAACACAAAAAGTAGAAAGCAGAGAGACAGTTCAGGAAGAAAAGTCAGAAAAGAAAAGCTGAAGACAAGAATTGGAGGTAAGACCTTTCACCTATAGACACAAATTATTAAACAAAACAATATATATAAATAAAATAAATAAGCATTCTCAGTAGTTGACTCAGCTAATGAAAATGCAGAGCTCACTTTGAATAGAGTGACAGTAGGAGAGAGCCCAACTGCCACTGAGACTGATACAAATCTATCGAACAGCAGTCTGACTGCAGAGCTGCCTTTTGAAATCCGATACCCTGAAGACATTCGCTCTACACAGGCTAAGAAGGACTACAAACAAGCTGTGATGAGAGCATCTCCTGAGACCCTCATCCTAGACTACACCGGTAAAGGAGAAAACAGGGTCAAGAACAATCTACTGTTCTACACCGCCTTTCACAAAACCCTGTGCCAGACATACCCCAATAACAACAAGAGGGGCATTAGCAGAGGCAGGCAGATCTCAGTGCTGGTAGAGAAAGACACAGACAGTGTGATGCTCACTTTTAATGTATACCACAATGGGACCATCATGGTGCAGGGCAGCGAGAGCAGCCTGGACCAATTATCTCTCGGCTTCCACACCTCAAAGCAGCAGACTGAGGTAGAGAAACAAGTGCCAGAGCCGGCCACCCTGCAGTCTGCCCCCAGCCACACGGAGCCAGACAGTGCCCAATCTCCCACAGACTGCCCTCCTGTCTACCCAAAACTCTCCAGCAACATTAAAACACTAAAGGAATGCCTATCAGTGCTGGAGCTGGAGTTTGCGCAGCTCCGGGATGAGATGCACAGACTAAAGATGCAGCACAAGGCTGAGATCCATGAGCTGAGAGCAGCAGTGAGAGACCTGGAGGAGCAGAGTCAAACCCTGAGGACGGAGCTGTGCAGAGCGAGGGAGGAGCTGACCAGGACACCCCAGCACAGCCAGCTAAGGAGCCTGCAGAGCCAGCTGGAGGAGCTAAGAGAGGAGCTACACATCACTGGAGCACAGAGACTACACTGCACTGACCCCACAACACCTCCAACCCCTGACACCTCCAACACTGACACACCCACTGATCCACCCACACTCCCCACCACTCCTGACACCCCCACTATCACCAGACCTGCCACTAATACACAAACCCCTGAAACGCCACTCCCCCAAAACACACCCGCTGCCCCCACCACTTCCGACGCAAACCCGGAGTGGCAGGTCAACACAGAGGTGGTCATTCTGAGCGACTCCAATGGGAAGTTCCTGGATGAGAGGTGCCTCTTCCCTGGGTGAAAAGTGAAAAAGCTTTGGTGCCCGACAGCACAGAGAGCCCTGGAGCTGCTCTCCAAGAGGAGGCTGTGCCAGGTCAAACACATCCTCATCCACACCGGCACTAACGACCTGAGTGCCCGCATGGGCGATGTGGCCTCAGCCCTGAGACAGGTGGCAACGAAAGCCACAGAGGAATTCCCAACTGCCAAAATCACCATCTCCACACTGCTGCCGCGCACAGACATGCCCCTGCACATCATCCAGGCCATCAACGCAGATGTGTCCCGAAGATGTGCCCTCCTCCCCAATGTACACCTGGCACACCACTGAGACATCCAGCCACATCACCTGTATGACCACGACCACCTCAACAAGACGGGTGTGAGGATCTTCGCAAAGGTCCTCAAGGACACAACCCTGTGCCGAAACCCCACACACCCCCACCTCGAGACCAGGAGCAAACCCCCCAGCCCCCGGCCGCATCCCCAGCCACCGGCCCCACTCCAGCCCCAGCCCCTGAGACCCCGCGGCCCCACCCCCCATCCCCAGAGGGCCCGTCCAGCACAGCAGAGCGGACAGCCGGGGACCAGCACAGCCACACAGCCACGCAGCAGCGGCTTCCAGAGCCTGGAGGCCCAATGCCGCCCAGCTGGCCCAGATAAGGCAACTCCTCAGTGTCATCTGTACCACACTGCTGAGTTAACTGAGCCTCAACACACATATATATGGTTGTGGAGATGGAGAGTAAGAAAAAATGTAATTTAATTATTCTGATATTTTGATGCAAAGATTAAATCTGTGAGTGATAACGCTACCAATAATAATAATAGAATTCTATACATTATGTATATCCATATATAATTATTAATAGTAATATAATATCAGTTGTAGACCACAAATTAAACTTTCTTATGTAGAAGAGACAAGTATAATAAAATATATTAACATGTCCTTTAAAATAAGCAGTTGGAATATCCAGGGTTTACGCTCCTCAACTTTTGGAATGAAGAGCACAGACCCTGAACTGATCAACACTGTAAATAGTTCAGATGTTTTCATTCTTGTAGAGACTTGGTGCTGTGCAGATATGTCTACATCCTGTCCCAATGTATACAGGGAGCTGATTGTGCCCTCCTATAAAAAACCCAAAGTCAGGTGTGGCAGGGCCTCGGGGGGGATTATCGTGTGGTACAGGGAGGAGCTCCGAGCAGCCCTATGCCCAGTACAGAGAGGAGACACACACCTGCGGTTGAAAATCAGAAAAGACACCCTACAAAATAACACAGATATATACCTATGTGCAATTTATATGCCACCCGCAGACTCCCCCTACTATAATGAGGAAGGCTTTCAAGAGATTCAAAAAGAAATCTGCCACTTCCAGACCCTGGGCTCTGTACTGCTGTGTGGCGATCTCAATGCCAGGACTGGCAGAGAGATGGACTACATCAATGCAGAGGGGAACACACACCTGTTCTGAGACTCCCCGCTGTGCCACACACACACCTCCACACTGAGACACAGCCAGGACAGCGTGGTAAACAAGAGCGGGAAGCAGGTAGTGCGCCTATGTAAAAGCCTGGGTCTATATATCATCAATGGCAGGACCAGGGGGGACTCTCTGGGGAGATTCACATACTGCTCGGCTCTGGGCAGAAGTGTGGTGGACTACGCCATAAGTGACCTGGACCCACAAGCCATCAATGCGTTTATAGTCAGACAACAATCTCCACTATCAGACCACAGCCAAATAACACTTTACCTAAAAAGATCAGCGCAGCCACAAATCAGAGCCAAACTTCCCACAAAACTGGTCTCCCTGCCCCCCAGTTACAGATGGTCAGAGCCCAGCACAGAGAACTACACAAGAGCCCTGAATAGTGATGAGATTGAAAACATGTTAGACAGATATCAATCCTCACACTATCAAATAAACCAAAACGGAATAAACTCAGCCACCAAAACATTGAATGAAATATTTGAAAGACTGGCTTTAAAATGAAACATTAAAACAATTAAAAACCAAAATATAAAATCGTCTAAAAGAAAAAAAGAACAGTGGTGTGACCAGGAGTGTGAAACTTCTAGGAAACACCTGAGACATCTCTCCAACACTAAACACAGAGAGCCCGACAACCAGGCCAGCTACTGCCAGGCCCTGCGGCACTACAAGCAACTCTTCAGGAAGAAAAAAGACCACTATATGGGCAGAATAAATACCCCAAAAACAAAAAATGAAATACCAATTCAAAATGGAGAAATCTGGAAAACACACTTTGAAAAACTTTACCAAAATGTTGAAAACAATCCAAACCCAGAACAGGTTAAAATATTAAAAAACCTAAATAAATTGGAAGAAATCATTAAGAATAATCAAAATCCCTTAGATAACCCAATTACAAAATACAGGACCTAAAACATCAACTCAAAATCCTCAAACCCAGGAAAGCCAGCGGCCCCGACAGCATCAGCCCTGAGATGCTGAAGCACAGCAGCCCGCAGCTGCAGGAGGTTCTGCTCAAACGCTTTAACCTGGTGCTGAGAGCCGGGTGTTTCCCTGAGGTCTGGAATCAAGGATTGATCACCCCGATTTTTAAAAGTGGAGACAAATTAGACCCCAATAACTACCGGGGCATCTGTGTGAGCAGTAACCTGGGGAAGGTGTTCTGCAGTATCATCAACGCCCGGATACTGGCCTTCCTTACCGAGCACAGTGTCCTGAATAAGAGTCAGATTGGCTTCCTACCAATACACCGCACAACCGATCATATTTACACTCTACACTCCCTCATAAATAAATATACCCAAAACAATAAAGGAAAAATATTTGCCTGTTTTGTAGACTTTAGAAAGGCATTTGACTCAATCTGGCACAAAGGACTATTTTATAAACTTCTACAGAGTGGTGTAGGGGGTATAGTTTATGACATCATTAAATCAATGTATTCTGAAAACAAATGCGGAGTTCAAATTGGCAACTCAAGAACAGAGTTCTTCACTCAGAGGCGGGGAGTGAGACAGGGCTGCAGTCTGAGTCCAACACTGTTCAACATCTACATCATCGAGTTGGCCACAGTGTTGGAGCAGTCTGACGCCCCCGGCCTCACTCTCCACGACACAGAGATCAAGTTCCTGCTCTACGCAGACGACCTGGTGCTGCTGTCGCCCACAGAGCAGGGGCTTCAGCAGAACCTGGCTCTGCTAGAGCAGTACTGTCAGAAATGGGCCCTGGCAGTCAATCTGGACAAGACCAGAGTTATGGTTTTCCAGAAAAAAGCCCGATCTCAGGGAAACAGGTACTGCTTCACTCTGGGCAGCACTGTATTTGAGCACTGCACCAGATACAACTACCTTGGCCTGACCATCAGTGTGTCAGGGAGCTTCAGCCTGGATATAAACGCATTAAAAGACAAGGCACGACGGGCATTTTATGCCATAAAGACACGATTTGGGAAAACAACAATACCAATAACTATTTGGATTAAAATATTCAACTCCATCATCTAACCAATCCTGCTATATGGGAGCGAAGTGTGGGGTCCCCTCATGAACCTCAATAACAAAAATTGGGACAAAAGCCCCATGGAAATATTCCACCTAGAATTTATTAAAAACATCTTACACGTACACAGAAACGCCCCCAACATCGCCTGCAGAGCCGAATTAGGACTCTTCACTCTGCACAAGAAAGAGCAGCCAAGTTCTGGCTGCACCTAAACACAGCAGAGACCCAGTCCTAACAATACAAGGCTCCACTGAGCAACCACCTCTCCCCAGACAAGGACCCCCTTGGCCGGCTGGCTCTGAGGCTCACAGAGCCCGAACACACAATGACCAAAACAACAACAATTGGGAAAATTGACATGTACCTGAAAAGCAAATACACAAAAGAATGGAGACACGAATTAGAATTACAAAACAAATTAGAATGCTACCGGGCCCAGAATAGAAACATTACATTGGCTGAATACTTAAAAATCCAAAATATAAAAGAGAGACAAAATCTAACTAAATACAGGCTCACTGACCACAGCCTCGCCATTGAAAAAGGCCGCAACAGAAAATTCTGGGTTGCCAGAGAAGAGCGGCTGTGCAGCCAGTGTGACCTAGGGGAGGTCGAAACAGAGGCGCATTTCCTGCTGTCCTGCCCTAAATACACAAAAATCAGGGAGACATACTTTAAAATATTCAAAATGCAAATCCCTGAGTTCAACATGATCCCCGATTGCTGCAAACTCCCCGTCCTGCTGGGAGAGGAGGAGCGCACTGCCATCTTAGCAGCACAATATGTATCCACCTGCCACAGCCTGCGAGATAGTGTGTAGACACCAGCCTGTGGGACTCCATTTGCAAAACAAAATAAAAACAGTGATTTTTCTGATGTCATGACACAAATTTTGATACAAACAACAAATATGGTTTATATTCTACGTAATTTTATTTCAATGTGTTTGATATTTGTTCCACTGAATCTTGTATTGCAATGTTTTGTCTTGTTTGATAGAACATTTGTATCTGCTTTGGCAATATTGTGATAGATCATGCCATTAAAGCACCTTTGAATTGAATTGAAATGAATTGACAGACAGACAGACAGACACACACACACACACACACACACACACACAAACACAGAGCCAGCCAGCCCGCCAGCCAGCCAGCTCAGCGATGACATCACGAGCCTCTCTCAGCTGACTGCTATGACATCACAGAGCACGTACATTCCGTTGCTTGCCGTCTGTCAACCACTCAGTCACTGCCAGCCAGAGTGGCTGGCTGGCTGGATGGGGGGGCTGTTTGCTGCTTCTGCGTACCTTAGCAAGCTTATTTGGTTGACCGGCCTTCCTACTCCTCTGCCCACATGCCCACCTATGCCCGATCTGCTGTTCACCTGGATCACAGCTCCGCTCCAACAAGGCAGATCCTCCCAAAAATGGTACAAACTGATTCACGTTCCCCTCCACGGAAAACTTTAGCCCAAAATAAGGGACACATTCTGTAACAACATAATGGATGCCCACCCAACCTGTGACAAAACTGAGAAAAAAGAAAAACGCTCAGTCCTCCTGGGGGAGGGACACACAGCCACCCTGGCTGCCCAATATGTCAGCGCCTACCACA
Organism: Amia ocellicauda; assembly: GCF_036373705.1. Lineage (NCBI taxonomy): Eukaryota > Metazoa > Chordata > Actinopteri > Amiiformes > Amiidae > Amia > Amia ocellicauda. The sequence goes on from NW_027103016.1 coordinate 84,238, forward strand.
GCCTGAGGGACACAGTGACACATGAGCACCGGCTGTAATTATAATGTAAATACTCGTTTGTAATGCATGTCATTGTATTTCAAAAAAGGAATCTGGAAATAGTAAACCTATTTTCTTTATTTGTATGTATTAAAGATCACCTTTTATTACATTTTCTTTTTCTGTACTTCATTACATCTTATTGTGATTCATAATTCTATTATTTATTTTCTGTATGTATGTATGTTTGTATGTATGTATGTATGTATGTATGTATGTATGTATGTATGTATGTATATATGGAAGGAAAGTTAGAAATTCTTTTCTCACACCTGTTTTTCTCTCTTGCATACTCCAGAAAGATAAGGTCAAGCTAGAAGGTCAGGAGGCCATAAGGTAGTTTGATTTCACTTTGTTATTTTAACGATGAGAACCTTGGAGACAATGTCAAACGGTATGACCTACGTGCCTGTTCCCTAAAACCATGTGTAGACCTATGAACTCTGTTCTATAATGATATATGTTCTGCTTAGTTAGCCTTTAAGATAACATAGTAATGACTTTCTAGCATGTATGAATGTATGTATGTATATATAAATATATATATATATATATATATATATATATATATATATATATGTATATATATATATATATATATATATATATGTATATATACATATATACGTATATATATATGTATATATATATATATATATATATATATATATATACCCAAAACAATAAAGGAAAAATATTTGCCTGTTTTGTAGACTTTAGAAAGGCATTTGACTCAATCTGGCACAAAGGACTATTTTATAAACTTCTACAGAGTGGTGTAGGGGGTCAAGTTTATGACATCATTAAATCAATGTTTTCTGAAAACAAATGCAGAGTTCAAATTGGCAACTCAAGAACAGAGTTCTTCACTCAGGGGCGGGGAGTGAGACAGGGCTGCAACATCTACATCAATGAGTTGGCCACAGTGTTGGAGCAGTCTGACGCCCACGGCCTAACTCTCCATGACACAGAGATCAAGTTCCTGCTCTACGCAGACGACCTGGTGCTGCTGTCGCCCACAGAGCAGGGGCTTTAGCAGAACCTGGCGCTACTAGAGCAGTACTGTCAGAAATGGGCCCTGGCAGTCAATCTGGACAAGACCAGAGTTATGGTTTTCCAGAAAAAAGCCCGATCTGTTATATATATATGTATGTGTAGAACCGTATGGGAAATAAGTGGAGAAGTCGTGGAGATAAAGCAAATAGAACTTTAATCGAGCCGCTCGGAAGCTCCACGTCAGAAATAATTCCTTCAGTGAGACTTAATGTTTACAAACATGAGTACAACTTTATAGGAAAATGACGTAACATCTTATGGCCGTTCATCCAATCAGAAGATACATGTCCGGGTCCGTTTTATGATCTGTTCTCCCCTGAAGAGGTGATGGATCCAAAGCAGATGTCCGTCTTTGATGTGCACTAGGAAGATGCGATCCCACGGTCGTCATTTACCTAATGTCAATCGCTCGTTAACAGAAACAATTCCTGCCTATCTGGAGAAACGATTAAGTCATAAACAAATTCTCAGCAGACAGCTGTAGGCTATTTCGGCACTGTGTGATCTTTCATTACTGACAGGAGTTTCTAACAAATCGACCTTGTTGACCCTTTACTTGTCCTGCTAAATCGAATCTGCTCAGTCTGTATACAAAACTACTTCTAATGCTAGTATTAATATAAAACATTATATAATAATCACAACACACTTTCTTCAACTTCCTATACAGAGTCTTCAGTCGCTCAGAGATCTCTCTACCTCCTGCAGTCGGCTGCCATACGAATCGACGGAGCCCTGAAGAGTAGCAATAGACTCTCGCGTCTCAGATTGAAACGATTTAATGGAGCTCTGTATTTTGCTCACCGCTGCGACAAGAAAGGCCAGGTCTCCGCCACTCTCTGGTGAGGGATTGCCACCCCCTGTCAGGCCTGAATCTAACTCGGGTTGAGTTGCCTCTGTCGCTGGCCCCTTCTTGCTCTTTTGTTTAGACATGTTTTTAAAACAATAATACACTTATAATATACTGCAGCTTATTGCTTAAAATAAATAAAAGAAAATAACCTGTTTGCTGGAAAAAAAAATCTAAATATCGCAGGAGCTCTCTTCACACGTCTACACCGAAACCATGCTCAACAGCGCCCCATCTAGTCTAGTAATTTAAACGTCAGGAATGAGAAGTCCCATCTGTCCCATCATTTCTGGCAATGACATTCAGTGCTTCTATGTTTTTATATTTTGCAGGATTGGAACATCACCAAACAAAAATTCCAGCAAAGAGGTTTGGTGATTTGCGGAGGGCAGGTCCGTATCTTGATTCCAGACAGCTGCGATGTGTAAGACTGCTCTCTGTGCTTAAGGCAGATGTGCACAACAGAGCATGTTGGCCACTCTGGGCCTCTGGACGTCTGTGTGAGGTCCTGACTGTCCTGATTCTCTCCTCCTCATCTGCAGGAGCCAGGATCCCTTACTCTGGACATCCTAGTGGGGGACAAGCCAGCCTGAACACCTCCTTAGACATGGGTCAATTCTGTCCTAAAATTACACTCTTCAAGTTGAGTGATACCAGGAAATCCATCCCAGGTGACCTTCGAAGTTACAGTGCTTTTCCTGTGAGGGAAAGCAAAAACTCAGGATGAGTCTCTTTTTTTTAACATGTGTCATGCTGACAGATTCAGAGGAAACAGCTGTCACACAATCCTGGTCCTGGGAGGCTGTCTTGGGTTTCATCCAGTCATTCTCAATCCCCTGGTAAGGGGCAGTGTTGTTTAGTTATGGGTTTTCGGATAGTTACACTAATAGTTAACGATTTTTGATCCTAGTTGTATTTAGTTATAGTTATTGGATTTAAGTTAGTTATCTCGTTCTTTCTTGGTTTCTTAATAATTTTTCCGTCTTCTCGTTTCTGACCACTTTTTTAAACGCGTCTCCTCCTTCAGTTTTTCAAACATCACGATAAACACTTTTTGTACAATATCTGAGAATGTATGCTATTGCTCCAGGTCCAGATCCTCTTGAGGCCCCCAAGGACCCTAACATTTTTTACATCTAATAACTGCTGATAGCTTACTTTTAGCACCATACTTACAATTTAACACTAATAGTAAACCATAGATTATCTTTCTGAATATATATCTATCCTTTGACCCACTGAGAGCCAAGTACTGCATGCTGTTTATGTTAGAACTTGTTTTCAGATGTTGAACATCTCATTTCTCCTTCCAGCATGCATTTAAGAGTAATATGAATGGAACATAGATAGAAAAGTGTGTATGAAGCTTCCAAAAATGCTATCTAGCTTGCTATCGGAGCTAAGGATCATGGGATACTGTAAAAAAAATTTTTTTGACATTTGACAGCCTATAACGCTTTACGGGTGGCAGATATAATGTTTGTCACTATAGAACACATATATGTAACCAGATGGGCTCTTTCCAAGCATGACCTTTGAAGAACCCAGTCTGGATGCATAGATGGTACATTTATTTATTTAACATGCCAGGCCTGAAAGGGGCCCAGCATGGAAGCACTCTACCTCAGCAGAGACTTATTGAACAGCACAAGTGGTCAGCCTTATATACATTGCAGGACATGTGGGTCTGTGGCCGGAGTCTGTCACTGGGGGTTTGCCAGAGTGTTATCTTGAGGTCAGATTTCTGACCCTTGTAATGTTCATGGTAGTCTTCCTTGGTAGAGGTGTGGGATTCAAAGAACAGATGTCTTCCTTTGATATACTAGGAAAGGTCCGATCCCACGGATCTTATTTAACAACTGTCAATCGTTCATTAACAAAAACAGTTCCTGCCTATCTGGAGAAAAGATTAAGTCCACAGACTTTTAACAAACATCTGTGGGCCCTCTCTCTCTGCAGTTTGATCTTTTCTATTATTGACAGGAATGTCTAGAGGGTATGCCCTGAACAACTTACAAAATGGTTGTTGCTACCATAATACATTTACTTTGCTTGTCTGCATATTATTATTAATATAAAACATAATACAGTTTATATAAAATATTAATAACGGCTCTTCAACCTTCAACTTCACCTCCGACCTTTCCTTTCAGGTCAAAGGTGATTTTTTGATTTTTGGCTTACAGCTTTCAAAAGTCATCACAGTCATCATACATGTCATAAAGTGCCAAATATGTTCTTCTGAATAAATGCTTGAACTTTGACCCTTCCTTTAGGCTGATGATTGCTACAGAACTCAGATAGTAACTCATATGAGGTCTGTTCACAAATGTCCTCCACTGTGACCATTGACCTCTACTTAAGATCAAAGTGAGAACTAACTCATAACTCCTTTCATAGTGCACTTAGGCTCATACTTACAATGGAGCACATATAGGAACCCATGTATGTACCTGAAAATGCCCTTTCTGATGACCTTTGACCTTCCTGTCAGCTCAAATTCAAAGTCCTCTCATAAATCCTTCCAGAAAAAAGCTATAAAGCTGCTTTGAAGCTACAATTATTTAAAAGGCATTTAACATGCTGAACTGCTTACATTCATTAGATACTATTTGAATTGGTCTTAAAACATCCTTTTTCTAATTTGTAGCAGTTCCTGTCCCCCTGTACATCTATTGAGCTTCTGCTCACAATTTCTTACCGGTGGCTTCACAAACACAGTTTAGTACTTGTCTCTGACTATCAGATTTTATATGAGGTAGAGAACTCCGAGACTAGTGCTAACCGAGGTCGGTGAAACTGAGTTTACATCTCTGGCCAGTGATCATCACACTATTTCTGCAAGTCCTGTAGTCTGAACTACATATGTAGCCTGCTTGTATCTGAAACGTTGTTGTACTTGAAATAACTCCACATTATAACACATATTTCACTCCCCACGTACTTCTTTGTACCGAGATTATTTTAAACAGGATTGACCCACCAGCAGCTGGTGCTGTGAAGACAGTCCTCCCTCCACACTCTGATCTACAGTGCACCACCATTCAATATAGTATAGATATAGATATCCATTTTCATTTTATTTTGTAGATTAGACAGAGAAGGGAAAGAAATGTAATGATTGTATGTTGATGCTTTCATCTTCGCCAGAGAAGGACTGGTGCTTCTATTTCTAGTGCTTTCACAAAAGGCCCTCTCTTCCTGGCCTGCTCTGCTCAGGCCTGACCGACGCGTGACAGGACACTTTCGCTGGAGTTCACTTCACGTCGGTTGTACATCTTGATCATGAGCTTCTGCTGCACCTTGATCTGCTCACGGTGCACCTCCTGCTCTGCATCCTTGTGGACCTGGTCGATTGTCTTAGGACCCTGGTCACCCCTCCTGGGCACCCAGTTATCCTGAAGAAGAGGAGAAAGAGTCAGTGACCATGGTAGAGAGAGAGAACGAGAGGCAGACAGGGATTGGGGGGCTGGGAAGCTGAAAGCAAGGAAGGTTTCTATTCTCCCAACACTCATGACTTACTCTTCTCAGGTCCAAGACGTCCTGCAGCATGAAGCGGATTCAAGAGGAGGTCTTCCTTTCTTTGATGATCTGCTCCATCTGGCTGAAGTACTGGTCCATGCGGGGCTGGTGAAAAGGTCGATTAGAAAACTGAGCAGACAGCAGGTACAAAAGTAACTTTATACCACCAAGTGAAGCAGCATTCCTTCAAGAAGGCGTCTGCAGATGCTCAGAAACACTTATTCAGACCACTGTCAATAGGCCTCATCACGTTGCTGGATGTTTAGCCAGGGCTCAGTCTGGCACGACGGCCGGAACTGCCTTACCTTGGCGGTTTCCAAGTCCAGGTCTTTGCCGATAGTGGAGAGGAGTAGGCACAGGCACTCCAGGGACTCTTTGTGGTTCTTCAACAGCTTGACGATGCAATTGTGCATGGTGGTCTTTATCAGCATCTTCACCTTGAACAGCTCCCCAATGAACCTGATGTTGCCTAGTGAGCGCTGCTGGGCCTTGCACTTGGCCTCCTGCAGCTCGTCACGTAGACGCTGCCACTCCTCACCCTGCGCACACACGGCACTTAATTACATACTATCATAACAGAGGCATGATTCTACAAGCATTTTCAAGCACTGGAAATCAGTTTTTTTTTTTCAGACTTTTTCCAGACATCCAGACTAGCGTACAAACCCTGTTTATATTTAAAATAAATACTTGGGTTGTCAGTCGATTCAAATTACAATAAGTGTTACAGTCTTTAAGTGGTTGTGCCACACAGTTATACTTTAATAAATACTAGTCATTGATAATACAGTAGAACAATGCTGAATGGGAAAGGAGAAAAATATATAAATGAATATTAAATAAAAAACACTAAATCATTATAATTAACACTATACAAGCGCAGGGCTGCTCAGTTTGACTGATTTAATGTTAATTACTCTGGGTTCCTGAATACTCTGTGCAGACCCGTTCTTTACTTTTACTAAATATATGTATCAAATATGCCTAAGAAGCGTTTTAGCTGTCACGATCTCTACCTCACCTACAGTCTACAGTCTTTCATGTGCTTGAAAAACACACGCATTGTATAGCATTACAGGTGTAGTCAGATTGAGTGATTAAACACTTGTTTCTTTAGTTTTGATTGTGCTGTGGACGCCTTCAGAAAACAAAGTGCTTTGATCTTATTTATACCAATCATTTGAATGTTTTATGTTCATATTTAAATGTAAATACTACTTATGCTAGTTTTATTTGATTGTTTGCCTTTCATTATACCACAGCATTTAAAGAGCTATCGGCTGTTGTAGGTGGTTCAAAAACTCTGTGATTCTACTGTTAACCGTATATCACTATTATGACATTTTTGTTTTTTAAATCAGCTCGATTAAATAGAAAAAATGTTGATCGTCAATTCAATTAGTTGATTCATAGACCCGATTAATTGATTAATCGAGGCAGCCCTAAAAATACGTTCAAATGTTCCTACCACCAAGGATGCATCCAGCAACTTCTGCTTCTTCTCCAAGACCTCGTCTCCATCCTCCTCCGTCTCAAACTCCTTCTGGCAGCGGTTCAAAAGCAGAGAGCGGAAAGGCACCGTCTCTCCCGGCTTGTCAACGGCTGGGACTTTGAGCTACAGAAAGGGGAGCAGGAACAACATAAACCCTAAGCAAGATGGTGTGCTAGGCTGGCTTCCAGCTTTAATAGGTATCGGAGTGAAAACTCTTGATATGCGCATCACAAGACAGGCATCTGCTAGTCCATTCAAAACTGAACTCCCACAAATTACAATTCCAGAGCTAAACAAATCTGATCCATGTATTATTATTATTATTATTATTATTATTATTATTATTATTATTATTATTATTATTATTATTATTATTATTATTTATTTCCTAGCAGATGTCCTTGTCCAATATAAGAGCAATACAAAGTGCAATAATACAGAGCAGTTCAAGTCGTAATACATTTTACAAGTTCAAATTTACACAAATAGCATCTTCACAATCCTCTACCATTCCCTCCCTCCCTCTTTCACTTCACTCTCCCCGTCACCCTCCTTCTCTCACCCTCAGAAGGCACTGGCACATATTGGCGTATGAGGCGGAGAAGTTGGGTTCGGAGACGGCCTTCTCGAAGATGAGCTCCATGACACCCTGGAGTCGCTGCTCCGTGTCGATGGTCAGCTCGTTCACTTGACGCATCCACGGCTGGAACATCTGTGGGGTCAGCTTGTTCAGAATACCACTCACCCTGCGGAAGAGCTCCTGTTGAAGGGGAAAGGGGGGAGGAGGGAAGGAAGGAAAAAGAGTTAGTTCTGCAAACCTCGGCCAAGTCCGTGTTTTTATTTGTTCTGGAGAGGTGGGTGCATGTGAGCGTACTCAGCCCCTCAGTTCATCTTCTCCATCAGTAGAGGTCAGTGGCCCAGACACCAATGCACTACAAATAGATCATCAGTGGGGCTCAAATTTTACCCACAATCCCCTTTACTAGACTAGCAAATTATTATTCCCACCCCCCCAAACATGAACCGTGTCCTCTGCTCCTACATACCTGGGTCTTAATGACCTCGGGGTCATCACCCACTGTGGGAGCCTTCTTAATTGTAGGCAGGTAACACACATACAGTCATCTAAATAACAATCGCAATTAGACAGCAGTTGACAAAAAGTACAAATGAGACAAATGTCCAAGATCAGCATTAAACAGATCCATCAGAACAATGCAGGTAACCATCTCAATCAGAAGGATTTATATATAAAAACATGAAAATAAAACTCTAGGGTCTCCTAGACAAGCAGGGGGCTGCATACCTTAGCCAGGACCACATCGCTAATGCGGAGTTTCTGCAGCCTGTCACAGATGAACTCTAAGTCCAGCAGGAACTGACGCTCATTTTTCTCCTTCTCATCAGGGACATAATTACACCTGCAACATAATTTGAAAGCAACAACATTTCCACAGGAGTCTTGGTTGTGCCGAGGATTACGAAATAATGAAAGCAATACATTTTAGACGTCGGCTCAAAATCCCTACCATTCGGCGTTGAAATGACCCAGGTTTATTTTGTATTTATACCATATCCAGTTCACCATATTCACATCCTCTCATACAGTAATCAATAAACGAGAATAATGGTTCAATTTGTAGCTACACACCTATGCTTAGGAGCAATTCACACGATCTTGTACTGGTGAAGAACATTATTATTCACAATATGTCATTTAAAAAAATGTAGGCTATACATACCCTGCTGCAATGAAAAGAAAAAGATAGATTAATGAAACGGCCTACCTGAATCTTGCGGAGTCTTCAAGACAAAACTTGAAGTTTGCAATCGCTGCCATGCTTTTGAATTCAATACAACCAAAAGGCTCTCGGGAACACTGAAATTACTCAGAGGTAAAATCAATCAACCGTACGACTCCGTCTCCAAACACACTATCAGCTCTAATTAGGCAATATCCACAGAGCAAACAGAATCGAATTCCAGCAACTGTTACGTATGCAACTGACAACAACTGACGTCATACCCAACACATATCAGAACAACATAATACAGTTCAGAAACGAGAGGCCACTCGACCCATCAGCTCGTTTGGTGTCCATTAATAACTAAATGATCCAAGGATCACATCCAGTCTATTTCTGAATGTTCCCAAATTGTGGCTTCAACCACATCGCTGGGGAGTCTGTTCCAGATTGTAATAACTCTCTGTGTGAACAAGTGTCTCCTGTTTTCTGTCTTGAATGGCTTGAAGCCCAATTTCCATTTGTGTCCAAACACACTGAATCGAGTCACTCAATCGGTTCGCATCGCCTCACAAAAGAATCAGTCCCTCAGCCAGGCTCACACTGCGCACTTTTACAACCCGACCCGAGTCTGAGAGGCGGGCAGCGTGGCTTTCCCTGGATGCTGTCTTTTGCTGGTGAAGAGTCGCACTACTGATCATTAAGGATCAACATTTGATCTGCATGGCTTATCACATCAGCGCCAACACAACAAGCAACGAGCAGCACAAGTGTCCCTCAGTCCAAGTCCACAACACACACGAGTGGCCTGTAACTCCCGATCAACAGCAGAGCTAGTAGGCTGGCACCCCCTCCTGTAAAATGAGCGGAACAACCCTATTCATCAATACAAGGCTGTAAGTCTAGAGAGAGGGCCTACCTTACATGTGTTTTCCTCTGGATTTTCAGGAAGCCAAGTCTTTGATGATGTCACCAAAACCCAGGTGGTGCTTTAAGGGCTTCAGAGTGAGCGCTCAGTCTGTCAGCCCCACTGTAGAGGCGCCCTGTTCTGCACAGGCCGGGTTACACACAGAGCGACCTGCACAGCCACGCAACTGGGAAAGTGACATATATGCGCAATGCAATGTCCACCTTCGGGCCACAGATTGCAGCTTCTTTCACGCAGTGACTGAAGCAAGGCGCTTGCAGTTTTGATATATCCCTTGAAATGAGACATTGCGTCTGTGAAATCCTCTTAGATCAGCGCAGTGTTTCCTCTGAAGCAACAGCACAGGATCGGGGTTCTTGAGATGAGAGCTGATGTCCGTCCTGTTTCCAAACTTCGCTATTACTTTCCCCCGCTTTGTCTTTACAGTAATTGAACCCGTGAAAGGCTCTCTGGATTGTCAGTCTGCTTAGTCCCACCTTCAAGCAGAGAAACCAACTCTGATAGGACAGAACTGCGCCGGTAATCCCATGCATTAAATAGGGCCTGATTGTAGCGCCGTCTCCTGGTCAAGGGTGGACAGTGGTCAGCAGGCACCAACACCAGCCTAGGCACCCACACCGGGCCGCAGACCTCTGCAGGGCCCCAGGGTCCAAAGCAGGGGCCCACACTTCCCCACATCACCCCCTCCACACTCTGTGATCTGGTATATCTACCGCACAGTGCACAATTCATTGAATTGCTGGTAAATTAAATACATTGTGAGCATAAGCGACATATATGTGAACCTTTTCTTGTCCCAAGAGTAGCACTGTTATCATTTCCGTTGCACAGAGCACAAGCATTTCCAAATCTTTTTCAAATATTTAACATAACAACATAAGAAAGTTTACAAACGAGAGGAGGTCATTTGCCACATCGTGCTCGTTTGGTGTCCATTAATAACTAAGTGATCCAAGGATCCTATCCAGTCTGATTTTAATTGTTCCCAAATTTTCAGCTTCAACCACATCACTGGGGAGTAGTGTTTCCAGCCCGGGGACCCGTGGTACCGAAAACCCGGGCAACCCGGACGATTTGTCAATCTCACAAGCCCGGGTTTGGCATGGGTATAAAACCGGGGCTGAGAAACAAACCAACAAAAATCATACTTGCGTGCACAGAGCCTCAGTGAGCTCTTGTGTTTTTTCATTCGGTGAGAAGATTGATGTTCATTCCGTAACCTACAATATAATTGAGCACTGTTGCAAAATACGAGGAGTTCAAAAAAAATGTTCTGATCCAAGCTCGGTTTGGTTCTACTTCCTACAAATGCAAAAAGTATGCAAACAACGTATTGCAAACAGCTGGGGGCTCTACAAGGTCACTTCAGTTCATACAAATGATCAATACATAATAACTCTGTGAATGAACTGAGTTCGTGTTTAATTTTAGCTTCACATAAAATACAGACACAAAAATGACATGTATTATTTTACTTATTTAGAATAACATTGATGATATGGCCAGGTTGTAGTTTAATGATTAAAATAAGGGGGAAAACTAAGATCCGAGGAGTTCAAGCATACGTTTGATGTGTCTAACAGTGTGTTTTTTATTTATTTAATTTTGTTTCCATTTTGATTATTTATTCAATTTATATGCCTATGAGATAATCTGGCTTCAATCACAGATGCCCCGGGGACCCAGGGTTTATGAAATTTAAACTCCAAAAACCCTGGCCTGGAATTTTCCCCCGATTTTGGAAACCCTACTGGGGAGTTTGTTCCAGATTGTGACAACTCTATGTGTGAAGAAGTGTCTCCTGTTTTCCGTCTTGAATGCTTTGAAGCCCAATTTCTTTTTGTGTCTCTGCTGATCTGGAAAAGCTCCTCTGGTTTGATGTGGTCGATGCCTTTCATGATTTTGAAGACTTGAATCAAGTCCCCATGTAGTCTCCTCTGTTCCAGGGTGAAAAGGTTCAGTTCCTCAGTCTCTCAGTAGGACATCTCAGTAGGACATCAGCTCTAACTAGTGCATCGTACAGTCTGAACATCACTGCCCTTGATTTAAAAGCAATGGCCCTAACACTGATCCCTGTGGATCTCCACTAACAACCTCACTCCAGATAGAAGCAACTCCTCTAATCGACACCCTCTGTTTCCTCTACATCAACCAGTTCATAATCTACTACTTACATTACCCTGAATGCCTACAGCTTCCAATTTGAGGATCAGTCTTTGGTGTGGAACCTTATCAGAAGCTTTTTGAAAATGTACGTATATCATATCATGTGTTTTCACATGATCTACAGCTGCAGTTGCATGTTCAAAAAACTCTAATACATTTGTAAGACATGATCTGCCTCGTCTAAACCCATGTTGACTATCTCCAAGAATATGGTTTTCATTAAAATGCTCCTCTATTTCTGTCTAATCATTTTTTCCAACATTTTACAAGTAATGCAGGTGAGACTGATTGGTCTGTAATTTCCTGGCTCAGTTTTGTCCCCTTTCTTGTGGATTGGTATGACATTTGCTATCTTCCAGTCAGTTGGCACATCCCCTGTTCTAAGTGTCTTTTGGAATATTTGAGTTAGCGGCCTGTAAATAATTTCCCACATTTCTTTAAGTACTGTTGGAAATATACCATCTGGCCTAGGTGATTTGTTTGTTTTTAATTCTGCTAGTCCCTGTAGTACCTCCACCTCATTTTTCCTGATCTCTCTTAGGGTTTGACTGGACTGGTTATTATCCTGTGGCATGTTATCTGTTTTTTCTTTTGTAAAAACCTCTAAAATACTCATTTAGAACATTTACCATATCTTGTTCATTTTCCAAAATACTTCAATTTTTGCCCTCTATCTGTTTCACTTCATCCTTTATTGACCTCTTGCTGTTGTAGTATTGAAAAAAGCTCTTTGCATTAGTTATAGAGCTATGTTTCTTTCTATTTCCCTCTTTGCTTTCCTGATCCCTTTCTTAAGATCTATTTGCAGTTCAACATATTCTTTGTATTTTGTTTAGTCTCTATCCCTTTTGTATGCGCTATACCACATTTTCTCTCTCTTCAAATTTTTTTGCATACTTCCATTAAACCATTTTGGCCAATGTTTTTTGGTCCTCAATTTGCTAAGTTTTGGTATAAATTTCTCCTGAGCCTCAAGTAGTATATTCTTAAATATACCCATCCATTTTCAACTGAATCTGATCCAGTGTGCTCCAGTCTACCTCTTCCAAGTGTCGCCTCATACCTTCAAGGTAGACCAAAATTGTAGACCATTGCTTTAGACTTGGGCCTTGTTTCTAGAAAGAATGCCTCAAAGATGACCATATTGTGATCACAGTTTGCTATTGATTCTATAACTAATGTCCCACTGACTCTATCAAACATCTCGGTTATTTGAAGGGAAATCTGTCAAGGTCACTGTTAAGGTACAACGCTTCAGTTGAAGCAGCCCTTCGGATCCCAGTGAATCGGGCAGTCAGGTCAGTCAGCATTTCAGCTACAGGGGAGACTTTTCAGCAGGAGACGAGCGCTCGGGAAGAAAAATGCACAGACACAGAAGTAGTCTGTTCGTTTATCTTCAGTTTATTGAAAGTTTCACACAGCCTTTATACAGTCTAACAAACATCTTCAGTGATAGTTACGGGGCAGTCCCGATATGTAGTTACACACCATAATAGTACTGATTTTGCAGTGTTCCCACAAGCAGGTGCACATGTCATGCCTCGTGGGAATGTTATTGTCCGAGGATGTGTGTAACCCATAATATATTTGTGTTTCGGGAAGGGGAAAATGTAGCACATACTGTACGAACAACATGTTTTGTGTCTGCCACAGCTGCTTGGATTACAAGCAGTTCTGCAAGCTATTTCAGCAGTGTGCATAAGACATAGATAATAAGTAAAGTTATGAATAACTCACAGTTCCTAACTAGTAACTTACTGGAAAGTTTCCTATATTTTCTAACAGTTATACAGTGGGTATATACAATACATAGGAGGCAATTTTACCCCAACAGTCACCGTTGACAATTGGAAACAGCTCCTCAGTGGAATATGCCAGTAATGAGGACATAAGTGTACAAACATAAAGAAAGTCCTGCTATTACAAACTGCCAGCAAATGCATGTAATGCATTACTCATCTATTCAAAATACCTAGTTTACTGCATTACTATGATTATTATTATCCAATATAGAAATATATTAACACATTAGTCTCAGTAACGTGCATTTTTCACCTTTAATTTTGTGTAATTTCCAGGAAAATAGTGTTGATACATTTTGAATAGTCAGTGAAACATATCAATTTTCAAAGACTTCATGTCCCTCTTAACAGCCCTAGCAAACAATGCATTTACAGCATATTAATAAATAAAGAATACTTTAAGGGGGATGGTGTAAAACATCCATAGGAACAGCAGAGAAACTGTAAGTTAAACATGAACCTGAGATATTTCCACAATGTTTCTGGGTTCAAAAATAGGATCACCAAATAAATAAGCAAGTAAATCTTAAAGTACAGCTATAGATAATTCATTTTTGTAAGGATATTATACATTATTGACAATGTTTTCTGTATCAGTTGTTAAAACCCCTAAAAAGAGCACATTATAAATGGTCAATGTGATTTATTTCCAGCACACAATCCCCAAAGAAATGACAGGAATTAAGGACTGTGTTGTGGAAATACCATTTTAACTTGTATAAAAGGAAAGCTTTAAAGTTAATCTCTACTTTCTTTGGGTCTCAAATATTTAATTCTTAATTCCCCTAACTGGTCTTGGTTTGTATCGTTGAAATGCAATTTGATCACAGAATTTATCTATTTAACATGTCAAACAGTAGGTGGCAGAGTTTACATTACATTATTTGTCATTTAGCAGACGCTCTTATCCAGGGCGACTTACATTTGTACCCATTTATTATTATTATTATTATTATTAATATTTTTATTTCTTGGCAGACGCCCTTATCCAGGGCGACTTACAACATAACTGCAAAAATACAGTGAAGTACAATCAATCAATCAATCAATCAATCAATTTTTATTTGTATAGCGACCTTCGCAGGGTAGCCACAGAGTGCTTTACAGACTGGTAAACATACAACAAACGTACAGCAAAATAAAAAACATAAATACAATAAAATCAAATATAGACCTGTAAACATTTTACATGATCTAGAATAAAGTGAGTGAACATTTAAGTAAATAAAGCATTTAGGAACGGAGGAGAGAAAAACAAGAAAACTCCTAAGAATGGCATGTAGGAGAAAATGAATCTCTGGGGGTCCACGGCCTAGGGCCTAGGCCTAATGGTTGCCTCCCCTCCAGGCAGTATACTTATTACAGCAGCAAGGAGATCAGAAAGTTCTTTATCGGTGCTGCTGGCTGTGGTCTTCCCTGTGGAGGAGGCCTCTCGCTGGCCATCGGGGGTGGAGGGTTTGGACCATCAACAGGCTTTGGGTTGCGATGGCTCATCAAACCTTGGGTGTGGATGCCCCGTTGACCCTCCATTGTGAGGTGCTTCTGGGATGGGTTGTGCCTCATCAGACAGGTAGGGAGGTGCCAGTCCCTTTAGTGCTTTACATGTTAATAAGAGCACTTTAAAGTCTATCCTGTAGTGCACGGGCAGCCAGTGAAGAGAAGCCAATACTGGAGTGATGTGTTCATGTTTTTATGTTTTTGTTAGGATTCTTGCAGCAGCATTTTGGACTGAAGTGCACAAATAGCTCTGTTTGTGCTGCCTGACAGAATGGCATTACAGTAGTCCAATCTAGATGTAACAAATGCGTGTATCAATTTCTCAGTGTCCTGTAACGAGAGGAATTGTCTTAGTCTAGCAATGTTTCTAAGCTGGAGGAAGGAAGATCTCGACACATTCTGAATGTGTGATTCAAAAGATAGATTATGATCACAGATGACACCCAGGTTTCATGCCATCCCCTTAGGGGAGAAATTAAAGTTATCATTACTCAGTTTTGTTAGTGAATGATGAACAGTTCGATTTTTGTCTCCTAAAATTATGACTTCTGTTTTGTCAGAATTAAGCATAAGAATTTTTTTTGTCATCCATGTTTTAATCTCAGACAGACAGCAGATTCATTTTTCTAGGTCTATGGTGTTGTTAGGATTTACTGACAGATATAATTGTGTGTCGTCTGCGTAACTGTGAAAGTTAATATTATGTCGTCGAATGATATCACCTAAAGGGAGCATGTACAATGAAAAAAGTACAGGTCCGAGGACTGAGCCCTGTGGGACTCCGTACTTAACCTCAGTTAAATTTGAGTGGTTCTCGTTAATCTGTGCATATTGGAGTCTGTTTGACAGATATGATTTAAACCATGAAAGCACATTGCGAGATAGGCCAATACGGTTTTCTAAGCGGTGTATCAAGATTTTGTGGTCGATTGTGTCAAAAGCCGCACTTAAGTCTAATAAAATAATAACACTGGTGTGCCCTACATTGGAGGACTGAAACACGTCATTCAATACTTTTAACAGGGCCGTTTCTGTACTCAGGCCGGAACGGAAGCCTGATTGAAATTCTTCATAAAGGTGATTATCGGTTAAAAAAGCTTGCAGTTGGTTTGCAACTACTTTCTCTAGAACCTTAGAAAGGAAGGGAAGGTTTGAGATAGGTCGATAGTGTTTAAGTTGGTTAGGGTCGACACTGGGTTTCTTAAGAAGTGGTTTAATTACAGCTATTTTAAATGATTCAGGAACAGATCCTGAGAATAAAGAGACATTGATAATATTGTGTATTCTGTGAATAATTCATGGCAGAGATTGTTTTAGCAGTTTAGTGCGTATAGGGTCTAGTGCGCAGGTTGTTGTTTTCATTTTAGTAATTAAGGAGACCAATTCCTGGTGATTTACTACGTTAAACGAGTCCAAGGTAGGCAGGGGCTGTGAAGGACTGCATGTGTCAGCTATAAAATCTGTGTATGTTTCCTGTTCTATCTGTTTTCTAATGCTGTTAACTTTGCTATTGAAATGATCCACGAAGTCACTACAGGTGAAATTGGGGGGGATGACCTCTGAAGGCTTTACCTTCTGGTTAGTAAGTGTCGCTATTGTATTAAAAAGAAAACGCGGGTTGTTCGTCGAACCACGGTGAGTGTTTTGTTGGTTTTTATTTGTCGTGTCCTTAATGGGGCTACTAAAGCAGTGCTTAGTGTATTGTTGAAATTATTTAATAATTCATCTGCAGATCCTTCTTTTGATAAAGCTAGCATTTGGCAAGAGGATAGTGATTTTATAAATAGCAGTGGGATTTAGGCAGCGAGTTTCTATGTTCCTTTCCGTGTGTCTAATTCTACTCCTCCTACAAGGCAATCAATCATTACAAATTAAATTTAGCTAAAACAGCAATTCAAAATAATACATTTTACAAATTTCAATTTACAATTTACACAAGTACAGTAAGTGACTTCCTACATCCTTGACAGTGAAAGCTAAGTGCTGCCAAGATGTAGGGTCACAGTCAAGGGCTACGGGAAAGGGAGCAAGGAGTAAAACAATCAAGAACGCGAGAAGCATAATAAAACTGTGAAGTGCTATCTAGCAGGGATAGAGGACTAATATTACAAGTGCTGTCGGAAGAGATGCGTCTTGAGTAAGTGCCGGAATGAGGTCAAGGACTCTGCTGTTTTGACTTCGGTGGGCAGGTCGTTCCACCATTTAGGTGCCAGGGATGAGAAGGAGCGGTTCTGGAGGAGGCAGAGTTGGTCTATACAACTGGGTATTTTACTGGAGCAATCTAAGTGAAGTACCTTGCTCAAGGGTACAACAGCACTGCCCCACCTGGGATTTGAACCCAAAACCCACAATATGAGTCCAGAGCCCTAAGCACTACTCCACAGTGTTGCATTAATCACAGACTGTACCAAGGCTCCATGTGATTCTTTATTGCACTTATACTGTTATTATTGTTTATTTGATTTAATTTTAATTATTCACTGATTGAGTCATGTTCTCAAATTGTTTGTTTTCATTGATTGTATTCACTGATTGATTGACTTTTATTGATATTCACTATTATTGAACAGGCAGAAGCTTTGATCCCCGATGCGGCGCACCTGTATCACTGAGCAGCGGCCGCCTTCCCTCACGGCCACTACACCTGTGGACACTCAGCTGGAGATAAAGGCTGCCCTGCCAGAACAAAGGGGCACGGCGGAGCACCAGCAGGGACAGTGACTGCGGGACGGGTTACAGAGGAGAGGATATCGGCTGTGAGGGTGCCAGCCGGTAGGCACTAACTCCTCGCAGGGTCGGAGCGGGTCCCTGCAGATCGGGAGCTGCCTGGAGAAACATTAGCCGCTGGACGCAGTGACTCGACAGCGACAAGAGGATCTAAGGAACTATTACTGGCCAGAGACATTGACTTGGCTTCTACAAGACTGTATTCCTGGACTTGCCTTCTTGGTTCTGCGGTTTCCAGCTTCTCGGCGATAGACGGCACTTTGGGGCTCCGGACCAGCAGCCGGAGGGAGAAGCACATAGCGGACGGGTGAGAGGGACGCACTCAATATCCCTGTGAGCTTGTGATCGCAGCACTTGCCAGTGAGCGAGCGTGTCCTCCTCCTGAGACTGCTCTTTGTCCTGGATTGGGGCTGCTTGTGCGGACGAGCTGCTCGTTTGTGAGGATCTCTAGCCTGGGACGGAACCGGAGGCCGAGCCGGGTTGGGACTGTGTAATTGAGACCATTCTCTCGCCATTCTCCATCGTTTCATACATACGTTTTTTGATTGTGAATATAGGGGGTATTGTCTGGGCTTAGTTTTATTTGGGAATTTAGTATAGTTTATTATATTTTCAGCTTTTGTATAGGTTTCTGTATTTTTATTTTTGCCCAGGTGATTAAAGGCAATTTTAATTGTAAAAAAAACATCGAGGGAACGGTGCCCTGCTAGTTGCCCCTGTTGTATTGTACATGGTGAATTTTATTTAATGGACTAGAATAAGACCTTTCTTATTTACTGGTGGCGTCTGTCCTGGGACCTTACCTGCAGGGGGAAATAAGTGAGTGTAACTCAGTTGGGATGGCATAGCGAGACTTCATGCGACCCAGTCAGAGGTGATTCTAGGGTATGTGGGGGCCCCAGGCAAAATAAATCCTGATGGTGAAGCCAGGGAGAGCATGGTGGGGTTTCCCATTTGCGACACCCCTGGACCCACTGTTCACTGCCACTCGTGACAATTTTCAGGTTTTTCTGAATGCTTAAACACTAACAGTGATTCTTGAAGTACTATCTCTGAAATAATTAACACTTTTAGGCAATGTATTTAACAAGTGAGCAATGGGTTCAATCAAATATGAGCTGTTATACTGTTGCAGGTATAATTGGGATATTTTGAGATGGAAACCGGTAAGTGCTGTAGTCTTACTGGTACAGTAATATGTACTGTACTTTCATAATGAGAAGGATCTCTCACTACAGTTTCTCAGTCGTTTATACACTGTGACCGAAAGCATGCACAGAGTGATCCGAGGTTCAAGCTAACATCCCAGAACCACTTCTGCAGGACTATGCACACCTTCACCTTGCTTCAACTCAATTGGTGAGTCCAGTTCACTCATGTTGCAAAACATTACTCGCAACTCTCAATGTGTTGGCACAATTGTCATTGAGAAAACACCTGTACCTTTTGTGCAATACATGAGTCATCAGACAAAACTCAAAGTGCTAATGTACTACAACACACTTCACGTCTGCAAACCCATCCATCCATTTTCAAAACACACAATTCCTGTGAGGGTCGCGGGGCAGCCAGAGCCGATCCCGGCAGTGATAGGGCACAAGGCAGGAATACAACCAGGACAGGATGCCAGGCCATCGCTGGGCAACATATACACAGCAATTTAACATAACCTAAACTGCATGTCTTTGGACAGTGGGAGGAAACTGCAGAGCCTGGAGAAAACCCACACGGACACGGGGAGAACATGTAAACTCCAAACAGACTAGATCCCATGACCCATGGAGTTGTGAGGTAGCAGCACTAACCACCGCACCACCCTGTGCAAACCCAATTAACCAAATTGTTCACTCAGTTGTCCTCGTTCTCTCAAGTATATAAAAAGGTCACACGAGGACTCATGATTGTACAAGAAAAATGGAGCCACAAAGAGCAGAAAGGGGAAGAGGGAGGGGAAGACACAGAGGACGATGAAGGCGACGGAATATATTGAATGAAATAAGAGCCACACTGGTTGATAGTGTAATCAACCATGGGATGAGTATGCGAAAAGCTGGGCAGTGAGTGCAGCCCAATTTGAGCCTCTTTACTGTGGCTGGAATCATCAGGACATTCAGGACTACGAACCGGTGAGTGGGTATAAATTTACCATGCACAATATTTGGATTTCATATATCAACAAGAGTACTGCAAGTCTGTACATCACATTGTATTGTTTGCATACAGGGCTGAGAAGACCAGCTGCTGGTGGGAGAAACGAGGCTGAAATAGTCAACATGGTGTTGGCAAAAAATGCGATTAGACTCAGAGAAATCCAAACGTGTATAATAGAGGACAATGGGATGTTTCAGAACATAGACCATGTTTCAATATCCACTATTGATCGTTTGCTGAGAAGGCACAGGATGAGCATGAAGCAAATATATCGTGTACCATTTGAGAGGAACTCTGATCGTGTGAAAGAGATGTGCTACTTTTACATGCAAGTGAGTATGAAACTGTTTCCAGTACTATTGTGCACTTGGAAGAGACAGAGGTCCAGGAAGTGCAGTAATGCACCATGTTCTAATCACTGTTCCTACATGGTCAGAGAATACTCAAGCTTGATGCCAGCGATGACCACATTGAGTTCATCTATGTGGACGAGGTAGGATTCAAGAGGCAGTGCTGGGGAAGGAACATCATTGGCCAGCGAGCAGGTCCCTGGCCAAAGGGGTGGAAACATAACCATGTGGGCTGCTATCAGTCATTGCATTTTTATGCTTGTTATATATAAATACATTGATAATTTTTGGGTAGGCAGGATCATCCATGCATCCATCCATTTTCAAAACCACTTAGGGTCGCAGGGAAGCTGGAGCTGATCCTAGCACACATAGGGTGCAAGGCAGGAACACACCCAGGGCAGGATGCCAGGCCAGCACTGGGCAACACACACATACAGGGCAATTTAGTATGGCCAATTAAGCTAACCCACATGTCGTTGGACGGTGGGAGGAAACCCACATGTACCCGGGGAAAACATGCAAACTCCATACAGACAGGCAACCCAAGCTGGGTCTTGAACCTGGGACCCCTAGAGCTGTAAGGCAACACACCACTGTGCCACGCCTGGCCAGGATCAAACATTGTATAATATAAAGTTCTTTACTGTCTGTGTTGATGGATTCTTTTTGTTTTCCTACATGAATCTTCCATTTTGAGGAGAGAGTTTTATTTTTCTAAACACAGTGTATTCTTAATGCTCAGTGTGAGAAACAGATATGATGTATGTGTGTGTGATTCTGACCCAATTCTTTGATTTTGAGGGCTGTGTATATAGTTTTTAGGCCAGAATTTTCCCCTCTGTGTGTTTAGCAGATGTGACTTTTTATTATGGGCATTGTGTTAACAGTTTAGGAGTATTGTGGTATAATAGTGTGTATGCAATTGGGAAAAACTATAAAACCATTCAAATGTTTTTAGAGGACTGCAAGAAAACCAGTATCTGGTCGACTGTTCACCCCAGAGCAGGAGACGCACATTGTAAATATAAAATAACTGCATCACACTCAGAGAACTGCAGGACCACATAATGGCAGATAACACACATTCCACAACATCAACAGAGTGAGTCTCTCTGCACTCTCTCGTCTACTGAAACTTAATAGAATTGGGATGAAGCAGCTATACAGAGTTCCTTTTGAACAAAACTCAGACCGTGTAAAACAACTGAGATATGAATATCTGCACGTAAGATATACTATCCTATCATTGGTACTGGATCTGGAAGTGCATGGTGCTACATCATATTGACTGATCCCTGTCTTTTCATACTGTGCTACATTGTTTTGTCATGGAGCTAGAAGCAGATTCAGTGCATCGTGAGCTAATATATGTGGACGAGGCAGGTTTCAACCTTGCAAAAACAAGCGGCCACGGCAGAAATATCATCGGACACCGTGCAATCATCAACATCCCAGGACAATGTGGTGGCAACGTAACAATGTGTGCGGTCCTTCACCATCATGCAATCCTTGGCCCATACAACACTGCACACATCATCACATTTCTGGACACCCTCCACAAACAGACTAATCCCTAATGACTGGGTGCCAGAACAGCCCAGGTACGTTATCATCTGGGACAATGTTAGTTTCCACCGGGCTGCTGTGGTCCGCAATTGGTTCACAGGTCACCCACTTTTCATCACACTCAATCGCCCCCATAATCTGCGTTCTTGAATCCTATTGAAGAATTCTTCTCTGTATGACGTTGGAAGGTGTATGATCGCCAGCCCCACCAACGCATACCCCTTCTACAGGCAATGGAGGAGGCTTGTGGAGACCTCGATCAGGGGTCATGCCAGGCCTGGATATGGCACTCCAAGTGATACTTTCCATGCTGCCTGGCTCAAGACAACATCGCATGTGATGTGGATGAAGTCTTATGGCCAGACCCACAAAGAAGGTGAGATGTAGACTAATTTTTTCTGTTCTTTTTCCTAGCACAAATGTCTTTTCTTCTACTGCATTTTTGTTGTTTGAGGAGTGTTAGAACATTGAGAGAAAGAAAAAAAAACATTCCCCTTATTTGTATTGATAATGGGTTACAGTGAGGGAAAAAAGTATTTGATTCCCTGCTGATTTTGTACGTTTAAGAGAGTGCTCCCTTTAAGAGAGTGCTCCTAACCTCAGCTCATTACCTGTATTAAAGACACCTGGGAGCCAGAAATCTTGCTGATTGATAGGGGATCAAATACTTATTTCCCTCATTAACATGCAAATCAATTTATAACTTTTTGAAATGCGTTTTTCTGGATTTTTTTGTTGTTATTCTGTCTCTCACTGTTAAAATACACCTACCATTAAAATTATAGACTGATCATTTTTTTGTCAGTGGGCAAACGTACAAAATCAGCAGGGGATCAAATACTTTTTTCCCCTCACTGTATGTTCGGAATACACATTATTAGTATTATTTTTTTTTCTTGGCAGACGCCCTTATCCAGGGCGACTTACAAAATAGAAGCGCAATACAAAGTGCAAGAATACAATTCAGTACAAGGCATCAACCATTACAAATTAAAATTTACATTATACAAGGCAATTCAAAACATAATACATTTTACAACTTCCAATTTACACAAGTAAATACAATAAGTAAAGTCATACATCCTGGAAAGTGAAAGCTAAGTGCTGTCAAGATGTTAGGTCCCAGTCAAGGGCTACGGGAAAGGGAGCAAGGGGGAAATCAATAATACAAGTATTAGTAATACAAGGCAAGAAGCATGGTAAAATGTTGTGAAGTGCTACCTTACAGGAGAGTAAAGGGACTAATATTACAACTAATATATCCTTCCGGCGCTAACTCAAGACATCTTTTCAGACAGTACTTGTAATATTAGTCCCTTTAATCCCCGTTAGATAGCACTTCATAGCATTTTGTCATGCTTCTTGGATTATTGATTGATTTTCCTCCTTGCTCCCTTTCCCGTAACCCTTGACTGTACCTTACATCTTGACAGCACTTAGCTTTACTTTCCAGGATGTATGTCCGCACTTACTGCACTTAACTGTATAAATTGGAAGTTGTAAAATGTATTATATCTTGAATTGCTTTGTTTAATGTAAATTTGAATCTGTAATGTTTGATGCCTTGTATTTAACTGTATTCTTGCACTTTGTATTGCACTTATTTTGTAAGTCGCCCTGGATAAGGGCGTCTGCCAAGAAATAAAAAAAATAATAATAATATTGTGTCGGTATCGGGAGCCAGTGGCGGGAGCGGAGCAGTGGAGTAGTGTGTGCGAGGGAAAGAGATTACCAGGTGAGCCGCAGAGTTCTGGATGAGCTGGAGCAGCGGGTAGTAGTTGCAGGCAGGCCGGCCAGGAGGGAGTTGCAGTAGTCCAGGCGGGAGAGGACCAGTGACTGGACGAGCAGCTGAGTCAAGAAGTTGGTGCGGAAGGGACGGATTCGGCGTATGTTGCTCAGGAAGAATCTGCAGGTGCCTGTCAGTGTGGTGATGTGCTGGGTGTAGGAGAGCGCAGGATCAAGGATGACTCCTAGATTTTTAGCGGAAGAAGCAGGAGAAAGTGTGGTGGATTCCAAGGGGATTGAGATGGGGAGATCAGCAGAAGGTGAGGAAGAGTGGGGGAAAAAGAGGAGATCCGATTTAGAGAGGTTGAGCTTGAGGTGGTGTGACTGCATCCAGGCGGAGATAGCAGACAAACAGGAAGAGATGCGAGAAGGGATGAGAGGGTAAGAAGAGGGAAAAGACAGGAAGATCTGGGCATCATCTGCATAGAAGTGGTAGGAGAAACCATGGGATGCGATGAGGGGGCCCAGGGAGCGAGTGTAGAGAGAGAACAGGAGCGGGCCCAGGATGGAGCCTTGGGGTACGTCTATGAGGAGAGGTTGGGGGGTGGATGAGGAACCTTGCCATGTCACTTGGTAGGTCCAGTCGTTGAGGTAGGAGGAGATCCAGGTGAGAGCAGTTCCAGAGATACCGAGGTCAGCAAGGTAGGAGAGGAGGATGGAGTGATCGACAGTGTCAAATGCTGCAGAGAGATCAAGGAGGATGAGGACTGAGGAGAGGGAGGCCGCCCGAGCACACCGGGGGGAGTCAGTGACTGCCAGGAGAGCCGTCTCGGTGGTGATTCTGAGTCTGAGATGTCCAGGGGTGTCACGAAGAGTTGCGAAGGGGAACAGCCTCTAGACAAGATGAGGTCTAACTGGCAACCTGCACTGTGAGTGGGTGGAGACGAAGAGAGAAGTTAAAGGAGTAAAAGAGAGGAAGAAATCCGGCAGAGTGGGAGGGTTTGGAGAGGATGGTAGGTGAGGACAGCGAGGGGAGGGAGGAGAGAAGAAAGTCGAGTTCATCCAGGAAGGTGGTGAGTGGACCAGGAGGACAGTAGAGAACTAGAAGAAAGAGGTGAGAGGGAATTCAAAGCTGTTGGAGGCGATAGAGGAGAGAGAAGGGGGTGGCACAGAGAAGAGCAGAGAAGGGGAGATCAGGAGCCCTATTCCCCCCCCACCCAGTAAGACAGGGGGAGTGGGACAGGACAAACACAGAGGATAAGGCAGCAGGGGTGGATGAGTTCTCCGGGGAAATCCATGTCTCAGTGAGAGCAAGGAAATCCAGAGAGTGGTGGGAGGCGAAGGCGGAGATGAAGTCGGCCTTGTTGGAAGCATACTTTACACATTTGGATGCCTGTGTGTATGTGTGTTTACTACATGTATGAATAAACTTTATTGCAAACTGCTATGCCCTGTACATGAAAAAGCAAAAGCCACAAGTGTTTTTCATTTATACTATCATTCATGCTTAGTTGGCGCTTTGTGTGCCTATTCAAATAATGGTTTGTGTGTACTGTATTGCATACGCAACCTATCGTTATCTTTCAAGTCGGAAGCACTGCCCAAGGGGGAGGGGTTGCTGTATAACAAAGCTGTCGCAGGGGCAGAGGCAGCGAGCTGATAAGGGAGCCTGCCACGAGGTGCACCGCAAGTGTGCCTAGGCAACACAACTCCAGACAGTTACCTCAGGGATCCCGTAGGGCCGCACCTGAGCCGTCCAGGAGCGAGGACCATAGTCACGCTCTACCGGGAGCTGTCTGCTATCAGCATATACAAAGCGGGGCTACAGAGGTTAACTCTTATGCCCTCCACTTACAAGAACAAGGCCGGCTGCTCTACTAGTGCAGCTAGGAGCGAGGCCGTAATCTACTTGCACAATGTCTGGTGTAGGCAATCAAGCACTTGTGCGGCCTCCGTGCAATATCATGGCAGTGGACCCCTGATCCAATAGGAGCGGGTCACAGACCCAATGAGAAAAATACAATATAATACATAGCTGGCTAATCAGCAGAGTAGCCGAGCTGAACAATATACAATATAAACATATCGCATGACAGGAAGACCTTCATGGATTTTACTGCCGCTGCTAGCACTCCTGCTGTGGAGGAAAAAGCCCTGTGGACAAACAACCAACACAGCAAGCAGTCGGAATATATATAGAACTATATAAATACGACTATTATTTTTTAAAGGGTCTTCTTGTGAACGAAACTGAAACCGAAAGGGGCAGAATTGGGATTAGCTATCAATAATAACTAAACACACACCAGACAGAGACTATGTGTAGTGAAAAACGGTGGTGAACAACACTATGAAGTGAGCCAGCTAGCCAGATGAAATACGCAGTTTGAATGTTTATTACAAACACAGAGAGCTTACATTCCTGAGTCCAGCGAAGAGGCAAAAGAGGATGAACCTCCGCTGACGTCACATTTTATAGAACAGGAAGTGGGAAGGGACCTGTTCTGAGTGACGCGCGCAGGTGCCAATGCCAGCTTTGATAGAGTGATGTTTCGATCGGGTTCCTACGGAAGTGCGCAGAAACCCCTCCCCCTTGGGCAGTGCTTCCGACTTGAAAGATAACATAATGATATGATTATCTGTAACCCACTTTACTCTTATATCTGACAATTGAGATTCACACAGAAATGTTTTTACTTTGATTAACTTTAGTCAATCTCTCAATGAAGCTAAATAAAATGTATTGTGTTTGTTGAACGAAAGTTGTTGATTGATTTTGAAGTCGTGAAAAATGTTTTATAGTCTGTAATTAGTAAGCAAACTTCGGAGGTTTCAGGAGAAGCATGCAATCTGCCTTAATGTTTCTAAATAGCCCTATTGTAAATATAAACCAAAGATATTAAATGTTGTAATTTCCAAAACAGGGCAGTTGCCATAATATCAGGTACTGTCAAATGTTCTCTAGCCGAAAACTGTTTTTTTCAGTTTGTTACGCCATGGCGTCCAACTCGTAACACCTTTTTTCACTATGTCACCATAGAGACATTTCAAGCCAGGCAGTTTATTAGGTTTACAAATAATAATAAATAATCTAGCTGCTGTTTGACGTCTCCCATGTCAGCTTCTCCTTGTACTGCTTCGAGACAGGACAGAAGATTGCTTTAGTTTCTATGTCGCCACAGTTTCAATGAAGGCACTGTTCCTCGGAAGATGTCACAGAAAATATACAGTATCCTCTTGGACTGGGGCTGGTATTGCGAGACCATGACCGTGCAGGCCCCACACCCCCATCTCCACAGCCATACTTCGTCCCAGTCAGCCTCACTGCGGAGAATAAAGGAGTCAAGGAAAAACATCCTTGGCAAGAATTCATGAGCTCGGCAGGATGACACAAAGAAGGAAATACTACAGAGTAACGAAACAATCACCAATCTAGATGTACACGTAATGTCACTTAAGGAAATATTGAAAGTTTAAAGTTTTTAAATACTGATTATCCCCCAGTCCATTATACTGTGGGTGCAAATATTATATTTCCTCATAGTTTACATTTGCTTACTATAGTATGTTTTTCCAAGGTTTTGCATGTAAACAATACATTAGCTGTTCTTCTCTTATAATATTATTATTGTTATACTGTTTAAAGTTATTGGATCCTATAGGGTATGAAGTTAAAAGTCACACATGAAAGAAGACAACAACATGCCAAAAAATGCAACGAAGTATCCCATAACCACAATATGTAATCTTTACATGCAAAAGTTAATAGAAACAAGAATATCGAAGTTGCCATGGTAAGAATACATAATGTCTCCGTATAGAATAGTATTCAAAGTTATACAGTATATCTAACCTTTAATTAGTTATTTTAAATCAAACTTATGTGTAATGATTGTAGGCTATTCATATTGCAGATATTAAACCACTAAAAACATGATCCTAAGTCAAACTCACTAACAAGCCATTCAGCGGTGGTTCTAGCCCCTTTCATCTCGGGGGGCATGGCTGGGGCCAGTTGTAATCGTAGCGGGGCCATCATCGGGGGGGTGTATTGTCCATGATGTTAGTGGTGGGGGGGGTGCTGACAGTGTTTTGTCCACGGTGCCAGTTAGGGGGGCCACAGGGGGTATGTGCCAAATTTGAGGTATGTGCCTATCCTGCGTTTTCTTTTTTTTCTTATTTCTTTTTTTTTTTACATACCAAAGTAAAGCTGTGACCTTATTTGGCAAAGTAGGGTTCAGGATTTAAATTCACAGTGGCTACCTGAACTAACAGTAATGGGGCACACAACAAGTAAACAGAGAAAATAACTACACTATTCCTACCCTCCCAAATCTTACAGGACAGGACAGGTGAGATGCCCCTACTCCAAGATACTTATACAATAGAAAAACTATGGTAATAATAATATAGCCCAAGACAAAAAATATTAATCTTTCTAGACTGTATTAAAGTTCAGCACTTCGGAAAAATAGAATTATTTTGTATTTCAATAAAACAAAAATTATTACTGGTATCCACACACCCAACCAATGTAAATGTCACGGACGGTGTTAATTAGCTCCTTAATCACCATTACTTATTATATTTATATTTCACTTCACTTTATGCAATATGGCTTGTGTATTTTGTTTGGTTCTATATTGCCATTATTTTGTGTGTTGATTATCTTTCACTTTATTGTTTAATTTGTTATTCACTTAGTATTATTTTGATTGTTTGCACGCGTGCCTTATTATTTGTGTTTCTTTGAGCCAATCACCACCGCACAACTCACCTGGGTCCACCTGCACTCTTCACACGCGTCCCCACTTAATCACCCTGCCCTGGGAGAGGAGAGGAGGGAGCGTCTGATACGAGCCGCAGAGACCTCCCACATTGGAAAGTGGACTACAGCAGACAGGAGGGGAGGTGGCAGACCTGGGAGCAGGACCCAGATCAACACGGCGCACAGGGACAGAATAGTGATGTCGTTCGCGAATGTGCCGGGTCCCGTCTGAGAAAGGATGTCTGTTCTTATGTTTTTATTTCTTATAAATGAATACAAGACAGAAAAAAAGTATGAATGTTGTGTTGATGTGCTGCGTATGATGACATTGTCCCGGTGCTCCCGTTTGGTGCAGCACACACACCTCAACACAAGATTCAGTCAGTGCGAGTGGTGCGGCCGAGCAGTGTGGCGAAAAAAAAATACGATCTTCCAACAGCAATTTCAACTAAAAAAGGAACACAATACAAACTCTTCAATGTAAAGCCAAAATTCACAACAAGCCAAAAAAAAATAAAAAACGGGTTAATTGTTGTTTTAGATCAATTGATTGGAATATAGCTAATAGGATCAGCACAATCCAATCAATCAATCACTCACTCACTTGGCCCTGTTACACAGACTGATTAATAGCAGTATGTTTAAGTCTAACCATAAATTCATAAATTAAAGCAAAGAAACTATTACTATGGGCAAGGACTTGTATAAAATCAAGTTTAAACAATGAAAACATGTAATCAAATACACATAATCCCACAAACAAATACATATAGATTTAAAATAGAGTCAGAGAGCTCCCGTCAACTGAACAGCTCCCCAGCATTTGGCGCACACTGCACACTGCACACTGCACACTGCACATGTAAAAACAAGCAGCCCCCTATTATCTGCACACAAACCAACACAAGCAATGCTAGCCATAGAAAGAGTCTCTCTTGTGTCTTCTGAGCACTGCTTATATCCCCATCTGCTCCCGGTATGACATCCCGTGATTGGTCGCAATGCTCAGTCCAATTAGGGTTAATAAGAGCCAATTCAATCAGTGACAGAGCCGACTGGCTCATCACAGTACTACTATATTTACAGCATGACATAACAGCGTGGCGCTGGAGCGGGAAAGTGCGCTTCTTTTTGCACATCGTCTACATGCGCGAAAAGCCTGGACACTTGGGCTAAAAAAAAGACAAAAATAGAAAGTGTGAAATATGAACGTTAACATTGTAGCGCAAACATTGGGCTTCGAGCCACGTGTAACAGACAGTGCGATTCAGAACAAAGTCAAAAATAGCTTCTGCACAACAATACAACTCTTAGCTAGTAAATTCATGTGGAAAATGGACGCCCCGTCTACAGGGCTGCGGCAAGTCGTGGCCTATTTGTTGGGGAAGGATGTTGAGCTCGGTTTTCCAAACGAGCCGCTGCATATTGACCTATGTCTATTGTCTAAATGTCTATTTATTTATTGATGTATTCATTTATTTATTTCAACATGTATTGATTCATTGATGATTTTCTCTGTGTATTCATTTTTAATTCTGGCATGGATTATCCTGCATACAAAAGCAAAGGCCCGGGACAGTGCGAGCATGACTTATACAGCGCAGTGCAATCATGGTCGCTGCTTGACATCGTCCTGCAAATAAAAAAACATTGGCTGGATGTCAAGTCACACATTGCCGGGCCAGACCTCGAACCCGGATCCTCCGGATCATCACCCTGCTGCTCTCCAGCTGAGCTACTCCGGCAACAGAACATCAGCGCGGAAGGGCGCTATTAACTGTGCGCTGTTTCTGCCGTCACTCATCTCCTGCAATGCCGTGTTTATGTGAGAGCTGTGACGCGCTGTAGCAGCAACTACATGTTTACTACATCTCATCTCCTCTGGGGTTTCAGTGTTTGTGAGACGGTGACACTAAACGCTGAAGTATAATGTCGGCCAATAAGCGCACTGGACACCGCCCATTGGCTGTGATTGACACAGCGGGTTTGTATGACGTCATTCACTGCTACAATGATCGAGTCCAGAAATACACCGTGGTCGTGCAAAAATGCTTTTTCTACTCTTGCGGTTTTTATTTTACACTACAGGAATAAATAACTAAACGAATATTAAATACATAGATACATGTCCCTGCCGATTCCAATGTTGGCGATTCATTGAACATGTAGCACTATTTGCACATGCATGTATTTATTGTCTCACATTAGAGATGAGATGTAGAAAACATGTAGTTGCTGCTACAGCGCGTCACAGCTCTCACATAAACACGGCATTGCACATGCCTGTAGCCAAAGTCCGTTTTTTTGTCTTCATTAAAATGATCCTTTACAGGAGTATTACATGCGAAGCCAAGGCCGGCCCTATCGGAATAGGCAAATGCTAGGGGCGCCCGAAAGAGTGAACATTTGTACGGAGGTTTGTTGCACTCAGTGCTTGTTATTGTGTGGAACCAAGTCACAGCAATTCCTGGTTATTAGCCAATAGGATGTGAGTGTTAATATGGGATGTCCTGTATAGAGCTGCTGTTAGGGAGTCAGTCAGTGAGTTGCACTGGGCAACAGCGGCACTTTGTACTGTCAAAAACAACACAAAAACAGCTATTGGGTTTTGCTGATTTCTATACATAAGCAGCTAAAATTGGACATTGTCAACCTCGCCTCTAAAATATAAAAGTGCGCACACGACCGGGGGTCACGGTGCCATAGCTTGTGTTCACCTAGAAACTCGTCCGGCAGCGGCGGACACAGCGGATTTCAGTGCAGACGCGTTTCAGCAGCGACACGTTTCCATCACACCCACCGGCACCGCGTCCAGTTTGCATATATAATGTTGCTTGATATGGGATTTTCCGCTGCTGATGTGTGGTTGTGAAGCAAAGATATGTTTGAGTCCAAATCTGCCTGATTTCATGGAGATTTTGAGCTGTTTTTTGACTTGTCTCCAGTTGTTAAAATCTTCCCCAGAACCCGCACCCTGAATTACTCAATCGTCTTCGCCCTCATTTTTCAACACTAATTTTGTGCAGTGCACAGTGGGACAAAGGGAAATGGTACAGACTTTAATCTAATAAGACACAAAATGCTTGAAAGTTTCTATTATGTTTATCTATATGACTACAATAATCTTTAACAAATTAAAATGTAAGTGGTCTGAAACAGTTTTAATACAAATATATACATTTATTTAACCAGTTGATTTTTGTACTTTGTGAAATGAATGTACTAAATATAAGCAACGGGGTAAATGACTAATTCACAGATTTAGTCCATGTCTGGACCTTGACTATACCTTGACCAAGAAATGTGGACCCTGACACAACATAATTGACTACCCCTGCTGTAGAACATTGCTACATTATGCATATTGCACTAAGGTGTCTGTAATATCATTTTTTCGTGCAATACTTTTTTAATACTGTATTTATAATTCATTTTATGTCACTTGTTTCTTTAAATTATGTTTTTATACTGTTTGTGTGGGGGTTTTGTTTCTAAAATAAAGAAGATCTCAAAGACATAAAGCTATGCAGTCTGTGAGTGTATGAACACAATGACCCTGCGATGCAGGGGGCACCACTTAAAATCTTGCCTAGGGCACCAAATTGGCCCTGTGCGCAGCAACTGACGTTATGCAAACGACATCCAGCTGGATAGTGAGTATGGGGTGAAAAGAGCAGGAGAGACGGGAGAGAAAGCAGGCAGCAGCGTCATTGTCGCAGAATATTGAACATATGTTCAAAAACACTGCCAAACAGGGTAAGGTTGTTATATGTACTACCTAATCTAACAGTTGAGATAGATAACGCTAACTACGTGCTAGCAAACAGTCGTCAACTCCACGCAGAAGGTAGCTAATGTTTTTACTCGTGTGTGTCTGTGTCTGTCAGGATTACACAAAAACTACAAGACCGATTTTCACAAAACTCAGTGGAGGGGTGTAGCATGGGTCAAGGAAGAACACAGTAAATTCTGACCATTATCCATCCAGTGGGACTAGCTAGCTACAGTGACCGATTCAGAAGATTTTTACCCTGAATATGTGTGATGTGTCGGTGCTCCATTCACGTGTGTGTGTGTGTGTGTGTGTGTGCATGTGTCTGTGTGTCTGTGTGCGTGCATGCGTGTGTTTGGACTGAAAAAGGTGGTACATGATCTTGGTAAGCAATTTGACAGCATTGTAGTAAATATTTTCGGTGCATCAAAAAGCGTCCTCGTTAAGATACCAGCAGACAAGCTAATCCAGCACAAATTAGTGCATAAAAAGTAACCAAAATGAAGTATTTAAACCTCATAATTGAATACAAAATGAGGGGAAAAACTGCAAAAAGGTCCACTTTTTGAAAAAAAGAACCCCCCTTCCACTAGGCTGGCTACGGGCCTGTTGCAGGAGATGAGTGACAGCAGAAACAGCGCACACTTAATAGCGCTCTTCCGGGTCTTTCCGGAGTTGCCCGAGTAGCTCAGTCGGGAGCGCGTCAGACTGAAGGTATGAAGCCCCAGGTCCGATCCCTGGCTCTGGCAATGAGCTACACTGTTTCCACTTCCACACTTTTACTCTGTACAACAATCTGACGCAGAGCAACCATGATTTTACAGCGAAGTGAAATCATGGTCACTCTGCTTCAGATTGTTCTGCAAAGTAAAAGCTTTCATTACATGTCGTGTAAAAAAAGTGCAAAAGTCCAAAAGTGTCTTGACAAGTGTTGAAATTAAAGCTAGACCCACGCTAACGCGATTCTTTAAATCCCAGACGATATTTAAAATGGTGGGCTGCTCACATTTAATGACAGGCAGGATTTCACGGAATTTAGGTCTTTTGCATCATGATGCCCCAAAACAACTATTGTTATTTGAGGTATTTGAATCAATACTTATGAAAATCAAAATCAAAAACTCAAAATAATGTAACTTGTTTTCGTGGATGTGCTCGACTCTCATTGGCTGCTGCCGGTCTCGGACCCGAGTCGCATCTTTAATATGAATTGTGTTGAATCTACTCGCCTGCCTGGCGAGCTGCAGGTTTGAGCAGAGGGCAGCGGCTCATCGGTTAGGCCCCGACCTGCTGCTTTCTGTTCAACCGGACACTTAATGACTCCATTGAATGAACAACCGGCTTAGATTGTACTTTTCAAATTGTGTAAAAAAGAGTTGGTTCTTTAATATGTTATTCATACAATTCTATGCTTAACTTAAACCCTCTACAGTTAAAAATAATGAAAATGCTCTGATTAAGGTTCAATTAAGCAATCGAGAGCTCTGTTGGAACAGATACCACAGGCAGTGCCCATCTTGCCCATCTTGCCAAAGACTATCAACATCAATATTATTAGCATTAGTAATGTAACTATTCTCAATTTCCCAGCTGAGCTCACAGACACTTTCACTGACCCCCCCCTCCTTCCTGGGGGGTGAATCCCTTCCTAATTGATAGGGTATTTCTGTTAGTGAAAGGACTATTTCCATACAATTTCATGACTTTAGACTTTAAACTATATCTCATTCAATGATTTATTTATTTTACATTAAGTTATACCTTCAGTAGCTTCCTTATTTTCCCTCATATTCCATTCAACCACCATCACAACTCTCATGCTGAAAGTGGCAGCACATGTCTTTCACACATATCAAACTCCCTTTTTCCAGCTTCCCAAGCCTTATTAACTCTTAAACCCCTCGTCAACTTCCTCAAACCTTCCTCAACATCGCTCAGACCCACTAAATTGCTCTGTATCCTAACAGCTGTTCTTTCTCCTTTTCCTAATTTCTTACAAGAAAATTCAAGTTATATTTATTGACATGTATTATTACTATTTATACACACATTTCACTCCATTATTTTAACTAAAATATTTACTTAACAAAATATCTTTTAGAAAATAAGCCTTTTAATTGATTTCAATAATGATTCCCAGGTACCTCAGGAAAACAAAGTTTCAAAAAATGTGTCCAGTCAATGATTTCCCCAATGAAGAGTTTGCGTGAGCACTAAGACTGTCCACCTGCGCGGCTCATATGTCCTTATTGTGTCAACTTCCTCCTATTGAAGTCCAATCTACACCGGTACATGTTCAGAAGAACTGTTCCCGAAACCAGATTGAACTGATCAATAGTTAATTTCTTACCTACACACTGTATTTAGGGATCTTATATCTGGGAATTTCAAAAACTCTTCATTGTGGAACTCACAGCTACCAAATGACCCTTTAATTTCCTGGAGTATCTGGTTATCTATTGAAGACTCTGTATAGGAAGTTGAAGAAAGTGTTTTGTGATAATTATATAATGTTTTATATTAATACTAGCATTAGAAGTAGTTTTGTATACAGACTGAGCAGATTCGATTTAGCAGGACAAGTAAAGGGTCAACAAGGTTGATTTGTTAGAAACTCCTGTCAGAAATGAAAGATCACCCAGTGCCGAAATAGCCTACAGATGTCTGCTGAGAATTTGTTTATGACTTAATCATTTCTCCAGATAGGCAGGAATTGTTTCTGTTAACGAGCGATTGACACTAGGTAAATGACGACCGTGGGATCGCATCTTCCTAGTGCACATCAAAGACGGACATCTGCTTTGGATCCATCACCTCTTCACGGGAGGACAGATCATAAAACGGACCCGGACCTGTATCTTCTGATTGGATGAACGGCCATAAGATGTTACGTCATTTTCCTATAAAGCTGCACTCATGTTGGTAAACATTAAGTTCTCACTGAAGGAATTATGCCTGACGTGGGGCTTCCGAGCGGCTTGATTAAAGTTCTATTTGCTTTATCTCCACGATTTCTCCACTTATTTCCGAGACGGTTCTACATCTATGTATTCATATCTTCACCATATTTTACTGTTTCCTCAGATTCCCATTTCAGAAATTAGCTCAAATTCAATTTTCAACATTTTATTTTGTAGTTCTGGTTTGTAAAATAGTATTTTATTTTTATTTTCTCCTTTAAATGGTTCAATGTTAATTTAGCTCACTTATTCAATGCTTGTCATTTTATATTTCTATAGTATCCTTCAAATTCGTACCCTTTGACTATTTCACTCATCTTAAATCCAAGGTCTAATTTTAACATTTATTTCAGGTATTTTATGCTGGCCCCAAACATTTTCTGAAAATAAGACTATAATATATAACTATTCTGTTTACATTCTCCTGCCTGGATTTTACATCAGGCTGTCAGGGCTGCACCAGAGTGCTGCTCCTGTGGATTTCAGCCTTTCATTTCCCTTTAATTTGACTTTATAGAATTTGTCCATAATATGATTTTTAACAAACAAATCCTTGTCCTTCTGGAACTTAGACGACACCATTACTATTTATTTACTTTATTATTACTTTATTTTTATTATTTAGTGTATATTGTGTATTACTTTAACATTATTCTCATAATAGAATATATAATTTAT
Organism: Amia ocellicauda; assembly: GCF_036373705.1. Classification (NCBI taxonomy): domain Eukaryota; kingdom Metazoa; phylum Chordata; class Actinopteri; order Amiiformes; family Amiidae; genus Amia; species Amia ocellicauda. The sequence goes on from NW_027103016.1 coordinate 120,035, forward strand.
TTATAATTTGTGATGCCTTATGCACTCTATATGCACTCTATATACAGTTAAATGTTTAGATCCAGCCTGGAGCTGAACCTCTGGAGCCACTGGGGAGCTGTTCAGTTGACGGGAGCTCTCTGACTCTATTTTAAATCTATATGTGTTTGTTTGTGGGATTATGTGTATTTGATTACATGTTTTCATTGTTTAAACTTGGTTTTATACAAGTCCTTGCCCATAGTAACAGTTTCTTTGCTTTAATTTATGAATTTATGGTTAGACTTAAACATACTGCTATTAATCAGTCTGTGTAACAGGGCCAAGTGAGTGATTGATTGATTGGATTTTGCTGATCCTATTAGCTATATTCCAATCAATTGATCTAAAACAGCAATTAACCCGTTTTTTTTTTGTTTTTTTTTGGCTTGTTGTGAATTTTGGCTTTACATTGAAGAGTTTGTATTGTGTTTTTTTTTTTGTTGAAATTGCTGTTGGAAGATCGTATTTTTTTTTCGCCACACTGCTCGGCCGCACCACTCGCACTGACTGAATGTTGTGTTGAGGTGTGTGTGCTGCACCAAACGGGAGCACCGGGACAATGTCATCATACGCAGCACATAAACACAACATTCATACTTTTATTCTGTCTTTTTTTTTTTTTGGATTGTTGTGAATTTTGGCTTTACATTGAAGAGTTTGTATTGTGTTCTTTTTTAGTTGAAATTGCTGTTGTAATTGTGGTAACTTATATTGGTGTGTTTATTGTATGGTTTATCTGATGTTTATATTGTGGTTTCTTTTCACTTACATTGGTGTTTATTGTATGTTTTTTTTTAGTATTTCTTTAATGAAGGTCAATTGCGGTTTTATTATAATAATTGGTCGTATGTATTTGAGGGAGAAATTAACTTAACTGTTTAATGGATATTGACTTTTTATGGATTGTTTAGTGATACTGTGATTGTTATTCTATTTGCCTAAATTGCACATTGTGTACCCAGCGTATTAAATTGGTTATTAAAAAGACTTGGTTATATACTTCCTCTTGGCTTTTCACTCTCCCTTTACATCACTAATTTTAGCTTCCAGGGTTATTCGACCGGACCGTCCGGTAAACCAAAGGTGGTGGCAGCTACACGCTCCTCTGTCAAATCCAGTTAGGACACGACCTTACTAGGACAGGTTTCGTTACAGTACATATTGATGATCCTGTACTGTTATCCTTACCAACAAAGGCAGATGTGACAAATGAATGCATAACAATAATATTAGTAAATTGGGTTTGATGTATAAGGTGTTGTAGATTATGCAATAGATCTCAACGTCATTTACTGATAGACATCACTCTTTATCACTTTCACTTTTGAAGGAACTGCTTTGTATTCTGTGTATTGTTTTATTGTAGTGCTGCTTCCTTTCTTGGCCAGGTTTTACTTGCAAAAGTGATTTTATTCTCAATGTAAGCTCAAAGTCAAATAGTTTAAATAAGAAAACAATGTATTGAAATGAGAACATCATGAACCTGTGTAATTATGCTGAAGGACAAGCACTGAAAGCAGAGAGAATTTTGTGTTTGGCATTGAATAGCCTTAAAGAAAACTATGCCGTTTTTGGAAACTTTCATATTTAAGTTGAATGTAGGTAAAAACATTCCAGTCACTCTGAAGAGAGAATACAGTTTACTGTGCGAATAAGTAGCCCCTGAATTGAAGATAAAAATCAAAAGTGCTGTTCGTAATTAGTTTACACTTTTACATCAGATGTCTTGTTTTTGCTTTCCAAATTGAGGAGTTGTGGCATATAATGTAAATGAAGTTACTTCACTAGTAGTGTGATTTCTACGTTGTGTATGTGTGTTTGTATATATGAACTCATACATTTTTTAAAGATTGTATTTGGAAAACAAATTCAGGTATAGCACGTGTCCCCCTTTTGAATGGGTTCTATATATAACATTTTAAAACGAATGATTCTGTATAGAACGCTATGTTTGGGGGTTCTTCATGTAACCCCTTTGAAGGGGTTCTACATAGAGCCATAAAGGGATCCACCAGAGCGATTACTCGAGGAACCCTTTATGGTTCTGTGCAGAACAATTTCTTCTAAGAGTGTGGAGTGTCGCCACACAATTTCTCTCAGAGGGCTTTTGACCAATGGCAATCCAATCCTGAATGACGTCACCACTATCCTGTTGTACTTTATGGGAGAGATGTATTAAGTAGTTTATAATGAGAAGAATAACAATAATCACCTGTTTTTCATAGTTGCCTATAGGTTTTGTAGTTTTGTATCCATTGTCTCCTTCATATTAGGAAAGGAAGTTGATCCATAGCCTACTCAGAGACAACTGAGAGTTGGTCTCTGAGCAGCAGCACAAAGGGGTCGAGTCTCTCAATGTCCGTGTGTTGGAGATATTCCACCATATTGGTCCCAGCCTTTAAAACAATGTTAATGAAAGGTACTCACAGTCATTTTAAATATTACATCCTGTAGTGTTTCCTTTCAAAATATGATCTTATTATGACTTGAACTAAATAAATCCTTTGACCCACTAATACCAAATTACAGTTAGGGGGGCCACAGGTGTGATTTGAAAAAACGATCTTCCATGTCTTTCTGTTGTGTTTTGACCTGGGGATCTGTAATTGTCCAAGTGGCTACTGCACATGTACTTATTTTATATTAAATGTGTTATTTAATTAGGCTTGGTTCTGGTGAGCATGTACAAGACGTCAGCTTTTTAAATAACTGTGTGTATTGGATCATACACATTTTAGAAATACTCTCTCAAACTTCCCGCATTGGTACCTCACCAGGGAGGTAGAAAACAGCAATAGCATTGAAAAAGTGTGATTGTAGTTCTGCTCTTCTGCAATATATTTCTACAAGATCAAGAACGGGCTCTGAAAACACTGAGGGTACAGGACGAGGACAGCGAAGCAATGAGCAACACTTGATACAGGATAAGAGCAACGGATACTTAGAATTTATAGGTGTAGGCCCCGTAGTAAAATATTCCCATCCGTTTTCATGGTACAATACTTTGATAATGACCCCCAATAGTCTTTCAAATGCCAGAATATCTGATAAACATTTTTTTTTCTGAATTGAAAACCCTAGCTGGCTATGCATTCGTTTGGCACCATCTAACATTTCGGAATCTGTGCATTCTTTACCCTTCCACAGGCGGTACACACTGGCAGCAAAACATAAATTGTTACCTTGGTTTATGTCTATTATTTTACTAAATAAAATACCTTTTAAGCGCCTCCGCGCACCACCACCACCTTGCATATTTCTAATCACAGTGACCGTTATTCGCAAACTCCCATGTGTTAGAATTTCGGTGTGACTTTGTAGTAAATTAGCTATGCTCTCTAAGAAATCTGCAGCGTCCAGCTCCCCCACATTTCGCCTCCTCGATTAGAAAGGATTATTTAATGACCCTCGGTCTCAGCTGTACAAAATCATTAGGACCCACATTGTGTGATATTTCATTTAGCAATCCTTGCACAGCTCCATGCACAATACGGACAGCATTCATATAAGATTGTACCAGATCCAGGTTCACAAACCTGAATTCTTCATAAAACTCCATATCCCGAAACCTATTAATTTCTCGGTCATAGCGACGAATAATCTCCAAAAACCCCCGAGGAGGGTCCCCGCCAACGCCACCCTCAGCCATTTGTTCATCATTTTCATTATTCATCTCTAACATTGCAGCATCACCACCCCCAATCTGATTATCATTGTTATTAGCTACCGATGCTAGTTCCTTAGATACATCCTGATCTATATATTCCTGAATTTCCAAGTTTACCGGATGGCCTCCCGTCTGGAGAGTGTGCAACAGTGTCTGTGACCGTGCTAATTGTGACACATTTGTTCTAAATTTAAGCCTACGCAGCATTCTTTTCGCAGCATTAATTTTATTTCTCATTACCCCCCTAATTACACAAGCAGACTGACAGTTTTTGTGCTTCTCCTTTTTCATTGTTTGTCAATTGTTGTTTTCAGAATTGGTTGTTTTTTGTAACAACCCTTCTCGATCGTGCAGAGACTGATTGATTCACAGTGTTAATTACAGATTCATCAAACTCTCATCAGAAACGGGGCAATTCCCTATTTGTTTTAACAAATTTGTCAAAACATGTATTTTGCACTGAGCGGTGTTTAACGCCTCCACAAGCTGACTTGCTTGCTTGCTAAACACCAGGGCCCTACAATCACCAGGGGTCTGTATGTCAACACAGGGTGATTGATCACATTTCATCTCAGTATCCCCACTAGTGGTGGCTTTAACCGTGCTTTTACCCCGTTTACCTCTTTTTACAGTAGCGGAGCTCGGTCGGTTCACTTTCACACATTGCACCCCCACATCGGTGGTGTCGTGTGCCACCCGGTTTGTCTTACTCAGGGCTTTTCTGGGCGCTGTGTTTCCCCTTTGTGTGACTGGTGGCTGTCTCCCCCGCTGTAGAACGGACCTCCCTTTATCAGCACGATCGGATCTCTTCAGCTGTTTTCCACTTGACACGCCTCTCAAGCAGGGCAATGCAGGCTGTGCCGCATTTTTAGCTATAATAAAACAAACATGTCAATTACACTTTATACAGTGACTTTTCACTACATTTCGAACAAATACAAAATATAATAATATTATTATTATTATTATTATTAATAACATTGGTAAAAACGGTGAATGTTACACACCTCCATTCAAAGTTTGCTCTGTGACTTGGGGTGGGTGGGGGAGTGCTTAGTTATGTGGGTTAAACAACTGTCAATTCAAAAAACAAACATTGGTCCCATAAATGTACACAATATAATGTTTTAGAAGATGTAATTAATTTATAATATATAACAACTTGTTCTATGGCATACCATGGAATCTGAATAAAACTGGCCATTAAACGGACCCCATCATCATCAAATGGACCCCAGTCAGATGCCATTATGAAGAGTGTGTCCCTTCATATATTATATTGGATGTGTAAAATTAACTGCTTGGAGCGGCTTATTTATGGGGGGGCAAAATGGTATTTCATAATTTTTCTAAGAATCACACAAAATTGTATTCCACATAACATACCAGGAAACCGCCAAAAATGTTGTTCTCATTACAGAATTCAGTTGGGGCGGAATGTTGGGGTGTCTATTTCACTCCGATAAAGTTGATCTCCAACAGACATCTGTATCTATGCGTGCTATGGTCATGGTCTCACGTTCAAAACAACGTGTACACACTGGGTGAGGTGACCATTTGGAGAGATAAATTGTTATCACATATTTGTTATGGACACGAGCCTAATGGGTACAAATGACTGTACCCACGTGGCACCCATACACGCACCCAACTCCGTCCACACTCCTCCTCCTCTGTATAGCCACTGCCCCCCATTTACCCACGTGTCCCCACACACGCCCCCAACCCCGCCCACACCCCGCCTCCTCTGTAGAGCCGCCGGCCACCATTTACAGTATAAAGAGCATGCTGGTAAACACAGAAAACATGTCACCCGTTCGGGACAGAACAGGTCTGCGGTAACTGGTGGAAACCCCCATAGCGCACTATGGCTACACCAGCTAAGAAGACACCCCCTAGCGACCACGCTGCTGATGAAGATGCGGGGGCACCTAACACAAAATTAAGATGGTCGGAAGACAGGGACCCAAAAGAGGTAACACTTTATTTTACTTTAAAAACGTGTTTAGAATATTATTATTAATTTTAAACGTATGCCGGTGTTTACATGCTGTTAGGCCGTATGTGTGTATATATGAATTTCAATGCAAAGTGAATTTAAATGCATGTTTTCTTCTTTGTATGTTTATCAAAAGAATAGTGTCAGCGCTCCTCCTCTGAGCCCCAGGGATGCTCTCCCAATGTCTGATGAAGACGAAGGTGTCAACACTGGTGATGAGTCTGAAGATGATGACAAGGACCATGAACATGGCAGGGAGGATAAAACCTCAGACACTGATGATGGAGTTGGACCATCAATGGAAAGAGAGGTAAATATAGAGGTCCTACAACTGTGTTTAGTTGTGTACTTCTTTACTGACCGACACACATTACAGTTTTAAGTGTTATTTTCTTTTCTCTTCATTAGAATAGTGGAGTACCAGACACCAGTGATATTGATTCCTCTGTCAACTCTTTAAGACCCCGAACAAGATTGAACATTGCATGCTTCTGTTCTTGCCTTGCTAGAACCCACAAGAGTTTTGATTCAGACAGGGAAGTTCCGAGATATAATTGTAAAAACTATGATGATCATGTAACACTAGTGATGACACACACCATAAAGGGCATTATTGCGCTAGTGTTACAACATTGTATTGGCCGTGAATTAGTTGATAAGTGTGAGGCCTGTCTGATAGGTGACCCCAGCCAAGCACAGCATCTCTGTCTAACTTTAGATCACGAGCAAGGGAGTGTCTGGAGTAGTGTCGCTCTTATATGTAACAAAATAAGTGTCACCCGCTTTCTAAATGTTGTGTTATGTGTTGCACGTGCCCTATGTGGGCTATGCATCACCAGACAGACTGAGAAACAAGTGAAATCTCTTTTGCATAGCTTAGAAACATGCACAAAGGAATTAATGTTTAGTTCCCCCCCCCGCTGTACCGAACCCATAACGAACCGAGACTTCAAAACCGAGGTACGTACCGAACTGTCAGTTTTGTGTACCGTAACGTTACACCCCTAACAAATGCTGTTAAACGGCATATTTGAAACAATACATTTTTGGGAAACAGTCGCGGCTATCTAAGTTTATTTATTCAACGTTGCAGAACCTGAAGGGGAGGGAGTCATATCTCAAAGGAGATCTGATAACACTTTATTTTAAGGGGCCAGAAGTATGCATTAGTTAAGCACAAACACACTCGTAATTAATTTTTAACTTTACATATTAGTCATTATTTATTAAACATTTGAAGGATCCACATTCATGCAATAAATAAACATAAACCTAGTAATTAATGATTAACCGAATGCACAGTAAATGCATTTTAGCCATTATTTACAACTTAGCAAACCATATATTATTGTAGTGTTATGTTGGGTGTATTTTGATAAGAGCATTTTAGCTCTGAGCTGAAGCACTGATCTAAAGAAGACCTCTCCCCCCACCAAAAGTTATCAGATTTCCTTAACTCATCAGCTTGGAACTGGTTTACATCAAAGTGACAGTTTTGGGGAGGATGGCACCGAGAATAGGCCAAATAGTTTGGAATCCTGCTATGAGATAGGAGAAAGGGGCCTGTAGGTAATAAAAACTCTTTGAAGTGGACGAGAGCCGAAATCCCGACATAGAGCTACGAACCCGGGCCAACCGGCATTTCCAAAAGATGGCATGGATTGACATCAGTCATAAATCAAGCCCCCCTCCAATAGGACACTGGGGGCTGAAACCGAAATCCAATCTAAAAAAATCAAGAACCAATCACCTATTGATCTGACAGACTATAAAGAACAGCGCACGGTCTCTCTCTCTTACTCTCTCTCTCACCTGAACCAGAAACTCGCAACCTGTAGCTCTGTTGCCAGAACCGGAACCAGAAACCAACCAAGTCTTTGCCGGCAACAGAAGAATTAAACTGGGAGAAGGAGATTGAGCCGTACGAAGAATTCTTTTAAAGGACTTTATTAAATAAAGAACTTTACAGACCCACCTGATCAGTGGAGTTTTACAGCTGGACAATTGACTAAGTCGACTGAATACGAAAGTGCCAGTCATTTAAATAGCTATTTGAGTCTTAAGAAACTTGACCCTTGGAACAAACAGGGCCCTGCTTTCCTCAAAGACTTTGTCTTCAAGTAACTACGGTGGAACCCTGCTTACAAAGAAGATTTTGTGCACAACCTTGGAGCCTTCAAACCAATGGAAAATCTGTTTGGAAAAGACTCTACATTCGCGAAACCCCAACTTCCAGGTGCATCGACTGAGTGGAAGTTCTTGGACAAAGCTGAACCGGACTGCCTTTGTTCCAACCACACGGACCTCGTGCCGTGTGCTGTTATCTGAGCCCGAAGCCAGAGAGGCCTCTCTGCGACGAAGTTCAGATAAGTTTAACAGTTTGGAGTTTGTGATTCATGACATTTAAGAAATCAATTAGAAATGTTAATCTGTGATTCATAACTCTAGAATGTGTAATATCATTTAGTTTTCTTAAATATAAATGTGTGTTGCATTCAACTGTTTTGTTGATAATTTTAGAAATAAAATCTGTCAACGCCGAGAAATATCTTCTCATTCCTGTTTAACTGTTTAGTCTGAAATTGACACAAGTCAATAGACGTTAGATTATTGGTGGCCCTGCCTATCCTTGATCATTGAATAATAATCAGTTAAGGGAAATTGTGGTAACAAGTAATGATAGGATCTTTCTCGGCACCTAAACGTAAATGAGACTGATATATATATAACGAGAAGTTACCTGACATAAATACTAACCTGCGTAGTTATTTAATGTCTGACTAACAATACTAACGAGAGACTCACCTTCGTCTTACTAACCGGTATTGTAGTTAATGTGTTTATAACCTTTTTTGTTTAACGATTTGTGTGTTATCATATGCGATCCCATGGTCTTTGATTTGGTCACGGAAGTGATTTGTCTTTGATTTGTTGATCTAGAGTTGAATTTTGATTAGCTTTTCCCTTTTGTATAATTAGTATAGTGCTACATTTAGTCTTTGTTTTTGAATAAATTTAACAATTTATATCTTTGGAATTGGTGTCTGTGTCCAATTATTACAGAAATTGAGTTCTACAAGATTCCAGGATTCGTGATAAGGTGATACTATAAATTCACTTCTTAAATTGAAATTTATAAGTGTACCTTACGATACAACTGATAGCACTGCAACTCAGTGTAGGTGTGCGTTCAGTCCGGCAAACACAACATTTCAGTTATGAAACGCTTTCTACAGGTGATGTATAAATGTAATATTTTCACACATTTGAATAAGTTTGATTTGATACAAGATTTATGAAGTTGACCAAACAAAATGACATAATATTTTTCAGGGGATAAAAATCTCACGACACAATTGGGTAGTCCTCACGGCACACGGGTTGAAAACCACTGAGCCAAGCCACGGTGCTTCTTGGCTTTGCACGGCCACTGAGACTGCCAGGGGAAGACGGTGAGAAGCTTCCCTTCGATAGCTCAGTTGGTAGAGCGGAGGACTGTAGGTTTCAGGCAGCGGGCATCCTTAGGTCGCTGGTTCAATTCCGGCTCGAAGGAAGGCGTGATTATGGTTTGACATCGGTTTTGGACGAGCTCCCAAATGTCAAGCCATTGGAATTGCATGAGGACAAGGAGAAAACACCGGAAATTCGGATTTGCTGTGGAGAACTCGCATTGCCCAAACATCTCATATGCATGTGACCCTTTTCACCCTGAGCCCAGTTTTCTAAACCGGCCAGAAAGCGGTCTGGAACAATCATGAAGCCAACACATTGTGAAGCACTTCACTGAAGCCCGGGTAGCTCAGCCGGTAGAGCATCAGACTTTTAATCTGAGGGTCCAGGGTTCGAGTCCCTGTTCGGGCGCCTTGTTGACCGAGGGCCATGATGGTGAAAAGCCTGGATGGCCTTCCAGGTGACAATGAAATATGCAGTTGCGTCTAGGCAAGGTGTCTAGTCCTCTTTGCTTCTTTCGGCAAATATCCAGCCTGGGCAAGTGTTGTCTTCCAGAGGCAAGTCAAGCCAGGAACTCTGAGAGATGTTTTTGCCGTTGACGACGTGTCACTTTAGAACAGCACAACATGCATCTCTACTTGACTTGGCACAATCTGTGAGGGTTGGGCCAACACAACGTGTCCACACATTTGCAGGCGTCTTGAAATACTTGGAATGACCTGTGGCCCCATGCCATGCAGAAGTCCACAGCTATGCGTGTCAGCATGCTCTGCTCCTCATCCCCAATGTGCCACTTGTAAGAACTTTGTAAAAAGCGACAGAGAACATGATCAGCAAAGAAACACAATTCTCCTGAGAACGACAATCATCGTGCCGATCGTAATCTCAGTGCATACCTGGATGCCCAACAAGCCAAGCCAGTGGTTCCCAAGCGTTGTAATGCCACGGCACACTTTGCTGAGACCAAAAACCTTCGCGGCGCACCAACATGAAAAAAAAAAAAAAGGATTTACTAGGTATTGTCTCACCTGAATGGCAACAGGCTGCTAAAGCTATTATCACACGCACATTGCATGTTAAAGTATGTCAGTAAGGGAGTAATTAAAAGGGCAAATGTGTGAAGTGCAAGGAGTGGCCCTTAGTGGTTAAGTAAAAAAGTACACAGACAAACTAAATAATCCCTTGATACATATCATTTATTTAGTGCAGACAGACCAAGACCAGCCACAATAAACTATTCGCAGTAAATATAAATTCACAGCAAAATAGGTTCAGTTCACAATATCCTATAACAAGCTGCACAAAGGCAGCGCTAGCAGTGGAAAGAACGAAGAACTGCAGGAGAAACGCCGGGGCTATTTAGAGCCCGATTATTCAACACAGAGGGGGAAAACCAAGGCCAAATGAGACTTAGAGGAACAGGAGACATCCAACAACAGTATAAAGATAAAAAGGAATTCACCACATGTCCCTTTAATCAATTGCCTTGCAGTTCCACTGTGTAGCGTTATGTTGGGTGTATTTTGATAAGAGCATTTGGGCTCTGAGCTGAAGCACTGATCTAAAGAAGACCTCTCCACCCCCAAAGTTATCAGATTTCCTTTGCTCATCAGCTTGGAACTGGTTTGCATCAAAGTGACAGTTTTGGGGAGGATGGCACCGAGAAGAGGCCAAATAGGTTGAATCCTGCTATGAGATGTCTGGAGAAAGGGGCCTGTAGGTGATAAAAACTCTTTGAAGTGGACGAGAGCCGAAATCCCGACATAGTGCTACGAACCCGGGCCAACCGGCATTTCCAAAAGATGGCATGGATTGACATCAGTCATAAATCAAGCCCCCCTCCATTAGGACACTGGGGGCTGAAACCGAAATCCAATCTCAAGAACTCAAGAACCAATCACCTATTGATCTGACAGACTATAAGGAACAGTGCACAGTCTCTCTCTCTCTCTCTCTCTTTCTCTCTCTCTCTCTTTCTCTCTCACCTGAACCAGTAACTCGCTGCCACAGCTCAACCTGTAGCTCTGTTGCCCGAACCGGAACCAGAAACCAACCAAGTCTTTGCCGGCAACAGAAGAGTTAAACTGGGAGAAGGAGATTGAGCCGTACGAAGAATTCTTTTAAAGGACTTTATTAAATAAAGAACTTTACAGACTGCGCATGCCCGCCTGTGCCCACCTGATCAGTGGAGTTTTACAGCTGGACAATTGAGTAAGTCGAATGTATATGAAAGTGTTCAGTCATTTAAATAGCTATTTGAGTCTTAAGAAACTTGACCCTTGGAACGAACAGGGCCCTGCTTTCCTCAAAGACTTTGTCTTCAAGTAACTACGGTGGAACCCTGCTTACAAAGAAGATTTTGTGCACAACCTTGGAGCCTTCAAACCAGTGGAAAATCTGTTTGGAAAAGACTCTAATTTCGCGAAACCCCAACTTCCAGGTGCATCGACTGAGTGGAAGTTCTTGGACAAAGCCGAACCGCACTGCCTTTGTTCCAAACCACACGGACCATGTGCCGTGTGCTGTGATCTGAGCCCGAAGACAGAGAGGCCTCTCTGCGACGAAGTTCAGATAAGTTTAACAGTTTGGAGTTCATGATTCATGACATTTGAGAAATCAATTAGAAATGTTATTCTGTGATTCATAACTCTAGAATGTGTAATATCATTTAGTTTTCTTAAATATAAATGTGTGTTGCATTAAACTGTTTTGTTGATAATTTTAGAAATAAAATCTGTCAACCCCGAGAAATATCTTCTCATTCCTGTTTAACTGTTTAGTCTGAAATTGACACAAGTCAATAGACGTTAGATTATTGGTGGCCCTGCCTATCCTTGATCATTGAATAATAATCAGTTAAGGGAAATTGTGGTAACAAGTAACGATAGGATCTTTCTCGGCACCTAAACGTAAATGAGACTGATATATATATAACGAGAAGTTACCTGACATAAATACTAACCTGCGTAGTTATTTAATGTCTGACTAACAATACTAACGAGAGACTCACCTTCGTCTTACTAACCGGTATTGTAGTTAATGTGTTTATAACCTTTTTTGTTTAACGATTTGTGTGTTATCATATGCGATCCCATGGTCTTTGATTTGGTCACGGAAGTGATTTGTCTTTGATTTGTTGATCTAGAGTTGAATTTTGATTAGCTTTTCCCTTTTGTATAATTAGTGTAGTGCTACATTTAGTCTTTGTTTTTGAATAAATTTAACAATTTATATCTTTGGAATTGGTGTCTGTGTCCAATTATTACAGAAATTGAGTTCTACAAGATTCCAGGATTCGTGATAAGGTGATACTATAAATTCACTTCTTAAATTGAAATTTATAAGTGTACCTTACGATACAACTGATAGCACTGCAACTCAGTGTAGGTGTGCGTTCAGTCCGGCAAACACAACATTTCAGTTATGAAACGCTTTCTACAGGTGATGTATAAATGTAATATTTTCACACATTTGAATAAGTTTGATTTGATACAAGATTTATGAAGTTGACCAAACAAAATGACATAATATTTTTCAGGGGATAAAAATCTCACGACACAATTGGGTAGTCCTCACGGCACACGGGTTGAAAACCACTGAGCCAAGCCACGGTGCTTCTTGGCTTTGCACGGCCACTGAGACTGCCAGGGGAAGACGGTGAGAAGCTTCCCTTCGATAGCTCAGTTGGTAGAGCGGAGGACTGTAGGTTTCAGGCAGCGGGCATCCTTAGGTCGCTGGTTCAATTCCGGCTCGAAGGAAGGCGTGATTATGGTTTGACATCGGTTTTGGACGAGCTCCCAAATGTCAAGCCATTGGAATTGCATGAGGACAAGGAGAAAACACCGGAAATTCGGATTTGCTGTGGAGAACTCGCATTGCCCAAACATCTCATATGCATGTGACCCTTTTCACCCTGAACCCAGTTTTCTAAACAGGCCAGAAAGCGGTCTGGAACAATCATGAAGCCAACACATTGTGAAGCACTTCACTGAAGCCCGGGTAGCTCAGCCGGTAGAGCATCAGACTTTTAATCTGAGGGTCCAGGGTTCGACTCCCTGTTCGGGCGCCTTGTTGACCGAGGGCCATGATGGTGAAAAGCCTGGATGGCCTTCCAGGTGACAATGAAATATGCAGTTGCGTCTAGGCAAGGTGTCTAGTCCTCTTTGCTTCTTTCGGCAAATATCCAGCCTGGGCAAGTGTTGTCTTCCAGAGGCAAGTCAAGCCAGGAACTCTGAGAGATGTTTTTGCCGTTGACGACGTGTCACTTTAGAACAGCACAACATGCATCTCTACTTGACTTGGCACAATCTGTGAGGGTTGGGCCAACACAACGTGTCCACACATTTGCAGGCGTCTTGAAATACTTGGAATGACCTGTGGCCCCATGCCATGCAGAAGTCCACAGCTATGCGTGTCAGCATGCTCTGCTCCTCATCCCCAATGTGCCACTTGTAAGAACTTTGTAAAAAGCGACAGAGAACATGATCAGCAAAGAAACACAATTCTCCTGAGAACGACAATCATCGTGCCGATCGTAATCTCAGTGCATACCTGGATGCCCAACAAGCCAAGCCAGTGGTTCCCAAGCGTTGTAATGCCACGGCACACTTTGCTGAGACCAAAAACCTTCGCGGCGCACCAACATGAAAAAAAAAAAAAAGGATTTACTAGGTATTGTCTCACCTGAATGGCAACAGGCTGCTAAAGCTATTATCACACGCACATTGCATGTTAAAGTATGTCAGTAAGGGAGTAATTAAAAGGGCAAATGTGTGAAGTGCAAGGAGTGGCCCTTAGTGGTTAAGTAAAAAAGTACACAGACAAACTAAATAATCCCTTGATACATATCATTTATTTAGTGCAGACAGACCAAGACCAGCCACAATAAACTATTCGCAGTAAATATAAATTCACAGCAAAATAGGTTCAGTTCACAATATCCTATAACAAGCTGCACAAAGGCAGCGCTAGCAGTGGAAAGAACGAAGAACTGCAGGAGAAACGCCGGGGCTATTTAGAGCCCGATTATTCAACACAGAGGGGGAAAACCAAGGCCAAATGAGACTTAGAGGAACAGGAGACATCCAACAACAGTATAAAGATAAAAAGGAATTCACCACATGTCCCTTTAATCAATTGCCTTGCAGTTCCACTGTGTAGCGTTATGTTGGGTGTATTTTGATAAGAGCATTTGGGCTCTGAGCTGAAGCACTGATCTAAAGAAGACCTCTCCACCCCCAAAGTTATCAGATTTCCTTTGCTCATCAGCTTGGAACTGGTTTGCATCAAAGTGACAGTTTTGGGGAGGATGGCACCGAGAAGAGGCCAAATAGGTTGAATCCTGCTATGAGATGTCTGGAGAAAGGGGCCTGTAGGTGATAAAAACTCTTTGAAGTGGACGAGAGCCGAAATCCCGACATAGTGCTACGAACCCGGGCCAACCGGCATTTCCAAAAGATGGCATGGATTGACATCAGTCATAAATCAAGCCCCCCTCCATTAGGACACTGGGGGCTGAAACCGAAATCCAATCTCAAGAACTCAAGAACCAATCACCTATTGATCTGACAGACTATAAGGAACAGTGCACAGTCTCTCTCTCTCTCTCTCTCTTTCTCTCTCTCTCTCTTTCTCTCTCACCTGAACCAGTAACTCGCTGCCACAGCTCAACCTGTAGCTCTGTTGCCCGAACCGGAACCAGAAACCAACCAAGTCTTTGCCGGCAACAGAAGAGTTAAACTGGGAGAAGGAGATTGAGCCGTACGAAGAATTCTTTTAAAGGACTTTATTAAATAAAGAACTTTACAGACTGCGCATGCCCGCCTGTGCCCACCTGATCAGTGGAGTTTTACAGCTGGACAATTGAGTAAGTCGAATGTATATGAAAGTGTTCAGTCATTTAAATAGCTATTTGAGTCTTAAGAAACTTGACCCTTGGAACGAACAGGGCCCTGCTTTCCTCAAAGACTTTGTCTTCAAGTAACTACGGTGGAACCCTGCTTACAAAGAAGATTTTGTGCACAACCTTGGAGCCTTCAAACCAGTGGAAAATCTGTTTGGAAAAGACTCTAATTTCGCGAAACCCCAACTTCCAGGTGCATCGACTGAGTGGAAGTTCTTGGACAAAGCCGAACCGCACTGCCTTTGTTCCAAACCACACGGACCATGTGCCGTGTGCTGTGATCTGAGCCCGAAGACAGAGAGGCCTCTCTGCGACGAAGTTCAGATAAGTTTAACAGTTTGGAGTTCATGATTCATGACATTTGAGAAATCAATTAGAAATGTTATTCTGTGATTCATAACTCTAGAATGTGTAATATCATTTAGTTTTCTTAAATATAAATGTGTGTTGCATTAAACTGTTTTGTTGATAATTTTAGAAATAAAATCTGTCAACCCCGAGAAATATCTTCTCATTCCTGTTTAACTGTTTAGTCTGAAATTGACACAAGTCAATAGACGTTAGATTATTGGTGGCCCTGCCTATCCTTGATCATTGAATAATAATCAGTTAAGGGAAATTGTGGTAACAAGTAACGATAGGATCTTTCTCGGCACCTAAACGTAAATGAGACTGATATATATATAACGAGAAGTTACCTGACATAAATACTAACCTGCGTAGTTATTTAATGTCTGACTAACAATACTAACGAGAGACTCACCTTCGTCTTACTAACCGGTATTGTAGTTAATGTGTTTATAACCTTTTTTGTTTAACGATTTGTGTGTTATCATATGCGATCCCATGGTCTTTGATTTGGTCACGGAAGTGATTTGTCTTTGATTTGTTGATCTAGAGTTGAATTTTGATTAGCTTTTCCCTTTTGTATAATTAGTGTAGTGCTACATTTAGTCTTTGTTTTTGAATAAATTTAACAATTTATATCTTTGGAATTGGTGTCTGTGTCCAATTATTACAGAAATTGAGTTCTACAAGATTCCAGGATTCGTGATAAGGTGATACTATAAATTCACTTCTTAAATTGAAATTTATAAGTGTACCTTACGATACAACTGATAGCACTGCAACTCAGTGTAGGTGTGCGTTCAGTCCGGCAAACACAACATTTCAGTTATGAAACGCTTTCTACAGGTGATGTATAAATGTAATATTTTCACACATTTGAATAAGTTTGATTTGATACAAGATTTATGAAGTTGACCAAACAAAATGACATAATATTTTTCAGGGGATAAAAATCTCACGACACAATTGGGTAGTCCTCACGGCACACGGGTTGAAAACCACTGAGCCAAGCCACGGTGCTTCTTGGCTTTGCACGGCCACTGAGACTGCCAGGGGAAGACGGTGAGAAGCTTCCCTTCGATAGCTCAATTGGTAGAGCGGAGGACTGTAGGTTTCAGGCAGCGGGCATCCTTAGGTCGCTGGTTCAATTCCGGCTCGAAGGAAGGCGTGATTATGGTTTGACATCGGTTTTGGACGAGCTCCCAAATGTCAAGCCATTGGAATTGCATGAGGACAAGGAGAAAACACCGGAAATTCGGATTTGCTGTGGAGAACTCGCATTGCCCAAACATCTCATATGCATGTGACCCTTTTCACCCTGAACCCAGTTTTCTAAACAGGCCAGAAAGCGGTCTGGAACAATCATGAAGCCAACACATTGTGAAGCACTTCACTGAAGCCCGGGTAGCTCAGCCGGTAGAGCATCAGACTTTTAATCTGAGGGTCCAGGGTTCGAGTCCCTGTTCGGGCGCCTTGTTGACCGAGGGCCATGATGGTGAAAAGCCTGGATGGCCTTCCAGGTGACAATGAAATATGCAGTTGCGTCTAGGCAAGGTGTCTAGTCCTCTTTGCTTCTTTCGGCAAATATCCAGCCTGGGCAAGTGTTGTCTTCCAGAGGCAAGTCAAGCCAGGAACTCTGAGAGATGTTTTTGCCGTTGACGACGTGTCACTTTAGAACAGCACAACATGCATCTCTACTTGACTTGGCACAATCTGTGAGGGTTGGGCCAACACAACGTGTCCACACATTTGCAGGCGTCTTGAAATACTTGGAATGACCTGTGGCCCCATGCCATGCAGAAGTCCACAGCTATGCGTGTCAGCATGCTCTGCTCCTCATCCCCAATGTGCCACTTGTAAGAACTTTGTAAAAAGCGACAGAGAACATGATCAGCAAAGAAACACAATTCTCCTGAGAACGACAATCATCGTGCCGATCGTAATCTCAGTGCATACCTGGATGCCCAACAAGCCAAGCCAGTGGTTCCCAAGCGTTGTAATGCCACGGCACACTTTGCTGAGACCAAAAACCTTCGCGGCGCACCAACATGAAAAAAAAAAAAAAGGATTTACTAGGTATTGTCTCACCTGAATGGCAACAGGCTGCTAAAACTATTATCACACGCACATTGCATGTTAAAGTATGTCAGTAAGGGAGTAATTAAAAGGGCAAATGTGTGAAGTGCAAGGAGTGGCCCTTAGTGGTTAGGTAAAAAAGTACACAGACAAACTAAATAATCCCTTGATACAAATCATTTATTTAGTGCAGACAGACCAAGACCAGCCACAATAAACTATTCGCAGTAAATATAAATTCACAGCAAAATAGGTTCAGTTCACAATATCCTATAACAAGCTGCACAAAGGCAGCGCTAGCAGTGGAAAGAACGAAGAACTGCAGGAGAAACGCCGGGGCTATTTAGAGCCCGATTATTCAACACAGAGGGGGAAAACCAGGGCCAAATGAGACTTAGAGGAACAGGAGACATCCAACAACAGTATAAAGATAAAAAGGAATTCACCACATGTCCCTTTAATCAATTGCCTTGCAGTTCCACTGTGTAGCGTTATGTTGGGTGTATTTTGATAAGAGCATTTGGGCTCTGAGCTGAAGCACTGATCTAAAGAAGACCTCTCCACCCCCAAAGTTATCAGATTTCCTTTGCTCATCAGCTTGGAACCGGTTTGCATCAAAGTGACAGTTTTGGGGTGGATGGCACCGAGAAGAGGCCAAATAGGTTGAATCCTGCTATGAGATGTCTGGAGAAAGGGGCCTGTAGGTGATAAAAACTCTTTGAAGTGGACGAGAGCCGAAATCCCGACATAGAGCTACGAACCCGGGCCAACCGGCATTTCCAAAAGATGGCATGGATTGACATCAGTCATAAATCAAGCCCCCCTCCATTAGGACACTGGGGGCTGAAACCGAAATCCAATCTCAAGAACTCAAGAACCAATCACCTATTGATCTGACAGACTATAAGGAACAGTGCACAGTCTCTCTCTCTCTCTCTCTCTCTTTCTCTCTCTCTCTCTTTCTCTCTCACCTGAACCAGTAACTCGCTGCCACAGCTCAACCTGTAGCTCTGTTGCCCGAACCGGAACCAGAAACCAACCAAGTCTTTGCCGGCAACAGAAGAGTTAAACTGGGAGAAGGAGATTGAGCCGTACGAAGAATTCTTTTAAAGGACTTTATTAAATAAAGAACTTTACAGACTGCGCATGCCCGCCTGTGCCCACCTGATCAGTGGAGTTTTACAGCTGGACAATTGAGTAAGTCGAATGTATATGAAAGTGTTCAGTCATTTAAATAGCTATTTGAGTCTTAAGAAACTTGACCCTTGGAACGAACAGGGCCCTGCTTTCCTCAAAGACTTTGTCTTCAAGTAACTACGGTGGAACCCTGCTTACAAAGAAGATTTTGTGCACAACCTTGGAGCCTTCAAACCAGTGGAAAATCTGTTTAGAAAAGACTCTAATTTCGCGAAACCCCAACTTCCAGCTGCATCGACTGAGTGGAAGTTCTTGGACAAAGCCGAACCGCACTGCCTTTGTTCCAAACCACACGGACCATGTGCCGTGTGCTGTGATCTGAGCCCGAAGACAGAGAGGCCTCTCTGCGACGAAGTTCAGATAAGTTTAACAGTTTGGAGTTCATGATTCATGACATTTGAGAAATCAATTAGAAATGTTATTCTGTGATTCATAACTCTAGAATGTGTAATATCATTTAGTTTTCTTAAATATAAATGTGTGTTGCATTAAACTGTTTTGTTGATAATTTTAGAAATAAAATCTGTCAACCCCGAGAAATATCTTCTCATTCCTGTTTAACTGATTAGTATGAAATTGACACAAGTCAATAGACGTTAGATTATTGGTGGCCCTGCCTATCCTTGATCATCGAATAATAATCAGTTAAGGGAAATTGTGGTAACAAGTAACGATAGGATCTTTCTCGGCACCTAAACGTAAATGAGACTGATATATATATAACGAGAAGTTACCTGACATAAATACTAACCTGCGTAGTTATTTAATGTCTGACTAACAATACTAACGAGAGACTCACCTTCGTCTTACTAACCGGTATTGTAGTTAATGTGTTTATAACCTTTTTTGTTTAACGATTTGTGTGTTAGAGCATCAGACTCTTAATCTGAGGGTCCAGGGTTCGAGTCCCTGTTCGGGCGCCTTGTTGACCGAGGGCCATGATGGTGAAAAGCCTGGATGGCCTTCCAGGTGACAATGAAATATGCAGTTGCGTCTAGGCAAGGTGTCTAGTCCTCTTTGCTGCTTTCGGCAAATATCCAGCCTGGGCAAGTGTTGTCTTCCAGAGGCAAGTCAAGCCAGGAACTCTGAGAGATGTTTTTGCCGTTGACGACGTGTCACTTTAGAACAGCACAACATGCATCTCTACTTGACTTGGCACAATCTGTGAGGGTTGGGCCAACACAACGTGTCCACACATTTGCAGGCGTCTTGAAATACTTGGAATGACCTGTGGCCCCATGCCATGCAGAAGTCCACAGCTATGCGTGTCAGCATGCTCTGCTCTTCATCCCCAATGTGCCACTTGTAAGAACTGTGTAAAAAGCGACAGAGAACGTGATCAGCAAAGAAACACAATTCTCCTGAGAACGACAATCATCGTGCCGATCGTAATCTCAGTGCATACCTGGATGCCCAACAAGCCAAGCCAGTGGTTCCCAAGCGTTGTAATGCCACGGCACACTTTGCTGAGACCAAAAACCTTCGCGGCGCACCAACATGAAAAAAAAAAAAAAGGATTTACTAGGTATTGTCTCACCTGAATGGCAACAGGCTGCTAAAACTATTATCACACGCACATTGCATGTTAAAGTATGTCAGTAAGGTAGTAATTAAAAGGGCAAATGTGTGAAGTGCAAGGAGTGGCCCTTAGTGGTTAGGTAAAAAAGTACACAGACAAACTAAATAATCCCTTGATACAAATCATTTATTTAGTGCAGACAGACCAAGACCAGCCACAATAAACTATTCGCAGTAAATATAAATTCACAGCAAAATAGGTTCAGTTCACAATATCCTATAACAAGCTGTATTTAACGAAGTGGTTAAACGTTACAAAGGGCATTACAATTGTTGAAAAACAATAGCACACGGATCAAACATGCTATCCCCGCCGTTTTATTCGATTTGATTAGACGTTTCGCGACCGAAATGTTTTGTGTGCAGACTGAACGCACACCTGAGCCGAGCATGATCACAATACATATCCACAGTTAATCTAAGCAGTATCATATTGTAACCGTTTCGGTCTGTTATCAACCCTTCCGGATCCAAAACCAGGAGTCAGACACCCTTTTCGGTGGACACCCTGTTGACTTCTCACAAGCACCATCTGCCTTCACAAAGGCAGCGCTAGCAGTGGAAAGAACGAAGAACTGCAGGAGAAACGCCGGGGCTATTTAGAGCCCGATTATTCAACACAGAGGGGGAAAACCAGGGCCAAATGAGACTTAGAGGAACAGGAGACATCCGACAACAGTATAAAGATAAAAAGGAATTCACCACATGTCCCTTTAATCAATTGCCTTGCAGTTCCACTGTGTAGCGTTATGTTGGGTGTATTTTGATAAGAGCATTTGGGCTCTGAGCTGAAGCACTGATCTAAAGAAGACCTCTCCACCCCCAAAGTTATCAGATTTCCTTTGCTCATCAGCTTGGAACTGGTTTGCATCAAAGTGACAGTTTTGGGGAGGATGGCACCGAGAAGAGGCCAAATAGGTTGAATCCTGCTATGAGATGTCTGGAGAAAGGGGCCTGTAGGTGATAAAAACTGTTTGAAGTGGACGAGACGAAATCCCGACATAGAGCTACGAACCCGGGCCAACCGGCATTTCCAAAAGATGGCATGGATTGACATCAGTCATAAATCAAGCCCCCCTCCATTAGGACACTGGGGGCTGAAACCGAAATCCAATCTCAAGAACTCAAGAACCAATCACCTATTGATCTGACAGACTATAAGGAACAGTGCACAGTCTCTCTCTCTCTCTCTCTTTCTCTCTCACCTGAACCAGTAATTCGCTGCCACAGCTCAACCTGTAGCTCTGTTGCCCGAACCGGAACCAGAAACCAACCAAGTCTTTGCCGGCAACAGAAGAGTTAAACTGGGAGAAGGAGATTGAGCCGTACGAAGAATTCTTTTAAAGGACTTTATTAAATAAAGAACTTTACAGACTGCGCATGCCCGCCTGTGCCCACCTGATCAGTGGAGTTTTACAGTTGGACAATTGAGTAAGTCGAATGTATATGAAAGTGTTCAGTCATTTAAATA
Source organism: Amia ocellicauda (assembly GCF_036373705.1). Taxonomy (NCBI): domain Eukaryota; kingdom Metazoa; phylum Chordata; class Actinopteri; order Amiiformes; family Amiidae; genus Amia; species Amia ocellicauda. Next base: position 141,744 of record NW_027103016.1, read on the forward strand.
GCTATTTGAGTCTTAAGAAACTTGACCCTTGGAACGAACAGGGCCCTGCTTTCCTCAAAGACTTTGTCTTCAAGTAACTACGGTGGAACCCTGCTTACAAAGAAGATTTTGTGCACAAACTTGGAGCCTTCAAACCAGTGGAAAATCTGTTTGGAAAAGACTCTAATTTCGCGAAACCCCAACTTCCAGGTGCATCGACTGAGTGGAAGTTCTTGGACAAAGCCGAACCGCACTGCCTTTGTTCCAAACCACACGGACCATGTGCCGTGTGCTGTGATCTGAGCCCGAAGACAGAGAGGCCTCTCTGCGACGAAGTTCAGATAAGTTTAACAGTTTGGAGTTCATGATTCATGACATTTGAGAAATCAATTAGAAATGTTATTCTGTGATTCATAACTCTAAAATGTGTAATATCATTTAGTTTTCTTAAATATAAATGTGTGTTGCATTAAACTGTTTTGTTGATAATTTTAGAAATAAAATCTGTCAACCCTGAGAAATATCTTCTCATTCCTGTTTAACTGTTTAGTCTGAAATTGACACAAGTCAATAGACGTTAGATTATTGGTGGCCCTGCCTATCCTTGATCATTGAATAATAATCAGTTAAGGGAAATTGTGGTAACAAGTAACGATAGGATCTTTCTCGGCACCTAAACGTAAATGAGACTGATATATATATAACGAGAAGTTACCTGACATAAATACTAACCTGCCTAGTTATTTAATGTCTGACTAACAATACTAACGAGAGACTCACCTTCGTCTTACTAACCGGTATTGTAGTTAATGTGTTTATAACCTTTTTTGTTTAACGATTTGTGTGTTATCATATGCGATCCCATGGTCTTTGATTTGGTCACGGAAGTGATTTGTCTTTGATTTGTTGATCTAGAGTTGAATTTTGATTAGCTTTTCCCTTTTGTATAATTAGTGTAGTGCTACATTTAGTCTTTGTTTTTGAATAAATTTAACAATTTATATCTTTGGAATTGGTGTCTGTGTCCAATTATTACAGAAATTGAGTTCTACAAGATTCCAGGATTCGTGATAAGGTGATACTATAAATTCACTTCTTAAATTGAAATTTATAAGTGTACCTTACGATACAACTGATAGCACTGCAACTCAGTGGAGGTGTGCGTTCAGTCCGGCAAACACAACATTTCAGTTATGAAACGCTTTCTACAGGTGATGTATAAATGTAATATTTTCACACATTTGAATAAGTTTGATTTGATACAAGATTTATGAAGTTGACCAAACAAAATGACATAATATTTTTCAGGGGATAAAAATCTCACGACACAATTGGGTAGTCCTCACGGCACACGGGTTGAAAACCACTGAGCCAAGCCACGGTGCTTCTTGGCTTTGCACGGCCACTGAGACTGCCAGGGGAAGACGGTGAGAAGCTTCCCTTTGATAGCTCAGTTGGTAGAGCGGAGGACTGTAGGTTTCAGGCAGCGGGCATCCTGAGGTCGCTGATTCAATTCCGGCTCGAAGGAAGTCGTGATTATGGTTTGACATCGGTTTTGGACGAGCTCCCAAATGTCAAGCCATTGGAATTGCATGAGGACAAGGAGAAAACACCGGAAATTCAGATTTGCTGTGGAGAACTCGCATTGCCCAAACATCTCATATGCATGTGACCCTTTTCACCCTGAGCCCAGTTTTCTAAACCGGCCAGAAAGCGGTCTGGAACAATCATGAAGCCAACACATTGTGAAGCACTTCACTGAAGCCCGGGTAGCTCAGCCGGTAGAGCATCAGACTTTTAATCTGAGGGTCCAGGGTTCGAGTCCCTGTTCGGGTGCCTTGATGACCAAGGGCCCTGATGGTGAAAAGCCTGGATGGCCTTCCAGTTGACAATGAAATATGCAGTTGCGTCTAGGCAAGCTGTCTAGTCCTCTTTGCTTCTTTCGGCAAATATCCAGCCTGGGCAAGTGTTGTCTTCCAGAGGCAAGTCAAGCCAGGAACTCTGACGACGTGTCACTTTAGAACAGCACAACATGCATCTCTACTTGACTTGGCACAATCTGTGAGGGTTGGGCCAACACAACGTGTCCACACATTTGCAGGCGTCTTGAAATACTTGGAATGACCTGTGGCCCCATGCCATGCAGAAGTCCACAGCTATGCGTGTCAGCATGCTCTGCTCCTCATCCCCAATGTGCCACTTGTAAGAACTTTGTAAAAAGCGACAGAGAACATGATCAGCAAAGAAACACAATTCTCCTGAGAACGACAATCATCGTGCCGATCGTAATCTCAGTGCATACCTGGATGCCCAACAAGCCAAGCCAGTGGTTCCCAAGCGTTGTAATGCCACGGCACACTTTACTGAGACCAAAAACCTTCGCGGTGCACCAACATGAAAAAGAAAAAAAAAGGATTTACTAGGTATTGTCTCACCTGAATGGCAACAGGCTGCTAAAACTATTATCACACGCACATTGCATGTTAAAGTATGTCAGTAAGGGAGTAATTAAAAGGGCAAATGTGTGAAGTGCAAGGAGTGGCCCTTAGTGGTTAGGTAAAAAAGTACACAGACAAACTAAATAATCCCTTGATACAAATCATTTATTTAGTGCAGACAGACCAAGACCAGCCACAATAAACTATTCGCAGTAAATATAAATTCACAGCAAAATAGGTTCAGTTCACAATATCTTATAAGAAGCTGCACAAAGGCAGCGCTAGCAGTGGAAAGAACGAAGAACTGCAGGAGAAACGCCGGGGCTATTTAGAGCCCGATTATTCAACACAGAGGGGGAAAACCAAGGCCAAATGAGACTTAGAGGAACAGGAGACATCCAACAACAGTATAAAGATAAAAAGGAATTCACCACATGTCCCTTTAATCAATTGCCTTGCAGTTCCACTGTGTAGCGTTATGTTGGGTGTATTTTGATAAGAGCATTTGGGCTCTGAGCTGAAGCACTGATCTAAAGAAGACCTCTCCACCCCCAAAGTTATCAGATTTCCTTTGCTCATCAGCTTGGAACTGGTTTGCATCAAAGTGACAGTTTTGGGGAGGATGGCACCGAGAAGAGGCCAAATAGGTTGAATCCTGCTATGAGATGTCTGGAGAAAGGGGCCTGTAGGTGATAAAAACTCTTTGAAGTGGACGAGAGCCGAAATCCCGACATAGAGCTACGAACCCGGGCCAACCGGCATTTCCAAAAGATGGCATGGATTGACATCAGTCATAAATCAAGCCCCCCTCCATTAGGACACTGGGGGCTGAAACCGAAATCCAATCTCAAGAACTCAAGAACCAATCACCTATTGATCTGACAGACTATAAGGAACAGTGCACAGTCTCTCTCTCTCTCTCTCTCTCTTTCTCTCTCACCTGAACCAGTAACTCGCTGCCACAGCTCAACCTGTAGCTCTGTTGCCCGAACCGGAACCAGAAACCAACCAAGTCTTTGCCGGCAACAGAAGAGTTAAACTGGGAGAAGGAGATTGAGCCGTACGAAGAATTCTATTAAAGGACTATATTAAAGAAAGAACTTTACAGACTGCGCATGCCCGCCTGTGCCCACCTGATCAGTGGAGTTTTACAGCTGGACAATTGAGTAAGTCGAATGTATATGAAAGTGTTCAGTCATTTAAATAGCTATTTGAGTCTTAAGAAACTTGACCCTTGGAACGAACAGGGCCCTGCTTTCCTCAAAGACTTTGTCTTCAAGTAACTACGGTGGAACCCTGCTTACAAAGAAGATTTTGTGCACAACCTTGGAGCCTTCAAACCAGTGGAAAATCTGTTTGGAAAAGACTCTAATTTCGCGAAACCCCAATTTCCAGGTGCATCGACTGAGTGGAAGTTCTTGGACAAAGCCGAACCGCACTGCCTTTGTTCCAAACCACACGGACCATGTGTCGTGTGCTGTGATCTGAGCCCGAAGACAGAGAGGCCTCTCTGCGACGAAGTTCAGATAAGTTTAACAGTTTGGAGTTCATGATTCATGACATTTGAGAAATCAATTAGAAATGTTATTCTGTGATTCAAAACTCTAGAATGTGTAATATCATTTAGTTTTCTTAAATATAAATGTGTGTTGCATTAAACTGTTTTGTTGATAATTTTAGAAATAAAATCTGTCAACCCCGAGAAATATCTTCTCATTCCTGTTTAACTGTTTAGTCTGAAATTGACACAAGTCAATAGACGTTAGATTATTGGTGGCCCTGCCTATCCTTGATCATTGAATAATAATCAGTTAAGGGAAATTGTGGTAACAAGTAATGATAGGATCTTTCTCGGCACCTAAACGTAAATGAGACTGATATATATATAACGAGAAGTTACCTGACATAAATACTAACCTGCGTAGTTATTTAATGTCTGACTAACAATACTAACGAGAGACTCACCTTCGTCTTACTAACCGGTATTGTAGTTAATGTGTTTATAACCTTTTTTGTTTAACGATTTGTGTGTTAGAGCATCAGACTTTTAATCTGAGGGTCCAGGGTTCGAGTCCCTGTTCGGGCGCCTTGTTGACCGAGGGCCATGATGGTGAAAAGCCTGGATGGCCTTCCAGGTGACAATGAAATATGCAGTTGCGTCTAGGCAAGGTGTCTAGTCCTCTTTGCTTCTTTCGGCAAATATCCAGCCTGGGCAAGTGTTGTCTTCCAGAGGCAAGTCAAGTCAGGAACTCTGAGAGATGTTTTTGCCGTTGATGACGTGTCACTTTAGAACAGCACAACATGCATCTCTACTTGACTTGGCACAATCTGTGAGGGTTGGGCCAACACAACGTGTCCACACATTTGCAGGCGTCTTGAAATACTTGGAATGACCTGTGGCCCCATGCCATGCAGAAGTCCACAGCTATGCGTGTCAGCATGCTCTGCTCCTCATCCCCAATGTGCCACTTGTAAGAACTTTGTAAAAAGCGACAGAGAACATGATCAGCAAAGAAACACAATTCTCCTGAGAACGACAATCATCGTGCCGATCGTAATCTCAGTGCATACCTGGATGCCCAACAAGCCAAGCCAGTGGTTCCCAAGCGTTGTAATGCCACGGCACACTTTGCTGAGACCAAAAACCTTCGCGGCGCACCAACATGAAAAAAAAAAAAAAGGATTTACTAGGTATTGTCTCACCTGAATGGCAACAGGCTGCTAAAACTATTATCACACGCACATTGCATGTTAAAGTATGTCAGTAAGGGAGTAATTAAAAGGGCAAATGTGTGAAGTGCAAGGAGTGGCCCTTAGTGGTTAGGTAAAAAAGTACACAGACAAACTAAATAATCCCTTGATACAAATCATTTATTTAGTGCAGACAGACCAAGACCAGCCACAATAAACTATTCGCAGTAAATATAAATTCACAGCAAAATAGGTTCAGTTCACAATATCCTATAACAAGCTGCACAAAGGCAGCGCTAGCAGTGGAAAGAACGAAGAACTGCAGGAGAAACGCCGGGGCTATTTAGAGCCCGATTATTCAACACAGAGGGGGAAAACCAAGGCCAAATGAGACTTAGAGGAACAGGAGACATCCAACAACAGTATAAAGATGAAAAGGAATTCACCACATGTCCCTTTAATCAATTGCCTTGCAGTTCCACTGTGTAGCGTTATGTTGGGTGTATTTTGATAAGAGCATTTGGGCTCTGAGCTGAAGCACTGATCTAAAGAAGACCTCTCCACCCCCAAAGTTATCAGATTTCCTTTGCTCATCAGCTTGGAACTGGTTTGCATCAAAGTGACAGTTTTGGGGAGGATGGCACCGAGAAGAGGCCAAATAGGTTGAATCCTGCTATGAGATGTCTGGAGAAAGGGGCCTGTAGGTGATAAAAACTCTTTGAAGTGGACGAGAGCCGAAATCCCGACATAGAGCTACGAACCCGGGCCAACCGGCATTTCCAAAAGATGGCATGGATTGACATCAGTCATAAATCAAGCCCCCCTCCATTAGGACACTGGGGGCTGAAACCGAAATCCAATCTCAAGAACTCAAGAACCAATCACCTATTGATCTGACAGACTATAAGGAACAGTGCACAGTCTCTCTCTCTCTCTCTCTCTCTCTCTATCTCTCTCTCTCTCTTTCTCTCTCACCTGAACCAGTAACTCGCTGCCACAGCTCAACCTGTAGCTCTGTTGCCCGAACCGGAACCAGAAACCAACCAAGTCATTGCCGGCAACAGAAGAGTTAAACTGGGAGAAGGAGATTGAGCCGTACGAAGAATTCTTTTAAAGGACTTTATTAAATAAAGAACTTTACAGACTGCGCATGCCCGCCTGTGCCCACCTGATCAGTGGAGTTTTACAGCTGGACAATTGAGTAAGTCGAATGTATATGAAAGTGTTCAGTCATTTAAATAGCTATTTGAGTCTTAAGAAACTTGACCCTTGGAACGAACAGGGCCCTGCTTTCCTCAAAGACTTTGTCTTCAAGTAACTACGGTGGAACCCTGCTTACAAAGAAGATTTTGTGCACAACCTTGGAGCCTTCAAACCAGTGGAAAATCTGTTAGGAAAAGACTCTAATTTCGCGAAACCCCAACTTCCAGGTGCTTCGACTGAGTGGAAGTTCTTGGACAAAGCCGAACCGCACTGCCTTTGTTCCAAACCACACGGACCATGTGCCGTGTGCTGTGATCTGAGCCCGAAGACAGAGAGGCCTCTCTGCGACGAAGTTCAGATAAGTTTAACAGTTTGGAGTTCATGATTCATGACATTTGAGAAATCAATTAGAAATGTTATTCTGTGATTCAAAACTCTAGAATGTGTAATATCATTTAGTTTTCTTAAATATAAATGTGTGTTGCATTAAACTGTTTTGTTGATAATTTTAGAAATAATATCTGTCAACCCCGAGAAATATCTTCTCATTCCTGTTTAACTGTTTAGTCTGAAATTGACACAAGTCAATAGACGTTAGATTATTGGTGGCCCTGCCTATCCTTGATCATTGAATAATAATCAGTTAAGGGAAATTGTGGTAACAAGTAACGATAGGATCTTTCTCGGCACCTAAACGTAAATGAGACTGATATATATATAACGAGAAGTTACCTGACATAAATACTAACCTGTGTAGTTATTTAATGTCTGACTAACAATACTAACGAGAGACTCACCTTCGTCTTACTAACCGGTATTGTAGTTAATGTGTTTATAACCTTTTTTGTTAAACGATTTGTGTGCTATCATATGCGATCCCATGGTCTTTGATTTGGTCACGGAAGTGATTTGTCTTTGATTTGTTGATCTAGAGTTGAATTTTAATTAGCTTTTCCCTTTTGTATAATTAGTGTAGTGCTACATTTAGTCTTTGTTTTTGAATAAATTTAACAATTTATATCTTTGGAATTGGTGTCTGTGTCCAATTATTACAGAAATTGAGTTCTACAAGATTCCAGGATTCGTGATAAGGTGATACTATAAATTCACTTCTTAAATTGAAATTTATAAGTGTACCTTACGATACAACTGATAGCACTGCAACTCAGTGTAGGTGTGCGTTCAGTCCGGCAAACACAACAATTCAGTTATGAAACGCTTTCTACAGGTGATGTATAAATGTAATATTTTCACACATTTGAATAAGTTTGATTTGATACAAGATTTATGAAGTTGACCAAACAAAATGACATAATATTTTTCAGGGGATAAAAATCTCACGACACAATTGGGTAGTCCTCACGGCACACGGGTTGAAAACCACTGAGCCAAGCCACGGTGCTTCTTGGCTTTGCACGGCCACTGAGACTGCCAGGGGAAGACGGTGAGAAGCTTCCCTTCGATAGCTCAGTTGGTAGAGCGGAGGACTGTAGGTTTCAGGCAGCGGGCATCCTTAGGTCGCTGGTTCAATTCCGGCTCGAAGGAAGGCGTGATTATGGTTTGACATCGGTTTTGGACGAGCTCCCAAATGTCAAGCCATTGGAATTGCATGAGGACAAGGAGAAAACACCGGAAATTCGGATTTGCTGTGGAGAACTCGCATTGCCCAAACATCTCATATGCATGTGACCCTGAGCCCAGTTTTCTAAACCGGCCAGAAAGCGGTCTGGAACAATCATGAAGCCAACACATTGTGAAGCACTTCACTGAAGCCCGGGTAGCTCAGCCGGTAGAGCATCAGACTTTTAATCTGAGGGTCCAGGGTTCGAGTCCCTGTTCGGGCGCCTTGTTGACCGAGAGCCATGATGGTGAAAAGCCTGGATGGCCTTCCAGGTGACAATGAAATATGCAGTTGCGTCTAGGCAAGGTGTCTAGTCCTGTTTGCTTCTTTCGGCAAATATCCAGCCTGGGCAAGTGTTGTCTTCCAGAGGCAAGTCAAGCCAGGAACTCTGAGAGATGTTTTTGCCGTTGACGACGTGTCACTTTAGAACAGCACAACATGCATCTCTACTTGACTTGGCACAATCTGTGAGGGTTGGGCCAACACAACGTGTCCACACATTTGCAGGCGTCTTGAAATACTTGGAATGACCTGTGGCCCCATGCCATGCAGAAGTCCACAGCTATGCCTCATCCCCAATGTGCCACTTGTAAGAACTTTGTAAAAAGCGACAGAGAACATGATCAGCAAAGAAACACAATTCTCCTGAGAACGACAATCATCGTGCCGATCGTAATCTCAGTGCATACCTGGATGCCCAACAAGCCAAGCCAGTGGTTCCCAAGCGTTGTAATGCCACGGCACACTTTGCTGAGACCAAAAACCTTCGCGGCGCACCAACATGAAAAAAAAAAAAAAGGATTTACTAGGTATTGTCTCACCTGAATGGCAACAGGCTGCTAAAACTATTATCACACGCACATTGCATGTTAAAGTATGTCAGTAAGGGAGTAATTAAAAGGGCAAATGTGTGAAGTGCAAGGAGTGGCCCTTAGTGGTTAGGTAAAAAAGTACACAGACAAACTAAATAATCCCTTGATACAAATCATTTATTTAGTGCAGACAGACCAAGACCAGCCACAATAAACTATTCGCAGTAAATATAAATTCACAGCAAAATAGGTTCAGTTCACAATATCCTATAACAAGCTGCACAAAGGCATCGCTAGCAGTGGAAAGAACGAAGAACTGCAGGAGAAACGCCGGGGCTATTTAGAGCCCGATTATTCAACACAGAGGGGGAAAACCAAGGCCAAATGAGACTTAGAGGAAGAGGAGACATCCAACAACAGTATAGAGATAAAAAGGAATTCACCACATGTCCCTTTAATCAATTGCCTTGCAGTTCCACTGTGTAGCGTTATGTTGGGTGTATTTTGATAAGAGCATTTGGGCTCTGAGCTGAAGCACTGATCTAAAGAAGACCTCTCCACCCCCAAAGTTATCAGATTTCCTTTGCTCATCAGCTTGGAACTGGTTTGCATCAAAGTGACAGTTTTGGGGAGGATGGCACCGAGAAGAGGCCAAATAGGTTGAATCCTGCTATGAGATGTCTGGAGAAAGGGGCCTGTAGGTGATAAAAACTCTTTGAAGTGGACGAGAGCCGAAATCCCGACATAGAGCTACGAACCCGGGCCAACCGGCATTTCCAAAAGATGGCATGGATTGACATCAGTCATAAATCAAGCCCCCCCCCATTAGGACACTGGGGGCTGAAACCGAAATCCAATCTCAAGAACTCAAGAACCAATCACCTAATGATCTGACAGACTATAAGGAACAGTGCACAGTCTCTCTCTCTCTCTCTCTCTCTCTTTCTCTCTCTCTCTCTTTCTCTCTCACCTGAACCAGTAACTCGCTGCCACAGCTCAACCTGTAGCTCTGTTGCCCGAACCGGAACCAGAAACCAACCAAGTCTTTGCCGGCAACAGAAGAGTTAAACTGGGAGAAGGAGATTGAGCCGTACGAAGAATTCTTTTAAAGGACTTTATTAAATAAAGAACTTTACAGACTGCGCATGCCCGCCTGTGCCCACCTGATCAGTGGAGTTTTACAGCTGGACAATTGAGTAAGTCGAATGTATATGAAAGTGTTCAGTCATTTAAATAGCTATTTGAGTCTTAAGAAACTTGACCCTTGGAACGAACAGGGCCCTGCTTTCCTCAAAGACTTTGTCTTCAAGTAACTACGGTGGAACCCTGCTTACAAAGAAGATTTTGTGCACAACCTTGGAGCCTTCAAACCAGTGGAAAATCTGTTTGGAAAAGACTCTAATTTCGCGAAACCCCAACTTCCATCTGCATCGACTGAGTGGAAGTTCTTGGACAAAGCCGAACCGCACTGCCTTTGTTCCAAACCACACGGACCATGTGCCGTGTGCTGTGATCTGAGCCCGAAGACAGAGAGGCCTCTCTGCGACGAAGTTCAGATAAGTTTAACAGTTTGGAGTTCATGATTCATGACATTTGAGAAATCAATTAGAAATGTTATTCTGTGATTCATAACTCTAGAATGTGTAATATCATTTAGTTTTCTTAAATATAAATGTGTGTTGCATTAAACTGTTTTGTTGATAATTTTAGAAATAAAATCTGTCAACCCCGAGAAATATCTTCTCATTCCTGTTTAACTGTTTAGTCTGAAATTGACACAAGTCAATAGACGTTAGATTATTGGTGGCCCTGCCTATCCTTGATCATTGAATAATAATCAGTTAAGGGAAATTGTGGTAACAAGTAACGATAGGATCTTTCTCGGCACCTAAACGTAAATGAGACTGATATATATATAACGAGAAGTTACCTGACATAAATACTAACCTGCGTAGTTATTTAATGTCTGACTAACAATACTAACGAGAGACTCACCTTCGTCTTACTAACCGGTATTGTAGTTAATGTGTTTATAACCTTTTTTGTTTAACGATTTGTGTGTTAGAGCATCAGACTTTTAATCTGAGGGTCCAGGGTTCGAGTCCCTGTTCGGGCGCCTTGTTGACCGAGGGCCATGATGGTGAAAAGCCTGGATGGCCTTCCAGGTGACAATGAAATATGCAGTTGCGTCTAGGCAAGGTGTCTAGTCCTCTTTGCTTCTTTCGGCAAATATCCAGCCTGGGCAAGTGTTGTCTTCCAGAGGCAAGTCAAGCCAGGAACTCTGAGAGATGTTTTTGCCGTTGACGACGTGTCACTTTAGAACAGCACAACATGCATCTCTACTTGACTTGGCACAATCTGTGAGGGTTGGGCCAACACAACGTGTCCACACATTTGCAGGCGTCTTGAAATACTTGGAATGACCTGTGGCCCCATGCCATGCAGAAGTCCACAGCTATGCGTGTCAGCATGCTCTGCTCTTCATCCCCAATGTGCCACTTGTAAGAACTGTGTAAAAAGCGACAGAGAACGTGATCAGCAAAGAAACACAATTCTCCTGAGAACGACAATCATCGTGCCGATCGTAATCTCAGTGCATACCTGGATGCCCAACAAGCCAAGCCAGTGGTTCCCAAGCGTTGTAATGCCACGGCACACTTTGCTGAGACCAAAAACCTTCGCGGCGCACCAACATGAAAAAAAAAAAAAAGGATTTACTAGGTATTGTCTCACCTGAATGGCAACAGGCTGCTAAAACTATTATCACACGCACATTGCATGTTAAAGTATGTCAGTAAGGGAGTAATTAAAAGGGCAAATGTGTGAAGTGCAAGGAGTGGCCCTTAGTGGTTAGGTAAAAAAGTACACAGACAAACTAAATAATCCCTTGATACAAATCATTTATTTAGTGCAGACAGACCAAGACCAGCCACAATAAACTATTCGCAGTACATATAAATTCACAGCAAAATAGGTTCAGTTCACAATATCCTATAACAAGCTGCACAAAGGCAGCGCTAGCAGTGGAAAGAACGAAGAACTGCAGGAGAAACGCCGGGGCTATTTAGAGCCCGATTATTCAACACAGAGGGGGAAAACCAAGGCCAAATGAGACTTAGAGGAACAGGAGACATCCAACAACAGTATAAAGATAAAAAGGAATTCACCACATGTCCCTTTAATCAATTGCCTTGCAGTTCCACTGTGTAGCGTTATGTTGGGTGTATTTTGATAAGAGCATTTGGGCTCTGAGCTGAAGCACTGATCTAAAGAAGACCTCTCCACCCCCAAAGTTATCAGATTTCCTTTGCTCATCAGCTTGGAACTGGTTTGCATCAAAGTGACAGTTTTGGGGAGGATGGCACCGAGAAGAGGCCAAATAGGTTGAATCCTGCTATGAGATGTCTGGAGAAAGGGGCCTGTAGGTGACAAAAACTCTTTGAAGTGGACGAGAGCCGAAATCCCGACATAGAGCTACGAACCCGGGCCAACCGGCATTTCCAAAAGATGGCATGGATTGACATCAGTCATAAATCAAGCCCCCCTCCATTAGGACACTGGGGGCTGAAACCGAAATCCAATCTCAAGAACTCAAGAACCAATCACCTATTGATCTGACAGACTATAAGGAACAGTGCACAGTCTCTCTCTCTCTCTCTCTCTCTCTCTTTCTCTCTCTCTCTCTTTCTCTCTCACCTGAGCCAGTAACTCGCTGCCACAGCTCAACCTGTAGCTCTGTTGCCCGAACCGGAACCAGAAACCAACCAAGTCTTTGCCGGCAACAGAAGAGTTAAACTGGGAGAAGGAGATTGAGCCGTACGAAGAATTCTTTTAAAGGACTTTATTAAATAAAGAACTTTACAGACTGCGCATGCCCGCCTGTGCCCACCTGATCAGTGGAGTTTTACAGCTGGACAATTGAGTAAGTCGAATGTATATGAAAGTGTTCAGTCATTTAAATAGCTATTTGAGTCTTAAGAAACTTGACCCTTGGAACGAACAGGGCCCTGCTTTCCTCAAAGACTTTGTCTTCAAGTAACTACGGTGGAACCCTGCTTATAAAGAAGATTTTGTGCACAACCTTGGAGCCTTCAAACCAGTGGAAAATCTGTTTGGAAAAGACTCTAATTTCGCGAAACCCCAACTTCCAGCTGCATCGACTGAGTGGAAGTTCTTGGACAAAGCCGAACCGCACTGCCTTTGTTCCAAACCACACGGACCATGTGCCGTGTGCTGTGATCTGAGCCCGAAGACAGAGAGGCCTCTCTGCGACGAAGTTCAGATAAGTTTAACAGTTTGGAGTTCATGATTCATGACATTTGAGAAATCAATTAGAAATGTTATTCTGTGATTCATAACTCTAGAATGTGTAATATCATTTAGTTTTCTTAAATATAAATGTGTGTTGCATTAAACTGTTTTGTTGATAATTTTAGAAATAAAATCTGTCAACCCCGAGAAATATGTTCTCATTCCTGTTTAACTGTTTAGTATGAAATTGACACAAGTCAATAGACGTTAGATTATTGGTGGCCCTGCCTATCCTTGATCATTGAATAATAATCAGTTAAGGGAAATTGTGGTAACAAGTAACGATAGGATCTTTCTCGGCACCTAAACGTAAATGAGACTGATATATATATAACGAGAAGTTACCTGACATAAATACTAACCTGCGTAGTTATTTAATGTCTGACTAACAATACTAACGAGAGACTCACCTTCGTCTTACTAACCGGTATTGTAGTTAATGTGTTTATAACCTTTTTTGTTTAACGATTTGTGTGTTATCATATGCGATCCCATGGTCTTTGATTTGGTCACGGAAGTGATTTGTCTTTGATTTGTTGATCTAGAGTTGAATTTTAATTAGCTTTTCCCTTTTGTATAATTAGTGTAGTGCTACATTTAGTCTTTGTTTTTGAATAAATTTAACAATTTATATCTTTGGAATTGGTGTCTGTGTCCAATTATTACAGAAATTGAGTTCTACAAGATTCCAGGATTCGTGATAAGGTGATACTATAAATTCACTTCTTAAATTGAAATTTATAAGTGTACCTTACGATACAACTGATAGCACTGCAACTCAGTGTAGGTGTGCGTTCAGTCCGGCAAACACAACATTTCAGTTATGAAACGCTTTCTACAGGTGATGTATAAATGTAATATTTTCACACATTTGAATAAGTTTGATTTGATACAAGATTTATGAAGTTGACCAAACAAAATGACATAATATTTTTCAGGGGATAAAAATCTCACGACACAATTGGGTAGTCCTCACGGCACACGGGTTGAAAACCACTGAGCCAAGCCACGGTGCTTCTTGGCTTTGCACGGCCACTGAGACTGCCAGGGGAAGACGGTGAGAATCTTCGCTTCGATAGCTCAGTTGGTAGAGCGGAGGACTGTAGGTTTCAGACAGCGGGCATCCTTAGGTCGCTGGTTCAATTCCGGCTCGAAGGAAGGCGTGATTATGGTTTGACATCGGTTTTGGACGAGCTCCCAAATGTCAAGCCATTGGAATTGCATGAGGACAAGGAGAAAACACCGGAAATTCGGATTTGCTGTGGAGAACTCGCATTGCCCAAACATCTCATATGCATGTGGCCCTTTTCACCCTGAGCCCAGTTTTCTAAACCGGCCAGAAAGCGGTCTGGAACAATCATGAAGCCAACACATTGTGAAGCACTTCACTGAAGCCCGGGTAGCTCAGCCGGTAGAGCATCAGACTTTTAATCTGAGGGTCCAGGGTTCGAGTCCCTGTTCGGGTGCCTTGTTGACCGAGGGCCATGATGGTGAAAAGCCTGGATGGCCTTCCAGGTGACAATGAAATATGCAGTTGTGTCTAGGCAAGGTGTCTAGTCCTCTTTGCTTCTTTCTGCAAATATCCAGCCTGGGCAAGTGTTGTCTTCCAGAGGCAAGTCAAGCCAGGAACTCTGAGAGATGTTTTTGCCGTTGACGACGTGTCACTTTAGAACAGCACAACATGCATCTCTACTTGACTTGGCACAATCTGTGAGGGTTGGGCCAACACAACGTGTCCACACATTTGCAGGCGTCTTGAAATACTTGGAATGACCTGTGGCCCCATGCCATGCAGAAGTCCACAGCTATGCGTGTCAGCATGCTCTGCTCCTCATCCCCAATGTGCCACTTGTAAGAACTTTGTAAAAAGCGACAGAGAACATGATCAGCAAAGAAACACAATTCTCCTGAGAACGACAATCATCGTGCCGATCGTAATCTCAGTGCATACCTGGATGCCCAACAAGCCAAGCCAGTGGTTCCCAAGCGTTGTAATGCCACGGCACACTTTGCTGAGACCAAAAACCTTCGCGGCGCACCAACATGAAAAAAAAAAAAAAGGATTTACTAGGTATTGTCTCACCTGAATGGCAACAGGCTGCTAAAACTATTATCACACGCACATTGCATGTTAAAGTATGTCAGTAAGGGAGTAATTAAAAGGGCAAATGTGTGAAGTGCAAGGAGTGGCCCTTAGTGGTTAGGTAAAAAAGTACACAGACAAACTAAATAATCCCTTGATACAAATCATTTATTTAGTGCAGACAGACCAAGACCAGCCACAATAAACTATTCGCAGTAAATATAAATTCACAGCAAAATAGGTTCAGTTCACAATATCCTATAACAAGCTGTATTTAACGAAGTAGTTAAACGTTACAAAGGGCATTACAATTGTTGAAAAACAATAGCACACGGATCAAACATGCTATCCCCGCCATTTTATTCGATTTGATTAGACGTTTCGCGACCGAAATGTTTTGTGTGCAGACTGAACGCACACCTGAGCCGAGCACGATCACAATACATATCCACAGTTAATCTAAGCAGTATCATATTGTAACCATTTCGGTCTGTTATCAACCCTTCCGGATCCAAAACCAGGAGTCAGACACCCTTTTCGGTGGACATGCTGTTGACTTCTCACAAGCACCATCTGCCTTCACAAAGGCAGCGCTAGCAGTGGAAAGAACGAAGAACTGCAGAAGAAACGCCGGGGCTATTTAGAGCCCGATTATTCAACACAGAGGGGGGAAACCAAAGCCAAATGAGACTTAGAGGAACAGGAGACATCCAACAACAGTATAAAGATGAAAAGGAATTCACCACATGTCCCTTTAATCAATTGCCTTGCAGTTCCACTGTGTAGCGTTATGTTGGGTGTATTTTGATAAGAGCATTTGGGCTCTGAGCTGAAGCACTGATCTAAAGAAGACCTCTCCACCCCCAAAGTTATCAGATTTCCTTTGCTCATCAGCTTGGAACTGGTTTGCATCAAAGTGACAGTTTTGGGGAGGATGGCACCGAGAAGAGGCCAAATAGGTTGAATCCTGCTATGAGATGTCTGGAGAAAGGGGCCTGTAGGTGATAAAAACTCTTTGAAGTGGACGAGAGCCGAAATCCCGACATAGAGCTACGAACCCGGGCCAACCGGCATTTCCAAAAGATGGCATGGATTGACATCAGTCATAAATCAAGCCCCCCTCCATTAGGACACTGGGGGCTGAAACCGAAATCCAATCTCAAGAACTCAAGAACCAATCACCTATTGATCTGACAGACTATAAGGAACAGTGCACAGTCTCTCTCTCTCTCTCTCTCTTTCTCTCTCACCTGAACCAGTAACTCGCTGCCACAGCTCAACCTGTAGCTCTGTTGCCCGAACCGGAACCAGAAACCAACCAAGTCTTTGCCGGCAACAGAAGAGTTAAACTGGGAGAAGTAGATTGAGCCGTACGGAGAATTCTATTAAAGGACTATATTAAAGAAAGAACTTTACAGACTGCGCATGCCCGCCTGTGCCCACCTGATCAGTGGAGTTTTACAGCTGGACAATTGAGTAAGTCGAATGTATATGAAAGTGTTCAGTCATTTAAATAGCTATTTGAGTCTTAAGAAACTTGACCCTTGGAACGAACAGGGCCCTGCTTTCCTCAAAGACTTTGTCTTCAAGTAACTACGGTGGAACCCTGCTTACAAAGAAGATTTTGTGCACAACCTTGGAGCCTTCAAACCAGTGGAAAATCTGTTTGGAAAAGACTCTAATTTCGCGAAACCCCAATTTCCAGGTGCATCGACTGAGTGGAAGTTCTTGGACAAAGCCGAACCGCACTGCCTTTGTTCCAAACCACACGGACCATATGCCGTGTGCTGTGATCTGAGCCCGAAGACAGAGAGGCCTCTCTGTGACGAAGTTCAGATAAGTTTAACAGTTTGGAGTTCATGATTCATGACATTTGAGAAATCAATTAGAAATGTTATTCTGTGATTCAAAACTCTAGAATGTGTAATATCATTTCGTTTTCTTAAATATAAATGTGTGTTGCATTAAACTGTTTTGTTGATAATTTTAGAAATAAAATCTGTCAACCCCGAGAAATATCTTCTCATTCCTGTTTAACTGTTTAGTCTGAAATTGACACAAGTCAATAGACGTTAGATTATTGGTGGCCCTGCCTATCCTTGATCATTGAATAATAATCAGTTAAGGGAAATTGTGGTAACAAGTAATGATAGGATCTTTCTCGGCACCTAAACGTAAATGAGACTGATATATATATAACGAGAAGTTACCTGACATAAATACTAACCTGCGTAGTTATTTAATGTCTGACTAACAATACTAACGAGAGACTCACCTTCGTCTTACTAACCGGTATTGTAGTTAATGTGTTTATAACCTTTTTTGTTTAACGATTTGTGTGTAAGAGCATCAGACTTTTAATCTGAGGGTCCAGGGTTCGAGTCCCTGTTCGGGCGCCTTGTTGACCGAGGGCCATGATGGTGAAAAGCCTGGATGGCCTTCCAGGTGACAATGAAATATGCAGTTGCGTCTAGGCAAGGTGTCTAGTCCTCTTTGCTTCTTTCGTCAAATATCCAGCCTGGGCAAGTGTTGTCTTCCAGAGGCAAGTCAAGCCAGGAACTCTGAGAGATGTTTTTGCCGTTGACGACGTGTCACTTTAGAACAGCACAACATGCATCTCTACTTGACTTGGCACAATCTGTGAGGGTTGGGCCAACACAACGTGTCCACACATTTGCAGGCGTCTTGAAATACTTGGAATGACCTGTGGCCCCATGCCATGCAGAAGTCCACAGCTATGCGTGTCAGCATGCTCTGCTCTTCATCCCCAATGTGCCACTTGTAAGAACTGTGTAAAAAGCGACAGAGAACGTGATCAGCAAAGAAACACAATTCTCCTGAGAACGACAATCATCGTGCCGATCGTAATCTCAGTGCATACCTGGATGCCCAACAAGCCAAGCCAGTGGTTCCCAAGCGTTGTAATGCCACGGAACACTTTGCTGAGACCAAAAACCTTTGCGGCGCACCAACATGAAAGAAAAAAAAAAGGATTTACTAGGTATTGTCTCACCTGAATGGCAACAGGCTGCTAAAACTATTATCACACGCACATTGCATGTTAAAGTATGTCAGTAAGGGAGTAATTAAAAGGGCAAATGTGTGAAGTGCAAGGAGTGGCCCTTAGTGGTTAGGTAAAAAAGTACACAGACAAACTAAATAATCCCTTGATACAAATCATTTATTTAGTGCAGACAGACCAAGACCAGCCACAATAAACTATTCGCAGTAAATATAAATTCACAGCAAAATAGGTTCAGTTCACAATATCCTATAACAAGCTGCACAAAGGCAGCGCTAGCAGTGGAAAGAACGAAGAACTGCAGGAGAAACGCCGGGGCTATTTAGAGCCCGATTATTCAACACAGAGGGGGAAAACCAGGGCCAAATGAGACTTAGAGGAACAGAAGACATCCAACAACAGTATAAAGATAAAAAGGAATTCACCACATGTCCCTTTAATCAATTGCCTTGCAGTTCCACTGTGTAGCGTTATGTTGGGTGTATTTTGATAAGAGCATTTGGGCTCTGAGCTGAAGCACTGATCTAAAGAAGACCTCTCCACCCCCAAAGTTATCAGATTTCCTTTGCTCATCAGCTTGGAACTGGTTTGCATCAAAGTGACAGTTTTGGGGTGGATGGCACCGAGAAGAGGCCAAATAGGTTGAATCCTGCTATGAGATGTCTGGAGAAAGGGGCCTGTAGGTGATAAAAACTCTTTGAAGTGGACGAGAGCCGAAATCCCGACATAGAGCTACGAACCCGGGCCAACCGGCACTTCCAAAAGATGGCATGGATTGACATCAGTCATAAATCAAGCCCCCCTCCATTAAGACACTGGGGGCTGAAACCGAAATCCAATCTCAAGAACTCAAGAACCAATCACCTATTGATCTGACAGACTATAAGGAACAGTGCACAGTCTCTCTCTCTCTCTCTCTCTCTCTCTCTCTTTCTCTCTCACCTGAACCAGTAACTCGCTGCCACAGCTCAACCTGTAGCTCTGTTGCCCGAACCGGAACCAGAAACCAACCAAGTCTTTGCCGGCAACAGAAGAGTTAAACTGGGAGAAGGAGATTGAGCCGTACGAAGAATTCTATTAAAGGACTTTATTAAATAAAGAACTTTACAGACTGCGCATGCCCGCCTGTGCCCACCTGATCAGTGGAGTTTTACAGCTGGACAATTGAGTAAGTCGAATGTATATGAAAGTGTTCAGTCATTTAAATAGCTATTTGAGTCTTAAGAAACTTGACCCTTGGAACGAACAGGGCCCTGCTTTCCTCAAAGACTTTGTCTTCAAGTAACTACGGTGGAACCCTGCTTACAAAGAAGATTTTGTGCACAACCTTGGAGCCTTCAAACCAGTGGAAAATCTGTTTGGAAAAGACTCTAATTTCGCGAAACCCCAATTTCCAGGTGCATCGACTGAGTGGAAGTTCTTGGACAAAGCCGAACCGCACTGCCTTTGTTCCAAACCACACGGACCATGTGCCGTGTGCTGTGATCTGAGCCCGAAGACAGAGAGGCCTCTCTGCGACGAAGTTCAGATAAGTTTAACAGTTTGGAGTTCATGATTCATGACATTTGAGAAATCAATTAGAAATGTTATTCTGTGATTCAAAACTCTAGAATGTGTAATATCATTTAGTTTTCTTAAATATAAATGTGTGTTGCATTAAACTGTTTTGTTGATAATTTTAGAAATAAAATCTGTCAACCCCGAGAAATATCTTCTCATTCCTGTTTAACTGTTTAGTCTGAAATTGACACAAGTCAATAGACGTTAGATTATTGGTGGCCCTGCCTATCCTTGATCATTGAATAATAATCAGTTAAGGGAAATTGTGGTAACAAGTAACGATAGGATCTTTCTCGGCACCTAAACGTAAATGAGACTGATATATATATAACGAGAAGTTACCTGACATAAATACTAACCTGCGTAGTTATTTAATGTCTGACTAACAATACTAACGAGAGACTCACCTTCGTCTTACTAACCGGTATTGTAGTTAATGTGTTTATAACCTTTTTTGTTTAACGATTTGTGTGTTATCATATGCGATCCCATGGTCATTGATTTGGTCACGGAAGTGATTTGTCTTTGATTTGTTGATCTAGAGTTGAATTTTAATTAGCTTTTCCCTTTTGTATAATTAGTGTAGTGCTACATTTAGTCTTTGTTTTTGAATAAATTTAACAATTTATATCTTTGGAATTGGTGTCTGTGTCCAATTATTACAGAAATTGAGTTCTACAAGATTCCAGGATTCGTGATAAGGTGATACTATAAATTCACTTCTTAAATTGAAATTTATAAGTGTACCTTACGATACAACTGATAGCACTGCAACTCAGTGTAGGTGTGCGTTCAGTCCGGCAAACACAACATTTCAGTTATGAAACGCTTTCTACAGGTGATGTATAAATGTAATATTTTCACACATTTGAATAAGTTTGATTTGATACAAGATTTATGAATTTGACCAAACAAAATGACATAATATTTTTCAGGGGATAAAAATCTCACGACACAATTGGGTAGTCCTCACGGCACACGGGTTGAAAACCACTGAGCCAAGCCACGGTGCTTCTTGGCTTTGCACGGCCACTGAGACTGCCAGGGGAAGACGGTGAGAAGCTTCCCTTCGATAGCTCAGTTGGTAGAGCGGAGGACTGTAGGTTTCAGACAGCGGGCATCCTTAGGTCGCTGGTTCAATTCCGGCTCGAAGGAAGGCGTGATTATGGCTTGACATCGGTTTTGGACGAGCTCCCAAATGTCAAGCCATTGGAATTGCATGAGGACAAGGAGAAAACACCGGAAATTCGGATTTGCTGTGTAGAACTCGCATTGCCCAAACATCTCATATGCATGTGACCCTTTTCACCCTGAGCCCAGTTTTCTAAACCGGCCAGAAAGCGGTCTGGAACAATCATGAAGCCAACACATTGTGAAGCACTTCACTGAAGCCCGGGTAGCTCAGCCGGTAGAGCATCAGACTTTTAATCTGAGGGTCCAGGGTTCGAGTCCCTGTTCGGGCGCCTTGTTGACCGAGGGCCATGATGGTGAAAAGCCTGGATGGCCTTCCAGGTGACAATGAAATATGCAGTTGCGTCTATGCAAGGTGTCTAGTCCTCTTTGCTTCTTTCGTCAAATATCCAGCCTGGGCAAGTCAAGCCAGGAACTCTGAGAGATGTTTTTGCCGTTGACGACGTGTCACTTTAGAACAGCACAACATGCATCTCTACTTGATTTGGCACAATCTGTGAGGGTTGGGCCAACACAACGTGTCCACACATTTGCAGGCGTCTTGAAATACTTGGAATGACCTGTGGCCCCATGCCATGCAGAAGTCCACAGCTATGCGTGTCAGCATGCTCTGCTCCTCATCCCCAATGTGCTACTTGTAAGAACTGTATAAAAAGCGACAGAGAACGTGATCAGCAAAGAAACACAATTCTCCTGAGAACGACAATCATCGTGCCGATCGTAATCTCAGTGCATACCTGGATGCCCAACAAGCCAAGCCAGTGGTTCCCAAGCGTTGTAATGCCACGGCACACTTTGCTGAGACCAAAAACCTTCGCGGCGCACCAACATGAAAAAAAAAAAAAAGGATTTACTAGGTATTGTCTCACCTGAATGGCAACAGGCTGCTAAAGCTATTATCACACGCACATTGCATGTTAAAGTATGTCAGTAAGGGAGTAATTAAAAGGGCAAATGTGTGAAGTGCAAGGAGTGGCCCTTAGTGGTTAAGTAAAAAAGTACACAGACAAACTAAATAATCCCTTGATACATATCATTTATTTAGTGCAGACAGACCAAGACCAGCCACAATAAACTATTCGCAGTAAATATAAATTCACAGCAAAATAGGTTCAGTTCACAATATCCTATAACAAGCTGCACAAAGGCAGCGCTAGCAGTGGAAAGAACGAAGAACTGCAGGAGAAACGCCGGGGCTATTTAGAGCCCGATTATTCAACACAGAGGGGGAAAACCAAGGCCAAATGAGACTTAGAGGAACAGGAGACATCCAACAACAGTATAAAGATAAAAAGGAATTCACCACATGTCCCTTTAATCAATTGCCTTGCAGTTCCACTGTGTAGCATTATGTTGGGTGTATTTTGATAAGAGCATTTGGGCTCTGAGCTGAAGCACTGATCTAAAGAAGACCTCTCCACCCCCAAAGTTATCAGATTTCCTTTGCTCATCAGCTTGGAACTGGTTTGCATCAAAGTGACAGTTTTGGGGAGGATGGCACCGAGAAGAGGCCAAATAGGTTGAATCCTGCTATGAGATGTCTGGAGAAAGGGGCCTGTAGGTGATAAAAACTCTTTGAAGTGGACGAGAGCCGAAATCCCGACATAGAGCTACGAACCCGGGCCAACCGGCATTTCCAAAAGATGGCATGGATTGACATCAGTCATAAATCAAGCCCCCCTCCATTAGGACACTGGGGGCTGAAACCGAAATCCAATCTCAAGAACTCAAGAACCAATCACCTATTGATCTGACAGACTATAAGGAACACTGCACAGTCTCCCTCTCTCTCTCTCTCTCTCTTTCTCTCTCTCTCTCTTTCTCTCTCACCTGAACCAGTAACTCGCTGCCACAGTTCAACCAGTAGCTCTGTTGCCCGAACCGGAACCAGAAACCAACCAAGTCTTTGCCGGCAACAGAAGAGTTAAACTGGGAGAAGGAGATTGAGCCGTACGAAGAATTCTTTTAAAGGACTTTATTAAATAAAGAACTTTACAGACTGCGCATGCCCGCCTGTGCCCACCTGATCAGTGGAGTTTTACAGCTGGACAATTGAGTAAGTCGAATGTATATGAAAGTGTTCAGTCATTTAAATAGCTATTTGAGTCTTAAGAAACTTGACCCTTGGAACGAACAGGGCCCTGCTTTCCTCAAAGACTTTGTCTTCAAGTAACTACGGTGGAACCCTGCTTACAAAGAAGATTTTGTGCACAACCTTGGAGCCTTCAAACCAGTGGAAAATCTGTTTGGAAAAGACTCTAATTTCGCGAAACCCCAACTTCCAGCTGCATCGACTGAGTGGAAGTTCTTGGACAAAGCCGAACCGCACTGCCTTGTTCCAAACCACACGGACCATGTGCCGTGTGCTGTGATCTGAGCCCGAAGACAGAGAGGCCTCTCTGCGACGAAGTTCAGATAAGTTTAACAGTTTGGAGTTCATGATTCATGACATTTGAGAAATCAATTAGAAATGTTATTCTGTGATTCATAACTCTAGAATGTGTAATATCATTTAGTTTTCTTAAATATAAATGTGTGTTGCATTAAACTGTTTTGTTGATAATTTTAGAAATAAAATCTGTCAACCCCGAGAAATATCTTCTCATTCCTGTTTAACTGTTTAGTCTGAAATTGACACAAGTCAATAGACGTTAGATAATTGGTGTCCCTGCCTATCCATGATCATTGAATAATAATCAGTTAAGGGAAATTGTGGTAACAAGTAACGATAGGATCTTTCTCGGCACCTAAACGTAAATGAGACTGATATATATATAACGAGAAGTTACCTGACATAAATACTAACCTGCGTAGTTATTTAATGTCTGACTAACAATACTAACGAGAGACTCACCTTCGTCTTACTAACCGGTATTGTAGTTAATGTGTTTATAACCTTTTTTGTTTAACGATTTGTGTGTTAGAGCATCAGACTTTTAATCTGAGGGTCCAGGGTTCGAGTCCCTGTTCGGGCGCCTTGTTGACCGAGGGCCATGATGGTGAAAAGCCTGGATGGCCTTCCAGGTGACAATGAAATATGCAGTTGCGTCTAGGCAAGGTGTCTAGTCCTCTTTGCTTCTTTCGGCAAATATCCAGCCTGGGCAAGTGTTGTCTTCCAGAGGCAAGTCAAGCCAGGAACTCTGAGAGATGTTTTTGCTGTTGACGACGTGTCACTTTAGAACAGCACAACATGCATCTCTACTTGACTTGGCACAATCTGTGAGGGTTGGGCCAACACAACGTGTCCACACATTTGCAGGCGTCTTGAAATACTTGGAATGACCTGTGGCCCCATGCCATGCAGAAGTCCACAGCTATGCGTGTCAGCATGCTCTGCTCTTCATCCCCAATGTGCCACTTGTAAGAACTGTGTAAAAAGCGACAGAGAACGTGATCAGCAAAGAAACACAATTCTCCTGAGAACGACAATCATCGTGCCGATCGTAATCTCAGTGCATACCTGGATGCCCAACAAGCCAAGCCAGTGGTTCCCAAGCGTTGTAATGCCACGGCACACTTTGCTGAGACCAAAAACCTTCGCGGCGCACCAACATGAAAAAAAAAAAAGGATTTACTAGGTATTGTCTCACCTGAATGGCAACAGGCTGCTAAAACTATTATCACACGCACATTGCATGTTAAAGTATGTCAGTAAGGGAGTAATTAAAAGGGCAAATGTGTGAAGTGCAAGGAGTGGACCTTAGTGGTTAGGTAAAAAAGTACACAGACAAACTAAATAATCCCTTGATACAAATCATTTATTTAGTGCAGACAGACCAAGACCAGCCACAATAAACTATTCGCAGTAAATATAAATTCACAGCAAAATAGGTTCAGTTCACAATAACCTATAACAAGCTGCACAAAGGCAGCGCTAGCAGTGGAAAGAACGAAGAACTGCAGGAGAAACGCCGGGGCTATTTAGAGCCCGATTATTCAACACAGAGGGGGAAAACCAAGGCCAAATGAGACTTAGAGGAACAGGAGACATCCAACAACAGTATAAAGATAAAAAGGAATTCACCACATGTCCCTTTAATCAATTGCCTTGCAGTTCCACTGTGTAGCGTTATGTTGGGTTTATTTTGATAAGAGCATTCGGGCTCTGAGCTGAAGCACTGATCTAAAGAAGACCTCTCCACCCCCAAAGTTATCAGATTTCCTTTGCTCATCAGCTTGGAACTGGTTTGCATCAAAGTGACAGTTTTGGGGAGGATGGCACCGAGAAGAGGCCAAATAGGTTGAATCCTGCTATGAGATGTCTGGAGAAAGGGGCCTGTAGGTGATAAAAACTCTTTGAAGTGGACGAGAGCCGAAATCCCGACATAGAGCTACGAACCCGGGCCAACCGGCATTTCCAAAAGATGGCATGGATTGACATCAGTCATAAATCAAGCCCCCCTCCATTAGGACACTGGGGGCTGAAACCGAAATCCAATCTCAAGAACTCAAGAACCAATCACCTATTGATCTGACAGACTATAAGGAACAGTGCACAGTCTCTCTCTCTCTCTCTCTCTCTCTCTCTCTCTCTCTCTCTCTCTCTCTCTCTCTCTCGCTCTATTTCTCTCTCACCTGAACCAGTAACTCGCTGCCACAGCTCAACCTGTAGCTCTGTTGCCCGAACCGGAACCAGAAACCAACCAAGTCTTTGCCGGCAACAGAAGAGTTAAACTGGGAGAAGGAGATTGAGCCGTACGAAGAATTCTATTAAAGGACTATATTAAAGAAAGAACTTTACAGACTGCGCATGCCCGCCTGTGCCCACCTGATCAGTGGAGTTTTACAGCTGGACAATTGAGTAAGTCGAATGTATATGAAAGTGTTCATTCATTTAAATAGCTATTTGAGTCTTAAGAAACTTGACCCTTGGAACGAACAGGGCTCTGCTTTCCTCAAAGACTTTGTCTTCAAGTAACTACGGTGGAACCCTGCTTACAAAGAAGATTTTGTGCACAACCTTGGAGCCTTCAAACCAGTGGAAAATCTGTTTGGAAAAGACTCTAATTTCGCGAAACCCCAATTTCCAGGTGCATCGACTGAGTGGAAGTTCTTGGACAAAGCCGAACCGCACTGCCTTTGTTCCAAACCACACGGACCATGTGCCGTGTGCTGTGATCTGAGCCCGAAGACAGAGAGGCCTCTCTGCGACGAAGTTCAGATAAGTTTAACAGTTTGGAGTTCATGATTCATGACATTTGAGAAATCAATTAGAAATGTTATTCTGTGATTCAAAACTCTAGAATGTGTAATATCATTTCGTTTTCTTAAATATAAATGTGTGTTGCATTAAACTGTTTTGTTGATAATTTTAGAAATAAAATCTGTCAACCCCGAGAAATATCTTCTCATTCCTGTTTAACTGTTTAGTCTGAAATTGACACAAGTCAATAGACGTTAGATTATTGGTGGCCCTGCCTATCCTTGATCATTGAATAATAATCAGTTAAGGGAAATTGTGGTAACAAGTAACGATAGGATCTTTCTCGGCACCTAAACGTAAATGAGACAGATATATATATAACGAGAAGTTACCTGACATAAATACTAACCTGCGTAGTTATTTAATGTCTGACTAACAATACTAACGAGAGACTCACCTTCGTCTTACTAACCGGTATTGTAGTTAATGTGTTTATAACCTTTTTTGTTTAACGATTTGTGTGTAATCATATGCGATCCCATGGTCTTTGATTTGGTCACGGAAGTGATTTGTCTTTGATTTGTTGATCTAGAGTTGAATTTTGATTAGCTTTTCCCTTTTGTATAATTAGTGTAGTGCTACATTTAGTCTTTGTTTTTGAATAAATTTAACAATTTATATCTTTGGAATTGGTGTCTGTGTCCAATTATTACAGAAATTGAGTTCTACAAGATTCCAGGATTCGTGATAAGGTGATACTATAAATTCACTTCTTAAATTGAAATTTTTAAGTGTACCTTACGATACAACTGATAGCACTGCAACTCAGTGTAGGTGTGCGTTCAGTCCGGCAAACACAACATTTCAGTTATGAAACGCTTTCTACAGGTGATGTATAAATGTAATATTTTCACACATTTGAATAAGTTTGATTTGATACAAGATTTATGAAGTTGACCAAACAAAATGACATAATATTTTTCAGGGGATAAAAATCTCACGACACAATTGGGTAGTCCTCACGGCACACGGGTTGAAAACCACTGAGCCAAGCCACGGTGCTTCTTGGCTTTGCACGGCCACTGAGACTGCCAGGGGAAGACGGTGAGAAGCTTCCCTTTGATAGCTCAGCTGGTGGAGCGGAGGACTGGAGGTTTCAGGCTGCGGGCATCCTTAGGTCGCTGGTTCAATTCCGGCTCGAAGGAAGGCGTGATTATGGTTTGACATCGGTTTTGGACGAGCTCCCAAATGTCAAGCCATTGGAATTGCATGAGGACAAGGAGAAAACACCGGAAATTTGGATTTGCTGTGGAGAACTCGCATTGCCCAAACATCTCATATGCATGTGACCCTTTTCACCCTGAGCCCAGTTTTCTAAACCGGCCAGAAAGCGGTCTGGAACAATCATGAAGCCAACACATTGTGAAGCACTTCACTGAAGCTCGGGTAGCTCAGCCAGGAGGGCATCAGACTTTTAATCTGAGGGTCCAGGGTTTGAGTCCCTGTTCGGGCGCCTTGTTGACTGAGGGCCATGATGGTGAAAAGCCTGGATGGCCTTCCAGGTGACAATGAAATATGCAGTTGCGTCTAGGCAAGGTGTCTAGTCCTCTTTGCTTCTTTCGGCAAATATCCAGCCTGGGCAAGTCAAGCCAGGAACTCTGAGAGATGTTTTTGCCGTTGACGACGTGTCACTTTAGAACAGCACAACATGCATCTCTACTTGACTTGGCACAATCTGTGAGGGTTGGGCCAACACAACGTGTCCACACATTTGCAGGCGTCTTGAAATACTTGGAATGACCTGTGGCCCCATGCCATGCAGAAGTCCACAGCTATGCGTGTCAGCATGCTCTGCTCCTCATCCCCAATGTGCCACTTGTAAGAACTGTGTAAAAAGCGACAGAGAACGTGATCAGCAAAGAAACACAATTCTCCTGAGAACGACAATCATCGTGCCGATCGTAATCTCAGTGCATACCTGGATGCCCAACAAGCCAAGCCAGTGGTTCCCAAGCGTTGTAATGCCACGGCACACTTTGCTGAGACCAAAAACCTTCGCGGCGCACCAACATGAAAAAAAAAAAAAAGGATTTACTAGGTATTGTCTCACCTGAATGGCAACAGGCTGCTAAAACTATTATCACACGCACATTGCATGTTAAAGTATGTCAGTAAGGGAGTAATTAAAAGGGCAAATGTGTGAAGTGCAAGGAGTGGCCCTTAGTGGTTAAGTAAAAAAGTACACAGACAAACTAAATAATCCCTTGATACAAATCATTTATTTAGTGCAGACAGACCAAGACCAGCCACAATAAACTATTCGCAGTAAATATAAATTCACAGCAAAATAGGTTCAGTTCACAATATCCTATAACAAGCTGCACAAAGGCAGCGCTAGCAGTGGAAAGAACGAAGAACTGCAGGAGAAACGCCGGGGCTATTTAGAGCCCGATTATTCAACACAGAGGGGGAAAACCAAGGCCAAATGAGACTTAGAGGAACAGGAGACATCCAACAACAGTATAAAGATAAAAAGGAATTCACCACATGTCCCTTTAATCAATTGCCTTGCAGTTCCACTGTGTAGCGTTATGTTGGGTGTATTTTGATAAGAGCATTCGGGCTCTGAGCTGAAGCACTGATCTAAAGAAGACCTCTCCACCCCCAAAGTTATCAGATTTCCTTTGCTCATCAGCTTGGAACTGGTTTGCATCAAAGTGACAGTTTTGGGGAGGATGGCACCGAGAAGAGGCCAAATAGGTTGAATCCTGCTATGAGATGTTTGGAGAAAGGGGCCTGTAGGTGATAAAAACTCTTTGAAGTGGACGAGAGCCAAAATCCCGACATAGAGCTACGAACCCGGGACAACCGGCATGTCCAAAAGATGGCATGGATTGACATCAGTCATAAATCAAGCCCCCCTCCATTAGGACACTGGGGGCTGAAACCGAAATCCAATCTCAAGAACTCAAGAACCAATCACCTATTGATCTGACAGACTATAAGGAACAGTGCACAGTCTCTCTCTCTCTCTCTCTCTCTTTCTCTCTCACCTGAACCAGTAACTCATTGCCACAGCTCAACCTGTAGCTCTGTTGCCCGAACCGGAACCAGAAACCAACCAAGTCTTTGCCGGCAACAGAAGAGTTAAACTGGGAGAAGGAGATTGAGCCGTACGAAGAATTCTATTAAAGGACTTTATTAAATAAAGAACTTTACAGACTGCGCATGCCCGCCTGTGCCCACCTGATCAGTGGAGTTTTACAGCTGGACAATTGAGTAAGTCGAATGTATATGAAAGTGTTCAGTCATTTAAATAGCTATTTGAGTCTTAAGAAACTTGACCCTTGGAACGAACAGGGCCCTGCTTTCCTCAAAGACTTTGTCTTCAAGTAACTACGGTGGAACCCTGCTTACAAAGAAGATTTTGTGCACAACCTTGGAGCCTTCAAACCAGTGGAAAATCTGTTTGGAAAAGACTCTAATTTCGCGAAACCCCAATTTCCAGGTGCATCGACTGAGTGGAAGTTCTCGGACAAAGCCGAACCGCACTGCCTTTGTTCCAAACCACACGGACCATGTGCCGTGTGCTGTGATCTGAGCCCGAAGACAGAGAGGCCTCTCTGCGACGAAGTTCAGATAAGTTTAACAGTTTGGAGTTCATGATTCATGACATTTGAGAAATCAATTAGAAATGTTATTCTGTGATTCAAAACTCTAGAATGTGTAATATCATTTAGTTTTCTTAAATATAAATGTGTGTTGCATTAAACTGTTTTGTTGATAATTTTAGAAATAAAATCTGTCAACCCCGAGAAATATCTTCTCATTACTGTTTAACTGTTTAGTCTGAAATTGACACAAGTCAATAGACGTTAGATTATTGGTGGCCCTGCCTATCCTTGATCATTGAATAATAATCAGTTAAGGGAAATTGTGGTAACAAGTAATGATAGGATCTTTCTCGGCACCTAAACGTAAATGAGACTGATATATATATAACGAGAAGTTACCTGACATAAATACTAACCTGCGTAGTTATTTAATGTCTGACTAACAATACTAACGAGAGACTCACCTTCGTCTTACTAACCGGTATTGTAGTTAATGTGTTTATAACCTTTTTTGTTTAACGATTTGTGTGTTATCATATGCGATCCCATGGTCTTTGATTTGGTCACGGAAGTGATTTGTCTTTGATTTGTTGATCTAGAGTTGAATTTTAATTAGCTTTTCCCTTTTGTATAATTAGTGTAGTGCTACATTTAGTCTTTGGTTTTGAATAAATTTAACAATTTATATCTTTGGAATTGGTGTCTGTGTCCAATTATTACAGAAATTGAGTTCTACAAGATTCCAGGATTCGTGATAAGGTGATACTATAAATTCACTTCTTAAATTGAAATTTATAAGTGTACCTTACGATACAACTGATAGCACTGCAACTCAGTGTAGGTGTGCGTTCAGTCCGGCAAACACAACATTTCAGTTATGAAACGCTTTCTACAGGTGATGTATAAATGTAATATTTTCACACATTTGAATAAGTTTGATTTGATACAAGATTTATGAAGTTGACCAAACAAAATGACATAATATTTTTCAGGGGATAAAAATCTCACGACACAATTGGGTAGTCCTCACGGCACACGGGTTGAAAACCACTGAGCCAAGCCACGGTGCTTCTTGGCTTTGCACGGCCACTGAGACTGCCAGGGGAAGACGGTGAGAAGCTTCCCTTCGATAGCTCAGTTGGTATAGCGGAGGACTGTAGGTTTCAGGCAGCGGGCATCCTTAGGTCGCTGGTTCAATTCCGGCTCGAAGGAAGGCGTGATTATGGTTTGACATCTGTTTTGGACGAGCTCCCAAATGTCAAGCCATTGGAATTGCATGAGGACAAGGAGAAAACACCGGAAATTTGGATTTGCTGTGGAGAACTCGCATTGCCCAAACATCTCATATGCATGTGACCCTTTTCACCCTGAGCCCAGTTTTCTAAACCGGCCAGAAAGCGGTCTGGAACAATCATGAAGCACTTCACTGAAGCCCGGGTAGCTCAGCCGGTAGAGCATCAGACTTTTAATCTGAGGGTCCAGGGTTCGAGTCTCTGTTCGGGCGCCTTGTTGACCGAGGGCCATGATGGTGAAAAGCCTGGATGGCCTTACAGGTGACAATGAAATATGCAGTTGCGTCTAGGCAAGGTGTCTAGTCCTCTTTGCTTCTTTCGGCAAATATCCAGCCTGGGCAAGTGTTGTCTTCCAGAGGCAAGTCAAGCCAGGAACTCTGAGAGGTGTTTTTGCCGTTGACGACGTGTCACTTTAGAACAGCACAACATGCATCTCTACTTGACTTGGCACAATCTGTGAGGGTTGGGCCAACACAACGTGTCCACACATTTGCAGTCGTCTTGAAATACTTGGAATGACCTGTGGCCCCATGCCATGCAGAAGTCCACAGCTATGCGTGTCAGCATGCTCTGCTCCTCATCCCCAATGTGCCACTTGTAAGAACTGTGTAAAAAGCGACAGAGAACGTGATCAGCAAAGAAACACAATTCTCCTGAGAACGACAATCATCGTGCCGATCGTAATCTCAGTGCATACCTGGATGCCCAACAAGCCAAGCCAGTGGTTCCCAAGCGTTGTAATGCCACGGCACACTTTGCTGAGACCAAAAACCTTCGCGGCGCACCAACATGAAAAAATAAATAAAAGGATTTACTAGTTATTGTCTCACCTGAATGGCAACAGGCTGCTAAAACTATTATCACACGCACATTGCATGTTAATGTATGTCAGTAAGGGAGTAATTAAAAGGGCAAATGTGTGAAGTGCAAGGAGTGGCCTTTAGTGGTTAGGTAAAAAAGTACACAGACAAACTAAATAATCCCTTGATACAAATCATTTATTTAGTGCAGACAGACCAAGACCAGCCACAATAAACTATTCGCAGTAAATATAAATTCACAGCAAAATAGGTTCAGTTCAAAATATCCTATAACAAGCTGTATGTAACGAAGTGGTTAAACGTTACAAAGGGCATTACAATTGTTGAAAAACAATAGCACACGGATCAAACATGCTATCCCCGCCATTTTATTCGATTTGATTAGACGTTTCGCGACCGAAATGTTTTGTGTGCGGACTGAACGCACACCTGAGCCGAGCACGATCACAATACATATTCACAATTAATCTAAGCAGTATCATATTGTAACCGTTTCGGTCTGTTATCAACCCTTCCGGATCCAAAACCAGGAGTCAGACACCCTTTTCGGTGGACACGCTGTTGACTTCTCACAAGCACCATCCGCCTTCACAGAGGCAGCGCTAGCAGTGGAAAGAACAAAAACGGAGGGAAAATTCGCTTGCGCCGAACGGGGTCGAGAGATCCGCTGTGACGCAGGAGTGCGAGAGGACTCGACACCACCGAGCACGGGCGCGAGAGGGAGAGATACCCACGGTGTGAGAAACCGCCCGCGACGCAAGCACCAGATGCCCGCAAGGACAATGGGAACCGGCGCGCTACCGAGAAACTGACCAAGATATGGAACGCTTCACGAATTTGCGTGTCATCCTTGCACAGGGGCCATGCAAATCTTCTCTGTATCGTTCCAGTTTTATTATACGTATTGCCGTCGCGAACACAAGGGCTGGGTTAGAGAGCACCCGCCTTTGTACCCAGGTGGGCCGGGGGAGCGAGGCGACTCGCTGTTTGGGGCCGGGAAGCCTGTCCCACTCCCTGCTCGTTGGCGGTGAGGCCGGGGGCCTTCCCTGGAGAGACTCTAGCGCCTCTCTTTCACCAAACGTCCGTACCACCATGGCAGACAGGGACACTTCACCCCATCCCCATGCCGGGCAGAGGCATGCTGGGGGAATGTGCAAATCCGGAGAGGTAATCAATCAACCGTAATCCCAAGTGTCATTGGAAAACGGAGCAGAAATCCACTACAATCCCCGATACGCCGAAGTAGTGGGCAGAGATGCTTCCCCCCTGCCAGCCGCCAGGCGGAGCGGCCGGGGCTGCGCTGGTGAGGTGAGGTGTATCGTATCGTATCGTATCGTATCTTGATGTTCCCTTACAGCCCCCCTCCCCTGAGCCATTAACGATGACTCCATACCTGGTCTGCAATGATTAGCTCACAATGTGGGCTGCAGGACGTGCGTGACCTGTAGATTTCTCCACTGCACCTGTGTAACGTCTTGAACACGTCATTGGTACTAAGCCTTGGTGGGTAATTTGATTCTGAATTGCACCATTATAAAAATCTCTTGTGCCTTGGCAAGTCGCACAGGAAGAGGGCGTCTGCTAAGAAAGAAGTAGTGAGAAATGACAATCGGTCGCCTGCCCCGTTTAGCTTCCGAGATCTGACGAGATCGGGCGCGTTCAGGATGGTGTGGCCAAAAGCAGAGAGGCCTGGCTGCATGATGTCGCTTAAAGGCTGGTGGGTATTGACGGAACTTCCAGCAAAAAAAAAAAAAAAAAAAAAAAAAATGGAGGGAACAATATCAGTGCAGCAAAGGGTGTTGTAAGTAGCGGGGTACGTGTAAAATTCTTCAATTATATCTCCTCCAGACAGAAAGAGAGTATTAAGAGCTACGATGAAGTTACCCAAGTGACGTAAAAAGCTTGCAGCACCTGGTATTTCCAGGAGGTCTCCCATCCAAGTACTGACCAGGCCCTGACCCGTTTAAGTTCCGAGATCTGACGAGACGGGGTGCGTCCAGGACGGTGTAGCCGCAAGCCGAGAGGCCTGGCTGCATGATGTCTCTTTAAGGCAGACGGGTGTTGACGGAACTTCCAGCAAATAAAAAAAGAAAAATGGAGGGAAAAATATCAGTTCAGCAAAGGGTGTTGAAAGTAGCCGGGTACGTGTACATTTCTTCAATTATATCTCCTCCAGACAGAAAGAGAGAATTAAGAGCTACAATGAAGTTACCCAGGAGACATAAAAAGCTTGCAGCACCTGGTATTTCCAGGAGGTCACCCATCCAAGTACTGACCAGGCCCTGCCCCGTTTAGCTTCCGAGATCTGACAAGATCGGTAGCGTTCAGGACGGTGAGGCCGCAAGCCGAGACGCCTGGCTGCATGATGTCTCTTAAAGGCTGGCGGGTATTGACGGAACTTCCAGCAAAAAAAAAAAAAAAAAAAAGAAAAATGGATGGAAAAATATCAGTGCAGCAAAGGGTGTTGAAAGAAGCCGGGTACGTGTACAATTCTTCAATTATATCTCCTCCAGACAGAAAGAGAGAATTAAGAGCTACAATGAAGTTACCCAGGAGACGTAAAAAGCTTGCAGTACCTGGTATTTCCAGGAGGTCTCCCATGCAAGTACTGATCAGGCCCTGCCCCGTTTAGCTTCCGAGATCTGATGAGATCGGGCGTGTTCAGGACGGTGAGGCCGCAAGCCAAGAGGCCAGGCTGCATGATGTCTCTTAATGGCTGGCGGGTATTGACGTAACTTCCAGCAAAAAAAAAAAAAAAATGAAAAATGGAGGGAAAAATATCAGTGCAGCAAAGGGTGTTGACAGTAGCCGGGTACGTGTACAATTCTTCAATTATATCTCCTCCTGACAGAAAGAGAGAATTAAGAACTACGATGAAGTAACCCAGGAGACGTAAAAAGTTTGCAGTACCTGGTATTTCCAGGAGGTCACCCATCCAAATACTGACCAGGCCCTGCCACGATTTGCTTCCAAGATCTCACAAGATTGGGCGCGTTCAGGACAGTGTGGCCGCAAGCAAAGAGGCCTGGCTGCATGATGTCTCTTAAAGGCTGGCGGGTATTGACGGAACTTCCAGCAAAAAAAAATAAAAATAAAGAAAAATGGAGGGAAAAATATCAGTGCAGCAAAGGCTGTTGATAGTAGCCGGGTACGTGTACAATTCCTAAATTATAACACCTCCAGACAGAAAGAGAGTATTAAGAGCTACGATGAAGTTTCCCAGGAGACGTAAAAAGCTGGCAGCACCTGGTATTTCCAGGAGATCACCCATCAAAGTACTGACCAGGCCCTGCCCCGTTTAGCTTCCGAGATCTGTCGAGATCGGGCGCGTTCAGGACGGTGTGGACGCAAGCCAAGAGGGCTGGCTGCATGATATCTCTTAAAGGCTGGCGGGTATTGACGGAACTTCCAGCAAAAAAAAAAAGAAAAATAGAGGGAAAAATACCAGTGCAGCAAAGGGTGTTGAAAGTAGCCGGGTACGTGTACAATTCTTCAATTATATCTTCTCCAGACAGAAAGAGAGTATTAAGAGCTACGATGAAGTTTCCCAGGAGACGTAAAAGCTTGCAGCACCAGGTATTTCCAGGAGGTCTCACATTCAAGTACTGACCAGGTCCTGCCCCGTTTAGCTTCCGAGATCTGACGAGATCGGTCGCGTTCAGGATGGTGTGGCCGCAAGCCAAGATGCCTGGCTGCATGATGTCTCTTAAAGGCTGGCGGGTATTGACGGAACTTCCAGCAAAAAAAAAAAGAAAAATAGAGGGAAAAATACCAGTGCAGCAAAGGGTGTTGAAAGTAGCCGGGTACGTGTACAATTCTTCAATTATATCTTCTCCAGACAGAAAGAGAGTATTAAGAGCTACGATGAAGTTCCCCAGGAGACGTAAAAAGCTGGCAGCACCTGGTATTTCCTGGAGATCTCCCATCCAAGTACTGACCAGGTCCTGCCCCGTTTAGTTTCCGAGATCTGACGAGATCGGGCGCGTTCAGGACTGTGTGTCCGCAAGCCGAGAGGCCTGGTTGCATGATGTCTCTTAAAGGCTGGCGGATATTGACGGAACTTCCAGAAAAAAGAAAAAAGAAAAAGAATAATGGAGGAAAAAATATCAGTGCAGCAAAGGGTGTTGAAAGTAGCCGGGTACGTGTACATTTCATCAATTATATCTCCTCCAGACAGAAAGAGAGTATTAAGATCTACGATGAAGTTACCCAGGAGACGTAAAAAGCTTGCAGTACCTGGTATTTCCAGGAGGTCTCCCATCCAAGTACTGATCAGGCGCTGCTCCATTTAGCTTCCGAGATCTGATGAAATCGGGCGCGTTCAGAACGGTGTGGCCGCAAGCCAAGAGGCCTGGCTGCATGATGTCTCTTAAAGGCTGGAGGGTATTGACAGAACTTCCAGCAAAAAAAAAAAAAAAAAGAAAAATACACATACCACGTGGGCAATTCTAGAGCGTCCCCTAGAGTACAAACAGTGTATCGTGCCTACAAAAGTTTTCTTGTTACTAACCTTTGGAATCTGGATTTCTGGACAAAGCTCTCCAATAACTATTACAGAACTTAGTTCTTTTCAGTCTAAGATTCCTCTCACGGGGCACCAATTATGTAGCGTAAGGTACACTTATAAATTTCAATTATAGAAGTGTATTTATAGTATCACCTTATCACGAATCCTGGAATCTTGTAGAACTCAATTTCTGTAATAATTTGACGCAGACACCATTTCCAAAGATATAAATTGTCAAATTTATTCAAAACAAAGACTAAATGTAGCACTACACTAATTATACAAAAGGGAAAAACTAATTAAAATTCAACTCTAGATCAACAAATCAAAGACAAATCACTTCCGTGACCAAATCAAAGACCATGGGATCGCATATGATAACACACAAATCGTTAAACAAAAAAGGTTATAAACACATTGACTACAATACCGGTTAGTAAGACGAAGGTGAGTCTCTCGTTAGTATTATTAGTCACACATTAAATAACTACGCAGGTTAGTATTTATGTCAGGTAACTTCTCATTATATATATATATATATATATATATATATATATATATATATATATATATATATCAGTCTCATTTACGTTTAGGTGCCAAGAAAGATCCTATCATTACTTGTTACCACAATTTCCCTTAACTGATTATTATTCAATGATTAAGGATAGGCAGGGCCACCACTAATCTAATGTCTATTAACTTGTGTCAATTTCAGAATAAACAGTAAAACAGGAATGAGAAGATATTTCTCGGCGTTGACAGATTTTATTTCTAAAATTATCAACAAAACAGTTTAATGCAACACACATTTATATTTAAGAAAACTAAATGATATTACACATTCTAGAGTTATGAATCACAGATTAACATTTCTAATTGATTTCTCAAATGTCATGAATCATGAACTCCAAACTGTTAAACTTATGTGAACTTCGTCGCAGATAGGCCTCTCTGGCTTCCGGCTCAGATAACAGCACACGGCACGAGTTCCGTGTGGTTGGAACAAAGGCAGTCCGGTTCGGCTTTGTCCAAGAACTTCCACTCAGTCGATGCACCTGGAAGTTGGGGTTTCGCGAAAGTAGAGTCGTTTCCAAACAGATTTTCCACTGGTTTGAAGGCTCCAAGGTTGTGCACAAAATCTTCTTTGTAAGCTGGGGTTCCACCGTAGTTACTTGAAGATGAAGTCTTTGAGGAAAGCAGGGCCCTGTTTGTTCCAAGGGTCAAGTTTCTTAAGACTCAAATAGCTATTTAAATGACTGACACTTTCGTATTCAGTCGACTTAGTCAATTGTCCAGCTGTAAAACTCCACTGATCAGGTGGGCACAGGCGGGCAGTGCAGTCTGTAAAGTTCTTTATTTAATAAAGTCCTTTAAAAGAATTCTTCGTACGGCTCAATCTCCTTCTCCCAGTTTAACTCTTCTGTTGCCGGCAAAGACTTGGTTGGTTTCTGATTCCGGTTCTGGCAACAGAGCTACAGGTTATGCTGTGGCAGCGAGTTACTGGTTCAGGTGAGAGAGAGAGAGAAAGAAAGGCCGTGTTTGTCCTTTATAGTCTGTCAGATCAATAGGTGATTGGTTCCTGAGTTCTTGAGATTGGATTTCGGTTTCAGCCCCCAGTGTCCTATTGGAGGGGGGCTTGATTTATGACTGATGTCAATCCATGCCATCTTTTGGAAATGCCGGTTGGCCTGGGTTCGTAGCTCTATGTCGGGATTTCAGCTCTCATCCACTTCAAAGAGTTTTTATCACCAACAGGCCCCTTTCTCCAGACATCTCATAGCAGAATAACAAACTATTTGGCCTCTTCTCGGTGCCATCCTCCCCAAAACTGTCACTTTGATGCAAACCAGTTCCAAGCTGATGAGCTAAGGAAATCTGATAACTTTGGGGGGGAGAGGTCTTCTTTAGATCCGTGCTTCAGCTCAGAGCCCAAATACTCTTATCCAAATACACCCAACATAACGCTACACACCACATCCCAAAGATGCTCTATTGGGTTGAGATCTGGTGACTGTGGTTGCCAGTTTAGTACAGTGAACTCATTGTCATGTTCAAGAAACCAATTTGAAATGATTCGACCTTTGTGACATGGTGCATTATCCTGCTGGAAGTAGCCATCAGAGGACGGGTACATGGTGGTCATAAAGGGATGGACATGGTCAGAAACAATGGGCCGTGGCATTTAAACGATGCCCGATTGGCACTAAGGGGCCTAAAGTGTGCCAAGAAAACATCCCCCACACCATTACACCACCACCACCAGCCTGCACAGTGGTAACAAGGCATGATGGATCCATGTTCTCATTCTGTATACACCAAATTCTGACTCTGAAATCGAGACTCATCAGACGTATGTATGTATGTATGCATGTCCAATTGCTTTGACAATACAAATGCACTGAATTGAGAGAGAGAGAGAGAGAGAGGTAGTCCAGACCGCTGCAAAATTCCTGCTGAAGTGATCTGGATCACCACACAATGGCCCAAGGACCACTGCAAACTTGGATTTCAATGTATTTGTGTAATGTGTGTTGCAATAGCACCTACCATGTTCCTTTGTGGTGATCTGGTTAATTCTGATCTGGGAAAACCACAATCCTGCAGGTTTAATAAGTCTCTCTACACATCAGTCCCTGAGTACCTTCAACCAATGGTCATTTTGACCAATTAAGCCCAAGATTTGAGTCAATTAAGTTGTCAAGGACTACCCAGTGAAGACGTGAACTCACGACTAGGTCACACTGTGAGCTCACCAGAGCAGACATTACACTGAGCTCACTGTGAGCTCACTTAGTGCTTTTCCAGCGACATGGTGATGGTGCTGGAGCCGGAGCCGCTGCCCTTACTCGGTGGCTAACCCACCTCTATGTTACAAATGTTCCCTAAACACTTATTTTGCAAGATCAATAAAAATCCTTTAGGAAATTTAAACTTTTACTGACACACATAGTTAATAGCAATGTATTATAACTTTACCAAAAATAATAATCTGTATATCTTTAATTGTTTAGACATTATTAAGATATAATGCATCTTTCACATAGGGAACATTTGTAACATGTTAGGAAAAACAAACAAATGATTTGAAAATATTCATAATTACAGCATACAATTTGTCAGGCTTCATAAGAATGGTATTTATAACATACTCTGTAAAAATCAAGCAAATAGCATTTGTGGTTCACAAGAAAATATATATATATATATATATAATCAAAGCTATCAGACTATAGCAGCCGTTGTATGAAGACACATACGATTATACAGCATTATTTGGCAGCTTCGCAAGACCTAATTTTAAACGTTGTTGGTAAGTTAGATAATTAGTGGGGACCCTCTATTTGCAGTTCTTCCCCTCCATAATTGCTAAAATAAAGTTTTACTGACATTTTATTGACCCTACCACTGCATAGGGCATATCTGTAACATGAACGCTACTGAATGGCACATACATTGAAAACTACAGAGAACTGAGACAAATCCACTTTACACTTCATAAATAATCTTAAAACGTTTCCAACCAAGGCAACACCCACTTGAAATACATTAATTCTCATTTTTGGTAAACAAAAAGAGAGATTGTTACATATGTTCCCTATGATGCATCTACAGAGAGAGAGAGACAGACAGACACTAACACTCTCTCTCTCTCTCTCTCTCAGCTGGGAGTGTGTGGGAGGGGTCTGCAGTGAGCGGGAGTGCTGCTGAGAGCTCTGTCCTTTGGCTGCGTTTTTTTGTTGCTTTACTTTTTTCAGTTTGTTTATTTTGTCTTCTGTTTTCAGTGCTTTTCTTATTGTGGGGGAACAGGGGAGGGGAGGGGGGAGTTCCGGTAGTTCTTCCCGGGTCGGGGGGTCGGACCCCCTGAATGCGTCTTTGATAAGAAAAACTGACCCGACGCCATGGAGTCAAGATCGCTCCGGTGCAGTTCTGCCCCCTAGAGCAGTGTGTGTTAGCGGTTGGGGAGGTAGCAGGGTGTGAAAATATCAAGTCTGCTGCCATTGTTATCTTCTTAAAAACCACTGATCTGCTCAATCAGCTAGTGGCTAATGGCACAGTGTTAGACGACACTTTCACCCCGGTGTTGCCGCTCGCTGCTCCTGCCCGGAAGGTAACGCTGTCTAACGTCCCTCTGTTCATCCGCACCGGCTCGGGCAGCTGATGTCCGGCATTAAGAGGGTCCCGCTGGGCTGCAAAGCCCCGCAACTGAAACACGTCGTGTCCTTCCGAAGGCAGCTGTATATGATCCTCAATAACATCAATGAGGATCTTAATGTCTCCGAAGTTGGATCTCTCTTTCTGCCACCACCACGAAGATTGCTCTTTAGTAATGTTGGAAAGTCAAAGACAGCAACCGTCAGGGTTCTTGCATATGACGTATTCGTGCTGCACCTCTCTGCAAGGATCCAGGACAGTTTGTCAATGTAAACTCCAGTGCCTGGGAATATTTCCACCTAAAAGACAATGGTAAATAAAAAACAAGTTTATCCCCAAACTATTCTTATATTATGTTAAGTGGAATACTCAGACATTATCAGTGAGGCTGTGATTTTGTTACAGAAATGTGTTATTAAAGACCACAGTATGTCTCAATTCTAAGTTTATTAATTTACAGACATAATAAAGTCAGTGAATCTGTGACACCCATAATTCAATTACATTCTTATTATCAACTATAACTATGAATATACCTGATAATGTAGCATCATTAGATTGTTTACAACCAATATTTGTTTTCAATATATATATTTTTACCTTGTCTTTGTAATATTGTAGACCAAGAGTGTTACACCTGTTTTGGTGATTCTTTGTCAGATTCAGAACAATTTGCTGTGGGGCTGTCAGAACCACTTGATGGTGACACACTTTTGTCTTCATTGCTGATAAATGTGGCTTTTGTTACAATTTTTTTCAGATTGTCCAAAATTGATTGATAATCATTTCTAGTAATATATTTAATACAAAGTGAAAACAAAACCATCAATGCCTGCAATTATACTTGAGAGACTTGCTCTATGTTATTGGCAAACTGACCTTTTTGTGGGTCATTAACATTAGCTACGAAAAAAATAAAAAAGATAAAATACAACAATTACCAGGTCTAATGTAATGCATATAGTCATTAATGTAGGATTATGAAGTTATGTTGAAAAACTTTATTTAATAATCAGTATTATTAAACTATTAGACAGTGCACATTACGAGTCTGTATTGTGGTTCTAGATTACTTCAGTATGATCAACTATAATACATTACTCTGGAATCTAAATTACTTAAGAATAACATTTATCAAGGTAAGGAATTATTTGCTATAAATAAAAAAACTTACCATCAACCATACGGTTTCGAAGACATTGGTTTTCATTTTTAAGTCTTGTGTTTTCCTTATCGAGCTGCTTAACTTTTTGCTGTAGCTCAACTTCACTGGACTCTTTAAATGTCTGTAGAATGTGATGGGATCTAATTCTTGAAGCTCCATCGGTTTTCTTTCTTATTTTGTGCTGTATTCAGAGAGAAAAAGAGTTTAAAATGATTATATATATATATATATATATATATATATATATATATATATATATATATATATGAAAATGATTAAAAAAAAACAATCCTGCAATACATTTATTTAATATTTGCAGTAATTATCTCACCGGTAACTGTGGTTCATCAAGGTCACTATCATCTGAAATTTGAAGTTTTTTGTTTGTTTTAGGTACTCTCTTCATTTTAGGAGAGGGCATTTTTGTTAGGTCATTAAGTTTTCTTCTTAGTTCACCTTCTTTTCCTAAAATAAAAATAAAATAAATAAAACCCTGCATTATGTCCACAGATATTTGGGGATTATATTTATTTGTCATAAAAATACTGTGCTTTGACCATACAAATTAAGATGAACAGCCAACACTGAATCAAAACTGAAGTTAAATTATATCTGGTTTAATTTATTTTGTGATTTGGGGGATTTTATTGTAAAGCACAACACACAATAAATCGTTCTTACAAATGCCAGTCAAGTATGACGAGTTTTTAGTGCCCTCACCACCACCTACCATGTTATAAGAGTATGTTAGAAGTACAACACATTAATAACTTAAACATTCATTTCAAATATACTGTGATTGTATATATCAAATAGCATGTAAAGACTTTAATGTTTTTTTTTTTTAAATAAACATTTTTACCAGTCATAATGATCTGCGCTTCATGGACAGGCCATCCACCTTTTGGAGGTTTGTTCATGTCTCTCCACTCTGCTCTGAAGTTTCGAGTCGTCTCTTCGTCATCATCAGCAATGCTGAATAAATCAAAATTGCGAAAGCAAGCAGTGGGAATCACGCTGTAAGAGTCTTTGTCGACCCCGCTTTCCCACTTCACCAACGCGTGCATCACCGCCATACTACCTTCACCTTCTCATCCGTTTTTTCTGCGCGTTTTTCCCCCGACAAGTCACGGCACAAAAAACAGTCCCGCTCTGCATTCTGGTACTTGGCGTTCTTAATAACACCAACAGGGTGTAATCGCATAGACCACTCGAGTATAAAGTACTACATATCCCATCAGTTACAGTTTTTTTTCATCTTCTGAAACTGCAATTTAGCACTTTCAACTGTTTCTTAGTGATTCCTAGAATTACTAACCGGTATTGTAGTCAATGTGTTTATAACCTTTTTTGTTTAACGATTTGTGTGTTATCCTATGTGATCCCATGGTCTTTGATTTGGTCACGGAAGTGATTTGTCTTTGATTTGTTGATCTAGAGTTGAATTTTAATTAGTTTTTCCCTTTTGTATAATTAGTGTAGTGCTACATTTAGTCTTTGTTTTTAAATAAATTTGACAATTTATATCTTTGGAATTGGTGTCTGCGTCCAATTATTACAGAAATTGAGTTCTAAAAGACTCCAGGATTCGTGATAAGGTGATACTATGAATTCACTTCTTTAATTGAAATTTATAAGTGTACCTTACGCTACATATATATATATATGTATGTATGTATGTCCAATTGCTTTGACAATACAAATGAATTGAATTGAGAGAGAGACAGACAGACAGACAGACTGACAAACAGAAAAACAGACAGACACAGATACACACACACACACACACACACACAGAGCCAGCCAGCCAGCCAGCTCAGCGATGACATCACGAGCCTCTCTCAGCTGACTGCTATGACATCACAGAGCATGTACATTCCGTTGCTTGCCGTCTGTCAACCACTCAGTCACTGCCAGCCAGACTGGCTGGCTGGCTGGATGGGGGGGCTGCTTGCTGCTGCTGCGTACCTTAGCAAGCTTATTTGCTTGACCGGCCTTCCTCCTCCGCCCACATGCCCACCTATGCCCGATCTGCTGTTCACCTGGATCACAGCTCCGCCCCAACAAGGCAGAGCCTCCCAAAAATGGTACAAACTCACCCACGATCCCCTCCACGGAAAGCTTTAGCAAAAGGCAAAAGCGTTATACGTAATGAAGAGGAACCCGAGTCCAAGACGCATCCGACCAGCCATACATATTTGTGTGTATTAAAGATCACATTTTCTTACATTTAGTTTTTCTGTACTTTATTACATCTTATTGTGATTTATAAATGTATTGTTTCTTTTCCATATGTATGTATGTATGTATGTGTGTGTGTGTGTGTCTGTCTCTGTGTGAAAGTTAGTGTGTGTGTCTGTACGTGTGTGTGCCTGTCTCTGTGTGAAAGTGAGTGTGTGTGTGTGTATGTCTCTCTGTGAAAGTGTGTGTGTGTGGGGGTGTGACAGTGTGTGTGAGTGTCTGTCTGTCTGTCTGTCTTGTTGTCTGTCATATAACTCGCACATCTGTGAGGGCACCATTTTTGCAGAAGAGATGTACACATTTTGGAGCAACATATGCTGCCATCCAGACCTCATCTTTTCCAGTGACGTCCCTGCATTTTCAAAAAGATCACATTTTATTACATTTTGTTTATCTGTACTTTATTACATCTTATTGTGATTTATACTTGTAATGTTTCTTTTCCATATATATGTATGTACAGTGGGGGAAAAAAGTATTTGATCCCCTGCTGATTTTGTACGTTTGCCCACTGACAAAGAAATGATCAGTCTATAATTTTAATGGTAGGTGTATTTTAGCAGTGAGAGACAGAATAACAACAAGAAAATCCAGAAAAATGCATTTCAAAAAAGTTATAAATTGATTTGCATGTTAATGAGGGAAATAAGTATTTGACCCATTTTCAATGCCCTGGCTTAGGGAAGGAGGTTCTCACCCATGATTTGACGGTACATGGCCCCGTCCATCGTCCCTTTGATGCGGTGCAGTTGTCCTGTCCCCTTAGCAGACAAACAGCCCCAAAGCATAATGTTTCCACCTCCATGTTTGATGGTGGGAATGGTGTTCTTGGGGTCATTCCT
This sequence comes from Amia ocellicauda, assembly GCF_036373705.1. Lineage (NCBI taxonomy): Eukaryota > Metazoa > Chordata > Actinopteri > Amiiformes > Amiidae > Amia > Amia ocellicauda. Next base: position 186,435 of record NW_027103016.1, read on the forward strand.
CCTCCTCCAAACACGGCGAGTTGAGTTGATGGCAAAGAGCTTGATTTTGGTCTCATCTGAGACCACTTTCACCCAGTTCTCCTCTGAATCATTCAGATGTTCATTGGCAAACTTCAGACGGGCCTGTATATGTGCTTTCTTGAGCAGGGGGACCTTGCGGGCGCTGCAGGATTTCAGTCCTTCATGGCATAGTGTGTTACCAATTGTTTTCTTGGTGACTATGGTCCCAGCTACCTTGAGATCATTAACAAGATCCTCCCATGTAGTTCTGGGCTGATTCCTCACCGTTCTCATGATCATTGAAACTCCACGAGGTGAGATCTTGCATGGAGCCCCAGACTGAGGGAGACTGACAGTTATTTTGTGTTTCTTCCATTTGCGAATAATCGCACCAACTGTTGTCACCTTCTCACCAAGCTGCTTGGTGATGGTCTTGTAGCCCATTCCAGCCTTGTGTAGGTCTACAATCTTGTCCCTGACATCCTTGGACAGCTCTTTGGTCTTGGCCATGGTGGAGAGTTTGGAATCTGATTGATTGATTGCTTCTGTGGACAGGTGTCTTTTATACAGGTAACGAGCTGAGATTAGGAGCACTTCAACAGAGTATGAAAGACACCTGGGAGCCAGAAATCTTGCTGATTGATAGGGGATCAAATACTTATTTCCTTCATTAACATGCAAATCAATTTATAACTTTTTTGAAATGCATTTTTCTGGATTTTTTGGCTGTTATTCTGTCTCTCACTGTTAAAATACACCTACCATTAAAATTATAGACTGATCATTTCTTTGTCAGTGGGCAAACGTACAAAATCAGCAGGGGATCAAATACTTTTTTCCCCCACTGTACATACATATATATGGAAAAGAAACATTACAAGTATAAATCACAATAAGATGTAATAAAGTACAGATAAACAAAATGTAATAAAATGTGATCTTTTTGAAAATGCAGGGACGTCACTGGAAAAGATGAGGTCTGGATGGCAGCATATGTTGCTCCAAAATGTGTACATCTCTTCTGCAAAAATGGTGCCCTCACAGATGTGCGAGTTATATGACAGACAAACAGACAGACAGACAGACAGACACTCACACACACTGTCACACCCCCACACACACACACTTTCACAGAGAGACATACACACACACACACTCACTTTCACACAGAGACAGGCACACACACGTACAGACACACACACTAACTTTCACACAGAGACAGACACACACACACACACACATACATACAGGATAACGCCAAACCACATTCTGCCCAGATTTCAAGCGCATGGTTGCATAGGCAGAGAGTGCGGGTGCTAGCATGGCCTGCCTGCAGTCCTGACCTGTCTCCAAATTGAGAATGTGTGGCGCACTAGTGCAAATTAAGACAACGAAGGCCCTGTGCAGTTGCGCAGCTGAGGAAATGCATAATGGATGAATGGGGGAAAATCCCGCTTGCTAAACTTAACCAAGTGGTGTCTTCAGTGCCCAAGTGCTTAATAAGTGTTATTAAAAGAAAAGGTGATGTTACATAGTGGTAAACAGTCGACTGTCCCAACTTTCTTGGTTTCTTTTCACTGCTAATGAGATGCTGTAGAGTGAGTTAGTTATATTGCTTTCAGGAGCTCTAATCGTATTGATGAGTTCATGCAGCATTTTTAATTGAATTTCAAAAAGAAATCCTTGCTGTCTGGCCTGTGTGTATGAGATGTACTCTGTCAATCTTTGGCTAACAACTGAAACATTGGTAGAACAGAAATGGCAACATAAAAAAGAAAAGTACATTTTAAAAGAGCACATTAAATAGGATGAATATACAGTTTTTTACAATCACTTTGTCACTAATTTCAGAACCTTGATGTCATTTTTCAAAACTCTAGACACAAAACTCAAAACGGTCATCACTTGTAACACAGGCTGTCCAATGTTCAAGACATTGCATTGTGCATTCATATCTTTAAAGAAACCTTGCACTTGCAGACTTGTTGGTTCAAATAACTCATTTATCATGAAATACCATAGTAACATAGTAAAACAGAAGATACCGATAGTTTCACTGTGTAGTTGTTCGTACAATCATTAAATATTGTAGTACAAAATATGTGATACATGTTTCATTATGGTACTACACATAAATACATCACTGTAAAAGGACTAGTAGAGAGAATACTACAGACACAGTGGAATCATTGAACAAAATCTGAAATACAATACAATACAATACAATCAAATCACACCATAGGTTTCTTTGAATCCATGCAACAATAATTAGCTACAAAAAAGAACAAAACTACAGTAAAATGTCAACTGCAGTGTTCCTCACCTGGCTTAGTGTAAAAAGCAAAACAAAGGATTGATTACCGTACTTCTAAATTTCCATCAGCCCTGTGTTCAGGTTCAGGTTCTCACAACCATTTTTCACAAGAGGCATCTTGAAACTGAACATACCTGAACATATTCAGTCATCAGCTGCTTCACTCTGTCTGCATTTCTTTCAAAAGGCACACTATACTCTGTGCTACACATTGGTATGCAGTATACAGTCATTTGACAATTGAGAGTAGCCTAATGTTTTGTGCATGCTGAAGACTTGCCGCTTCTCAGTACGGAAATTTCTGATGATTGAGGCCACAGTTGATCCTGAGTTGATTCTGAGGTTTGATTGAATCATTGTAGCTGCCTCAGTCATGGTCATGCCATGATTTACAACATGCTCTACAACTATTTCTCGGATTTCACTGGACACTATTTGCTGTTGCTGCCGCTGTCTGGTCCGTGGCCTTGTCCTCTACCACGTTCCCCCAACACCTCTCAAATGAGGCCCATGGCTGCCTCTCTGGTGAGCCCTAAGCCCTCCTCTATGACGAGGCCCATGACCACCTCTCAGAAGGGGTGCATGTCCCCTTCCATTCCTTTGACCACCACGTCTTCCTCCTCCCACTGCTTTACCTCTATTGTGACCTGGATGACCTGCCGGCTCCATGTTATCACTGTGTTGCTGGGGTGGATAGCACTCATTTCACTCGATACTCGTACCACAATGTGAAATCAATCATCAATAACCAGTTGGCAGTATTGGAAAAGCAATTACAAGGGCCTGCATACATACAGTAATGTCAAATCTGATGTGGAAGAACAATCATCTTCAACCAGGTTGGAGCGTTAGTTGCAATGCCTTTAATACACGCAGCGTGGAGAGGAACAGTGACTCAAGAAGATCCCAAAGTCACTCTGCCTTCATTTTAACAGTCAGAGCTTTTATACACAAAAATCAAAGAGCTGGTTATAATCAGAAAGTCATTACTATGTTATCTTAAAAGTTAGCTAAGCAGAATTTATATCATTATAGGACAGAGTTCATAGATCAACACATGGATTAGGGAGCAGGCACTTCAATCATACTGTTTGACATTGTCTCCAAGATTCTCATCGTAAATAAAAAACAGAAATCAAACTACCTTCTGGCCTGACCTTCTAGCTTGACCTTATCTTTCTTAAGTATACAAGAAAGAAAAACAGGTATTAGAGAAAGAATTTCCAACTTTCCTTCCACACTGAAAACATGGTGTGGAAAAGTGCTACATGATGATGAATGATGATGAAATATTACATCCATAGATAATGTAGTCCAACTGGTTCATGCTCCTCGGTTATTGGTGTCAATGGATCTCATTATCCTGAAACTTTCATTATCGAAACATGGAATACTCTTCGTCAGTTTCCATAAAACTATGAATTAAGAGTAATGCAACAGTCACTTATCATTTTGAGCAGCTGTATCAATTGATAGTTAGATCTTTGTAATGAAATGAATAGACAGTGATCTCAGATGTAATGTGTGAATTGCATTTTGAAATGGTAATTCTTTGATGTTAAGTTGTGTCATTTTAGTTCAATGAACAAATGATCTGAGGTTGATGTGTATTGTATCCAAGCAATTGAAAAATGTGCATTTTGATCATTGGGTGTGAGTTTAGTGTCTAGAGTTTTGAAAAATGACATCAAGGTTCTGAAATGAGTGCCAAAGTGATTGTAAAAAAGTGTTAGAGTTTTGAAAAATGTGCATTTTGATCATCGGGTGTGAGTTTAGTGTCTAGAGTTTTGAAAAATGACATCAAGGTTCTGAAATGAGTGCCAAAGTGATTGTAAAAAAGTGTAATATCAGGGGACAGTGGCTATTAGTGATCTGGCCTTCCGTGGCCTCTGTATTAATGTAACAGGTCACATTGTATGTGTACACTGATACTTGATAGTATAATATAGTACAAGTAAAAAACATACATAGGTATCATAGAAGTATTTTGCAGAAATGATTAAGGATACTTATCAAAATGGAGAGGAAATGCTAAATCCAGTCTCCCCAGGCTGAGCTTCTATTGCTACACCTGCTAAGTGGCTGCTGGCCCCACTATATGGATAGAGCCACACCAAGTACAAGAGTCTCCCCGTTGCTATTTATATCTCCCTATCCAGTCTTCTATACGTGTCAGGGTGGGGTGCCTATTCCCCTGTGTGTGTGTGAAAGTGTGTCTGTGTGTGTGTCTGTAAGTGTGTGTGTCTGTCTGTGATAGTGTGTGTGTGTGTCTGTCTGTCTGTCTGTCTGTCTGTCTGTGAAAGTGTGTGTGTGTGTGTGTGTGTGTGAAAGTGTGTGTGAGTGTTTGTCTGTCTGTCTGTCATGTAACTTGCACATCTGTTAGGGCACCATTAATGCAGAGATGTACACATATTGTTTATTTTCCATATATATGTATGTATGTATGTATGCATGTCCAATTGCTTTGACAATACAAATGCACTGAATTGAGACAGAGAGAGAGAGAGAGAGAGAGAGAGAGAGAGAGAGAGAGACAGAGAGAGAGAGGTGCTAAGGCACATTTGTAACATAAATTAGGGAACATTTGAAACATGCTTAGGGAACATTCATAAGAACATAAGAACATAAGAACATAAGAAAGTTTACAAACGAGAGGAGGCCATTCGACCCATCATGCTCGTTTGGTGTCCATTAATATCTAAGTGATCCATGGATCCTATCCAGTCTATTTTTAAATGTTCCCAAACTTTCAGCTTCTACCACTTTCCATCTTGAATGCCTTGAAGCCCAATTTCCATTTGTGTCCCCTGGTGTGTGTGTCCCTGCTGATCTGGAAAAGCTCCTCTGGTTTGAGGAACCTTTCATGATTTTGAAGACTTGGATCAAGTCCCCACGTAATCTCCTCTGTTCCAGGGTGAAAAGGTTCAGTTCCCTCAGTCTCTCCGAGTAGGACTTTCCCTTCAGACCTGGAATAAGTCTGGTTGCTCTCCTCTGAACTGCCTCTAAAGCAGCAATATCCTTCTTGAAGTGTGGTGCCCAGAACTGTACACAGTATTCCAGATGAGGTTTAACTAGCGCATTGTACAGTCTTAACATTACTTCCCTTGTTTTAAATTCTACACTTTTGACGATATACCCTAGCATTCTGTATGCCTTTTGTATTGCTTCCCCACATTGTTTGGATGGAGAAAGTGAATCCACATAGATTCCTAGGTCTTTCTCATGCATTACTTCATCTAGATCTGTACCTCCCATAGTGTAATTATAGTGGACATTTTTGTTTCCTGCATGTATTACCTTGCACTTGTCCACATTGAATTTCATTTGCGAGGTGTCAGCCCACAACTGAATTTATCTAAGTTCCTCTGAATAGCATGTGCTGCCAAGATTGTATCTGCTGAGCCACCTATTTTAGTATCATCTGCAAATTTGACAAGGTTGCTAAGTATCCCAGAGTCCAGATCATTAATATAGATTAGAAAAAGCAAAGGCCCTAGTACTGATCCCTGTGGAACTCCACTAACAACCTCACTCCAGTTAGAAGTGACTCCTCTAATCTGTTTCCTATACATCAACCAGTTCATAATCCATCTACTTACATTACCCTGAATGCCGACAGCTTCCAATTTGAGGATCAGTCTTTGGTGTGGAACCTTATCAAAAGCTTTTTGGAAATCTAAGTATATCATATCATATGCTTTCACGTGATCTACAGCTGCAGTTGCATGTTCAAAAAAATTTATTAAGTAAGTAAGACATGATCTGCCTCGTCTAAACCCAAGTTGACTATCTCCAAGAATATGGTTTTCATTGAGATGCTCCTCTTATTTTCTGTCTAATCATTTTTTCCAACATTTTACAGGTGATGCAGGTGAGACTGATTGGTCTGTAATTTCCTGGCTCAGTTTTGTCCCCTTTCTTGTGGATTGGTATGAAATTTGCTGTCTTCCAGTCAGTGGGAACATCCCCTGTTCTAAGTGTCATTTGGAATAATCGAGTTAGCAGCCTATACATAATTTCCCTCATTTCTTTAAGTACTGTTGGAAATATCCCATCTGGCCCAGGTGATTTGTTTGATTTTAATTCTGCTAGTCCCTTTAGTACCTCCTCCTCATTTATCCTGATCTCTCTTAGGGTTTGACTGGATTGATTGTCAACCTGTGGCATGTCATCTGTTTCTTCTTTTCTAAAAACCTCTGTGAAATACTCATTTAGAATATTTGACACATCTTGTTCGTTTTCCAAGATACCTCCATTTTTGCTCTTTATCTGTTTCACCTCCTCCTTAATTGACCGCTTGCTGTTGTAATTTTGAAAAAAGCTCATTGCATTGGTTGTAGCTCCAAGAGCTATGTTTCTTTCTATTTCCCTCTTTGCTTTCCTGATCCCTTTCTTAAGATCTCTTTGCAGCTCAACATATTCTATGTATTTTGTTTCATCACCATCCCTTTTGTATGTGCTATACAACATTTTCTTCCTCTTTATATTTTTTTGCATGCCTCTGGTTTGTATGTATGTATGTATGTATGTATGTATGTATGTATGTGTGGAAGGAAAGTTAGAATTTCTTTTCTCACAACTGTTTTTCTTTCTTGTATACTTAAGAAAGATAAGGTCAAGCTAGAAGGTCAGGAGGCCATAAGGTAGTTTGATTTCTCTTTGTTATTTACAATGAGAACCTTGGAGACAATGTCAAACAGAATGACCTACGTGCCTGTTCCCTAATACCATGTGTAGACCTATGAACTCTGTTCTATAATGATATATGTTCTGCTTAGTTAGCCTTTAAGATAACATAGTAATGACTTTCTAGCATGTATGTATGTATGTATATATATATATATATATATATATATATATATATATATATATGTATGAATGTATGTATGTCCAATTGCTTTGACAATACAAATGAATAGAATTGAGAGGGAGAGAGAGAGAGAGACAAACAGACAGACTGACAAACAGAAAAACAGACAGACACAGACACACACACACACACACACACAGAGCCAGCCAGCCAGCCAGCTCAGCGATGACATCACGAGCCTCTCTCAGCTGACTTCTATGACATCACAGAGCACGTACATTCCATTGCTTGCCGTCTGTCAACCACCCAGTCACTGCCAGCCAGACTGGCTGGCTGGCTGGATGGGGGGGCTGCTTGCTGCTTCTGCGTACCTTAGCAAGCTTATTTGCTTGACCGGCCTTCCTACTCCTCTGCCCACATGCCCACCTATGCCCGATCTGCTGTTCACCTGGATCACAGCTCCGCCCCAACAAGGCAGATCCTCCCAAAAATGGTACAAACTGATTCACGTTCCCCTCCACGGAAAACTTTAGCCCAAAATAAGGGACACATTCTGTAACAACATAATGGATGCCCACCCAACCTGTGACAAAACTGAGAAAAAAGAAAAACGCTCAGTCCTCCTGGGGTAGGGACACACAGCCACCCTGGCTGCCCAATATGTCAGCGCCTACCACAGCCTGAGGGACACAGTGACACACGAGCACCGACTGTAAATATAATGTAAATACTCGTTTGTAATGCATGTCGTTGTATTTCAAAAAAGGAATCTGGAAATAGTAAACCTATTTTCTTTATTTGTATGTATTAAAGATCACATTTTATTACATTTTCTTTTTCTGTACTTGATTACGTGATTCATAATTCTATTATTCATTTTCCGTGTATATGTATATATGTATGTATGTATGTGTGTATATATATATATATATATATATATATATATATATATATATATATATGTATATGTATGTATGTCCAATTGCTTTGACAATACAAATGAATTGAATTGAGAGGGAGAGAGAGAAAGAGAGAGAGAGAGAGAGAGAGAGAGGAATATGAGCTCCTAAAAAACATTTGTTTTTATACATAAGCAGATTTAATTTGTCATTTACAAATGAATATATAGCACTATAAACATACACAGAAGACATGGAATAGAAATTCAGAAGAAAAAGTATTCAAAAAATAATAATTTTAATAAAAACACAAAAAGTAGAAAGCAGAGAGACAGTTCAGGAAGAAAAGTCAGAAAAGAAAAGCTGAAGACAAGAATTGGAGGTAAGACCTTTCACCTATAGACACAAATTATTAAACAAAACAATATATATAAATAAAATAAATAAGCATTCTCAGTAGTTGACTCAGCTAATGAAAATGCAGAGCTCACTTTGAATAGAGTGACAGTAGGAGAGAGCCCAACTGCCACTGAGACTGATACAAATCTATCGAACAGCAGTCTGACTGCAGAGCTGCCTTTTGAAATCCGATACCCTGAAGACATTCGCTCTACACAGGCTAAGAAGTACTACAAACAAGCTGTGATGAGAGCATCTCCTGAGACCCTCATCCTAGACTACACCGGTAAAGGAGAAAACAGGGTCAAGAACAATCTACTGTTCTACACCGCCTTTCACAAAACCCTGTGCCAGACATACCCCAATAACAACAAGAGGGGCATTAGCAGAGGCAGGCAGATCTCAGTGCTGGTAGAGAAAGACACAGACAGTGTGATGCTCACTTTTAATGTATACCACAATGGGACCATCATGGTGCAGGGCAGCGAGAGCAGCCTGGACCAATTATCTCTCGGCTTCCACACCTCAAAGCAGCAGACTGAGGTAGAGAAACAAGTGCCAGAGCCGGCCACCCTGCAGTCTGCCCCCAGCCACACGGAGCCAGACAGTGCCCAATCTCCCACAGACTGCCCTCCTGTCTACCCAAAACTCTCCAGCAACATTAAAACACTAAAGGAATGCCTATCAGTGCTGGAGCTGGAGTTTGCGCAGCTCCGGGATGAGATGCACAGACTAAAGATGCAGCACAAGGCTGAGATCCATGAGCTGAGAGCAGCAGTGAGAGACCTGGAGGAGCAGAGTCAAACCCTGAGGACGGAGCTGTGCAGAGCGAGGGAGGAGCTGACCAGGACACCCCAGCACAGCCAGCTAAGGAGCCTGCAGAGCCAGCTGGAGGAGCTAAGAGAGGAGCTACACATCACTGGAGCACAGAGACTACACTGCACTGACCCCACAACACCTCCAACCCCTGACACCTCCAACACTGACACACCCACTGATCCACCCACACTCCCCACCACTCCTGACACCCCCACTATCACCAGACCTGCCACTAATACACAAACCCCTGAAACGCCACTCCCCCAAAACACACCCGCTGCCCCCACCACTTCCGACGCAAACCCGGAGTGGCAGGTCAACACAGAGGTGGTCATTCTGAGCGACTCCAATGGGAAGTTCCTGGATGAGAGGTGCCTCTTCCCTGGGTGAAAAGTGAAAAAGCTTTGGTGCCCGACAGCACAGAGAGCCCTGGAGCTGCTCTCCAAGAGGAGGCTGTGCCAGGTCAAACACATCCTCATCCACACCGGCACTAACGACCTGAGTGCCCGCATGGGCGATGTGGCCTCAGCCCTGAGACAGGTGGCAACGAAAGCCACAGAGGAATTCCCAACTGCCAAAATCACCATCTCCACACTGCTGCCCCGCACAGACATGCCCCTGCACATCATCCAGGCCATCAACGCAGATGTGTCCCGAAGATGTGCCCTCCTCCCCAATGTACACCTGGCACACCACTGAGACATCCAGCCACATCACCTGTATGACCACGACCACCTCAACAAGACGGGTGTGAGGATCTTCGCAAAGGTCCTCAAGGACACAACCCTGTGCCGAAACCCCACACACCCCCACCTCGAGACCAGGAGCAAACCCCCCAGCCCCCGGCCACATCCCCAGCCACCGGCCCCACTCCAGCCCCAGCCCCTGAGACCCCGCGGCCCCACCCCCCATCCCAAGAGGGCCCGTCCAGCACAGCAGAGCGGACAGCCGGGGACCAGCACAGCCACACAGCCACGCAGCAGCGGCTTCCAGAGCCTGGAGGCCCAATGCCGCCCAGCTGGCCCAGATAAGGCAACTCCTCAGTGTCATCTGTACCACACTGCTGAGTTAACTGAGCCTCAACACACATATATATGGTTGTGGAGATGGAGAGTAAGAAAAAATGTAATTTAATTATTCTGATATTTTGATGCAAAGATTAAATCTGTGAGTGATAACGCTACCAATAATAATAATAGAATTCTATACATTATGTATATCCATATATAATTATTAATAGTAATATAATATCAGTTGTAGACCACAAATTAAACTTTCTTATGTAGAAGAGACAAGTATAATAAAATATATTAACATGTCCTTTAAAATAAGCAGTTGGAATATCCAGGGTTTACGCTCCTCAACTTTTGGAATGAAGAGCACAGACCCTGAACTGATCAACACTGTAAATAGTTCAGATGTTTTCATTCTTGTAGAGACTTGGTGCTGTGCAGATATGTCTACATCCTGTCCCAATGTATACAGGGAGCTGATTGTGCCCTCCTATAAAAAACCCAAAGTCAGGTGTGGCAGGGCCTCGGGGGGGATTATCGTGTGGTACAGGGAGGAGCTCCGAGCAGCCCTATGCCCAGTACAGAGAGGAGACACACACCTGCGGTTGAAAATCAGAAAAGACACCCTACAAAATAACACAGATATATTCCTATGTGCAATTTATATGCCACCCGCAGACTCCCCCTACTATAATGAGGAAGGCTTTCAAGAGATTCAAAAAGAAATCTGCCACTTCCAGACCCTGGGCTCTGTACTGCTGTGTGGCGATCTCAATGCCAGGACTGGCAGAGAGATGGACTACATCAATGCAGAGGGGAACACACACCTGTTCTGAGACTCCCCGCTGTGCCACACACACACCTCCACACTGAGACACAGCCAGGACAGCGTGGTAAACAAGAGCGGGAAGCAGGTAGTGCGCCTATGTAAAAGCCTGGGTCTATATATCATCAATGGCAGGACCAGGGGGGACTCTCTGGGGAGATTCACATACTGCTCGGCTCTGGGCAGAAGTGTGGTGGACTACGCCATAAGTGACCTGGACCCACAAGCCATCAATGCGTTTATAGTCAGACAACAATCTCCACTATCAGACCACAGCCAAATAACACTTTACCTAAAAAGATCAGCGCAGCCACAAATCAGAGCCAAACTTCCCACAAAACTGGTCTCCCTGCCCCCCAGTTACAGATGGTCAGAGCCCAGCACAGAGAACTACACAAGAGCCCTGAATAGTGATGAGATTGAAAACATGTTAGACAGATATCAATCCTCACACTATCAAATAAACCAAAACGGAATAAACTCAGCCACCAAAACATTGAATGAAATATTTGAAAGACTGGCTTTAAAATGAAACATTAAAACAATTAAAAACCAAAATATAAAATCGTCTAAAAGAAAAAAAGAACAGTGGTGTGACCAGGAGTGTGAAACTTCTAGGAAACACCTGAGACATCTCTCCAACACTAAACACAGAGAGCCCGACAACCAGGCCAGCTACTGCCAGGCCCTGCGGCACTACAAGCAACTCTTCAGGAAGAAAAAAGACCACTATATGGGCAGAATAAATACCCCAAAAACAAAAAATGAAATACCAATTCAAAATGGAGAAATCTGGAAAACACACTTTGAAAAACTTTACCAAAATGTTGAAAACAATCCAAACCCAGAACAGGTTAAAATATTAAAAAACCTAAATAAATTGGAAGAAATCATTAAGAATAATCAAAATCCCTTAGATAACCCAATTACAAAATACAGGACCTAAAACATCAACTCAAAATCCTCAAACCCAGGAAAGCCAGCGGCCCCGACAGCATCAGCCCTGAGATGCTGAAGCACAGCAGCCCGCAGCTGCAGGAGGTTCTGCTCAAACGCTTTAACCTGGTGCTGAGAGCCGGGTGTTTCCCTGAGGTCTGGAATCAAGGATTGATCACCCCGATTTTTAAAAGTGGAGACAAATTAGACCCCAATAACTACCGGGGCATCTGTGTGAGCAGTAACCTGGGGAAGGTGTTCTGCAGTATCATCAACGCCCGGATACTGGCCTTCCTTACCGAGCACAGTGTCCTGAATAAGAGTCAGATTGGCTTCCTACCAATACACCGCACAACCGATCATATTTACACTCTACACTCCCTCATAAATAAATATACCCAAAACAATAAAGGAAAAATATTTGCCTGTTTTGTAGACTTTAGAAAGGCATTTGACTCAATCTGGCACAAAGGACTATTTTATAAACTTCTACAGAGTGGTGTAGGGGGTATAGTTTATGACATCATTAAATCAATGTATTCTGAAAACAAATGCGGAGTTCAAATTGGCAACTCAAGAACAGAGTTCTTCACTCAGAGGCGGGGAGTGAGACAGGGCTGCAGTCTGAGTCCAACACTGTTCAACATCTACATCATCGAGTTGGCCACAGTGTTGGAGCAGTCTGACGCCCCCGGCCTCACTCTCCACGACACAGAGATCAAGTTCCTGCTCTACGCAGACGACCTGGTGCTGCTGTCGCCCACAGAGCAGGGGCTTCAGCAGAACCTGGCTCTGCTAGAGCAGTACTGTCAGAAATGGGCCCTGGCAGTCAATCTGGACAAGACCAGAGTTATGGTTTTCCAGAAAAAAGCCCGATCTCAGGGAAACAGGTACTGCTTCACTCTGGGCAGCACTGTATTTGAGCACTGCACCAGATACAACTACCTTGGCCTGACCATCAGTGTGTCAGGGAGCTTCAGCCTGGATATAAACGCATTAAAAGACAAGGCACGACGGGCATTTTATGCCATAAAGACACGATTTGGGAAAACAACAATACCAATAACTATTTGGATTAAAATATTCAACTCCATCATCTAACCAATCCTGCTATATGGGAGCGAAGTGTGGGGTCCCCTCATGAACCTCAATAACAAAAATTGGGACAAAAGCCCCACGGAAATATTCCACCTAGAATTTATTAAAAACATCTTACACGTACACAGAAACGCCCCCAACATCGCCTGCAGAGCCGAATTAGGACTCTTCACTCTGCACAAGAAAGAGCAGCCAAGTTCTGGCTGCACCTAAACACAGCAGAGACCCAGTCCTAACAATACAAGGCTCCACTGAGCAACCACCTCTCCCCAGACAAGGACCCCCTTGGCCGGCTGGCTCTGAGGCTCACAGAGCCCGAACACACAATGACCAAAACAACAACAATTGGGAAAATTGACATGTACCTGAAAAGCAAATACACAAAAGAATGGAGACACGAATTAGAATTACAAAACAAATTAGAATGCTACCGGGCCCAGAATAGAAACATTACATTGGCTGAATACTTAAAAATCCAAAATATAAAAGAGAGACAAAATCTAACTAAATACAGGCTCACTGACCACAGCCTCGCCATTGAAAAAGGCCGCAACAGAAAATTCTGGGTTGCCAGAGAAGAGCGGCTGTGCAGCCAGTGTGACCTAGGGGAGGTCGAAACAGAGGCGCATTTCCTGCTGTCCTGCCCTAAATACACAAAAATCAGGGAGACATACTTTAAAATATTCAAAATGCAAATCCCTGAGTTCAACATGATCCCCGATTGCTGCAAACTCCCCGTCCTGCTGGGAGAGGAGGAGCGCACTGCCATCTTAGCAGCACAATATGTATCCACCTGCCACAGCCTGCGAGATAGTGTGTAGACACCAGCCTGTGGGACTCCATTTGCAAAACAAAATAAAAACAGTGATTTTTCTGATGTCATGACACAAATTTTGATACAAACTATGGTTTATATTCTACGTAATTTTATTTCAATGTGTATGATATTTGTTCCACTGAATCTTGTATTGCAATGTTTTGTCTTGTTTGATAGAACATTTGTATCTGCTTTGGCAATATTGTGATAGATCATGCCATTAAAGCACCTTTGAATTGAATTGAAATGAATTGACAGACAGACAGACAGACACACACACACACACACACACACACACACACAAACACAGAGCCAGCCAGCCCGCCAGCCAGCCAGCTCAGCGATGACATCACGAGCCTCTCTCAGCTGACTGCTATGACATCACAGAGCACGTACATTCCGTTGCTTGCCGTCTGTCAACCACTCAGTCACTGCCAGCCAGAGTGGCTGGCTGGCTGGATGGGGGGGCTGTTTGCTGCTTCTGCGTACCTTAGCAAGCTTATTTGGTTGACCGGCCTTCCTACTCCTCTGCCCACATGCCCACCTATGCCCGATCTGCTGTTCACCTGGATCACAGCTCCGCCCCAACAAGGCAGATCCTCCCAAAAATGGTACAAACTGATTCACGTTCCCCTCCACGGAAAACTTTAGCCCAAAATAAGGGACACATTCTGTAACAACATAATGGATGCCCACCCAACCTGTGACAAAACTGAGAAAAAAGAAAAACGCTCAGTCCTCCTGGGGGAGGGACACACAGCCACCCTGGCTGCCCAATATGTCAGCGCCTACCACAGCCTGAGGGACACAGTGACACATGAGCACCGGCTGTAATTATAATGTAAATACTCGTTTGTAATGCATGTCATTGTATTTCAAAAAAGGAATCTGGAAATAGTAAACCTATTTTCTTTATTTGTATGTATTAAAGATCACCTTTTATTACATTTTCTTTTTCTGTACTTCATTACATCTTATTGTGATTCATAATTCTATTATTTATTTTCTGTATGTATGTATGTGTATGTATGTATGTATGTATGTATGTATGTATGTATGTATGTATGTATTATATGGAAGGAAAGTTAGAAATTCTTTTCTCACACCTGTTTTTCTCTCTTGCATACTCCAGAAAGATAAGGTCAAGCTAGAAGGTCAGGAGGCCATAAGGTAGTTTGATTTCACTTTGTTATTTTAACGATGAGAACCTTGGAGACAATGTCAAACGGTATGACCTACGTGCCTGTTCCCTAAAACCATGTGTAGACCTATGAACTCTGTTCTATAATGATATATGTTCTGCTTAGTTAGCCTTTAAGATAACATAGTAATGACTTTCTAGCATGTATGAATGTATGTATGTATATATAAATATATATATATATACGTATATATATATATATATATATATATATATATATATATATATATATATATATATATGTATATATACATATATACGTATATATATATGTATATATATATATATATATATATATATATATATACCCAAAACAATAAAGGAAAAATATTTGCCTGTTTTGTAGACTTTAGAAAGGCATTTGACTCAATCTGGCACAAAGGACTATTTTATAAACTTCTACAGAGTGGTGTAGGGGGTCAAGTTTATGACATCATTAAATCAATGTTTTCTGAAAACAAATGCAGAGTTCAAATTGGCAACTCAAGAACAGAGTTCTTCACTCAGGGGCGGGGAGTGAGACAGGGCTGCAACATCTACATCAATGAGTTGGCCACAGTGTTGGAGCAGTCTGACGCCCACGGCCTAACTCTCCATGACACAGAGATCAAGTTCCTGCTCTACGCAGACGACCTGGTGCTGCTGTCGCCCACAGAGCAGGGGCTTTAGCAGAACCTGGCGCTACTAGAGCAGTACTGTCAGAAATGGGCCCTGGCAGTCAATCTGGACAAGACCAGAGTTATGGTTTTCCAGAAAAAAGCCCGATCTGTTATATATATATGTATGTGTAGAACCGTATGGGAAATAAGTGGAGAAGTCGTGGAGATAAAGCAAATAGAACTTTAATCGAGCCGCTCGGAAGCTCCACGTCAGAAATAATTCCTTCAGTGAGACTTAATGTTTACAAACATGAGTACAACTTTATAGGAAAATGACGTAACATCTTATGGCCGTTCATCCAATCAGAAGATACATGTCCGGGTCCGTTTTATGATCTGTTCTCCCCTGAAGAGGTGATGGATCCAAAGCAGATGTCCGTCTTTGATGTGCACTAGGAAGATGCGATCCCACGGTCGTCATTTACCTAATGTCAATCGCTCGTTAACAGAAACAATTCCTGCCTATCTGGAGAAACGATTAAGTCATAAACAAATTCTCAGCAGACAGCTGTAGGCTATTTCGGCACTGTGTGATCTTTCATTACTGACAGGAGTTTCTAACAAATCGACCTTGTTGACCCTTTACTTGTCCTGCTAAATCGAATCTGCTCAGTCTGTATACAAAACTACTTCTAATGCTAGTATTAATATAAAACATTATATAATAATCACAACACACTTTCTTCAACTTCCTATACAGAGTCTTCAGTCGCTCAGAGATCTCTCTACCTCCTGCAGTCGGCTGCCATACGAATCGACGGTGCCCTGAAGAGTAGCAATAGACTCTCGCGTCTCAGATTGAAACGATTTAATGGAGCTCTGTATTTTGCTCACCGCTGCGACAAGAAAGGCCAGGTCTCCGCCACTCTCTGGTGAGGGATTGCCACCCCCTGTCAGGCCTGAATCTAACTCGGGTTGAGTTGCCTCTGTCGCTGGCCCCTTCTTGCTCTTTTGTTTAGACATGTTTTTAAAACAATAATACACTTATAATATACTGCAGCTTATTGCTTAAAATAAATAAAAGAAAATAACCTGTTTGCTGGAAAAAAAAATCTAAATATCGCAGGAGCTCTCTTCACACGTCTACACCGAAACCATGCTCAACAGCGCCCCATCTAGTCTAGTAATTTAAACGTCAGGAATGAGAAGTCCCATCTGTCCCATCATTTCTGGCAATGACATTCAGTGCTTCTATGTTTTTATATTTTGCAGGATTGGAACATCACCAAACAAAAATTCCAGCAAAGAGGTTTGGTGATTTGCGGAGGGCAGGTCCGTATCTTGATTCCAGACAGCTGCGATGTGTAAGACTGCTCTCTGTGCTTAAGGCAGATGTGCACAACAGAGCATGTTGGCCACTCTGGGCCTCTGGACGTCTGTGTGAGGTCCTGACTGTCCTGATTCTCTCCTCCTCATCTGCAGGAGCCAGGATCCCTTACTCTGGACATCCTAGTGGGGGACAAGCCAGCCTGAACACCTCCTTAGACATGGGTCAATTCTGTCCTAAAATTACACTCTTCAAGTTGAGTGATACCAGGAAATCCATCCCAGGTGACCTTCGAAGTTACAGTGCTTTTCCTGTGAGGGAAAGCAAAAACTCAGGATGAGTCTCTTTTTTTTAACATGTGTCATGCTGACAGATTCAGAGGAAACAGCTGTCACACAATCCTGGTCCTGGGAGGCTGTCTTGGGTTTCATCCAGTCATTCTCAATCCCCTGGTAAGGGGCAGTGTTGTTTAGTTATGGGTTTTCGGATAGTTACACTAATAGTTAACGATTTTTGATCCTAGTTGTATTTAGTTATAGTTATTGGATTTAAGTTAGTTATCTCGTTCTTTCTTGGTTTCTTAATAATTTTTCCGTCTTCTCGTTTCTGACCACTTTTTTAAACGCGTCTCCTCCTTCAGTTTTTCAAACATCACGATAAACACTTTTTGTACAATATCTGAGAATGTATGCTATTGCTCCAGGTCCAGATCCTCTTGAGGCCCCCAAGGACCCTAACATTTTTTACATCTAATAACTGCTGATAGCTTACTTTTAGCACCATACTTACAATTTAACACTAATAGTAAACCATAGATTATCTTTCTGAATATATATCTATCCTTTGACCCACTGAGAGCCAAGTACTGCATGCTGTTTATGTTAGAACTTGTTTTCAGATGTTGAACATCTCATTTCTCCTTCCAGCATGCATTTAAGAGTAATATGAATGGAACATAGATAGAAAAGTGTGTATGAAGCTTCCAAAAATGCTATCTAGCTTGCTATCGGAGCTAAGGATCATGGGATACTGTAAAAAAAATTTTTTTGACATTTGACAGCCTATAACGCTTTACGGGTGGCAGATATAATGTTTGTCACTATAGAACACATATATGTAACCAGATGGGCTCTTTCCAAGCATGACCTTTGAAGAACCCAGTCTGGATGCATAGATGGTACATTTATTTATTTAACATGCCAGGCCTGAAAGGGGCCCAGCATGGAAGCACTCTACCTCAGCAGAGACTTATTGAACAGCACAAGTGGTCAGCCTTATATACATTGCAGGACATGTGGGTCTGTGGCCGGAGTCTGTCACTGGGGGTTTGCCAGAGTGTTATCTTGAGGTCAGATTTCTGACCCTTGTAATGTTCATGGTAGTCTTCCTTGGTAGAGGTGTGGGATTCAAAGAACAGATGTCTTCCTTTGATATACTAGGAAAGGTCCGATCCCACGGATCTTATTTAACAACTGTCAATCGTTCATTAACAAAAACAGTTCCTGCCTATCTGGAGAAAAGATTAAGTCCACAGACTTTTAACAAACATCTGTGGGCCCTCTCTCTCTGCAGTTTGATCTTTTCTATTATTGACAGGAATGTCTAGAGGGTATGCCCTGAACAACTTACAAAATGGTTGTTGCTACCATAATACATTTACTTTGCTTGTCTGCATATTATTATTAATATAAAACATAATACAGTTTATATAAAATATTAATAACGGCTCTTCAACCTTCAACTTCACCTCCGACCTTTCCTTTCAGGTCAAAGGTGATTTTTTGATTTTTGGCTTACAGCTTTCAAAAGTCATCACAGTCATCATACATGTCATAAAGTGCCAAATATGTTCTTCTGAATAAATGCTTGAACTTTGACCCTTCCTTTAGGCTGATGATTGCTACAGAACTCAGATAGTAACTCATATGAGGTCTGTTCACAAATGTCCTCCACTGTGACCATTGACCTCTACTTAAGATCAAAGTGAGAACTAACTCATAACTCCTTTCATAGTGCACTTAGGCTCATACTTACAATGGAGCACATATAGGAACCCATGTATGTACCTGAAAATGCCCTTTCTGATGACCTTTGACCTTCCTGTCAGCTCAAATTCAAAGTCCTCTCATAAATCCTTCCAGAAAAAAGCTATAAAGCTGCTTTGAAGCTACAATTATTTAAAAGGCATTTAACATGCTGAACTGCTTACATTCATTAGATACTATTTGAATTGGTCTTAAAACATCCTTTTTCTAATTTGTAGCAGTTCCTGTCCCCCTGTACATCTATTGAGCTTCTGCTCACAATTTCTTACCGGTGGCTTCACAAACACAGTTTAGTACTTGTCTCTGACTATCAGATTTTATATGAGGTAGAGAACTCCGAGACTAGTGCTAACCGAGGTCGGTGAAACTGAGTTTACATCTCTGGCCAGTGATCATCACACTATTTCTGCAAGTCCTGTAGTCTGAACTACATATGTAGCCTGCTTGTATCTGAAACGTTGTTGTACTTGAAATAACTCCACATTATAACACATATTTCACTCCCCACGTACTTCTTTGTACCGAGATTATTTTAAACAGGATTGACCCACCAGCAGCTGGTGCTGTGAAGACAGTCCTCCCTCCACACTCTGATCTACAGTGCACCACCATTCAATATAGTATAGATATAGATATCCATTTTCATTTTATTTTGTAGATTAGACAGAGAAGGGAAAGAAATGTAATGATTGTATGTTGATGCTTTCATCTTCGCCAGAGAAGGACTGGTGCTTCTATTTCTAGTGCTTTCACAAAAGGCCCTCTCTTCCTGGCCTGCTCTGCTCAGGCCTGACCGACGCGTGACAGGACACTTTCGCTGGAGTTCGCTTCACGTCGGTTGTACATCTTGATCATGAGCTTCTGCTGCACCTTGATCTGCTCACGGTGCACCTCCTGCTCTGCATCCTTGTGGACCTGGTCGATTGTCTTAGGACCCTGGTCACCCCTCCTGGGCACCCAGTTATCCTGAAGAAGAGGAGAAAGAGTCAGTGACCATGGTAGAGAGAGAGAACGAGAGGCAGACAGGGATTGGGGGGCTGGGAAGCTGAAAGCAAGGAAGGTTTCTATTCTCCCAACACTCATGACTTACTCTTCTCAGGTCCAAGACGTCCTGCAGCATGAAGCGGATTCAAGAGGAGGTCTTCCTTTCTTTGATGATCTGCTCCATCTGGCTGAAGTACTGGTCCATGCGGGGCTGGTGAAAAGGTCGATTAGAAAACTGAGCAGACAGCAGGTACAAAAGTAACTTTATACCACCAAGTGAAGCAGCATTCCTTCAAGAAGGCGTCTGCAGATGCTCAGAAACACTTATTCAGACCACTGTCAATAGGCCTCATCACGTTGCTGGATGTTTAGCCAGGGCTCAGTCTGGCACGACGGCCGGAACTGCCTTACCTTGGCGGTTTCCAAGTCCAGGTCTTTGCCGATAGTGGAGAGGAGTAGGCACAGGCACTCCAGGGACTCTTCGTGGTTCTTCAACAGCTTGACGATGCAATTGTGCATGGTGGTCTTTATCAGCATCTTCACCTTGAACAGCTCCCCAATGAACCTGATGTTGCCTAGTGAGCGCTGCTGGGCCTTGCACTTGGCCTCCTGCAGCTCGTCACGTAGACGCTGCCACTCCTCACCCTGCGCACACACGGCACTTAATTACATACTATCATAACAGAGGCATGATTCTACAAGCATTTTCAAGCACTGGAAATCAGTTTTTTTTTTTCAGACTTTTTCCAGACATCCAGACTAGCGTACAAACCCTGTTTATATTTAAAATAAATACTTGGGTTGTCAGTCGATTCAAATTACAATAAGTGTTACAGTCTTTAAGTGGTTGTGCCACACAGTTATACTTTAATAAATACTAGTCATTGATAATACAGTAGAACAATGCTGAATGGGAAAGGAGAAAAATATATAAATGAATATTAAATAAAAAACACTAAATCATTATAATTAACACTATACAAGCGCAGGGCTGCTCAGTTTGACTGATTTAATGTTAATTACTCTGGGTTCCTGAATACTCTGTGCAGACCCGTTCTTTACTTTTACTAAATATATGTATCAAATATGCCTAAGAAGCGTTTTAGCTGTCACGATCTCTACCTCACCTACAGTCTACAGTCTTTCATGTGCTTGAAAAACACACGCATTGTATAGCATTACAGGTGTAGTCAGATTGAGTGATTAAACACTTGTTTCTTTAGTTTTGATTGTGCTGTGGACGCCTTCAGAAAACAAAGTGCTTTGATCTTATTTATACCAATCATTTGAATGTTTTATGTTCATATTTAAATGTAAATACTACTTATGCTAGTTTTATTTGATTGTTTGCCTTTCATTATACCACAGCATTTAAAGAGCTATCGGCTGTTGTAGGTGGTTCAAAAACTCTGTGATTCTACTGTTAACCGTATATCACTATTATGACATTTTTGTTTTTTAAATCAGCTCGATTAAATAGAAAAAATGTTGATCGTCAATTCAATTAGTTGATTCATAGACCCGATTAATTGATTAATCGAGGCAGCCCTAAAAATACGTTCAAATGTTCCTACCACCAAGGATGCATCCAGCAACTTCTGCTTCTTCTCCAAGACCTCGTCTCCATCCTCCTCCGTCTCAAACTCCTTCTGGCAGCGGTTCAAAAGCAGAGAGCGGAAAGGCACCGTCTCTCCCGGCTTGTCAACGGCTGGGACTTTGAGCTACAGAAAGGGGAGCAGGAACAACATAAACCCTAAGCAAGATGGTGTGCTAGGCTGGCTTCCAGCTTTAATAGGTATCGGAGTGAAAACTCTTGATATGCGCATCACAAGACAGGCATCTGCTAGTCCATTCAAAACTGAACTCCCACAAATTACAATTCCAGAGCTAAACAAATCTGATCCATGTATTATTATTATTATTATTATTATTATTATTATTATTATTATTATTATTATTATTATTATTATTATTATTATTTATTTCCTAGCAGATGTCCTTGTCCAATATAAGAGCAATACAAAGTGCAATAATACAGAGCAGTTCAAGTCGTAATACATTTTACAAGTTCAAATTTACACAAATAGCATCTTCACAATCCTCTACCATTCCCTCCCTCCCTCTTTCACTTCACTCTCCCCGTCACCCTCCTTCTCTCACCCTCAGAAGGCACTGGCACATATTGGCGTATGAGGCGGAGAAGTTGGGTTCGGAGACGGCCTTCTCGAAGATGAGCTCCATGACACCCTGGAGTCGCTGCTCCGTGTCGATGGTCAGCTCGTTCACTTGACGCATCCACGGCTGGAACATCTGTGGGGTCAGCTTGTTCAGAATACCACTCACCCTGCGGAAGAGCTCCTGTTGAAGGGGAAAGGGGGGAGGAGGGAAGGAAGGAAAAAGAGTTAGTTCTGCAAACCTCGGCCAAGTCCGTGTTTTTATTTGTTCTGGAGAGGTGGGTGCATGTGAGCGTACTCAGCCCCTCAGTTCATCTTCTCCATCAGTAGAGGTCAGTGGCCCAGACACCAATGCACTACAAATAGATCATCAGTGGGGCTCAAATTTTACCCACAATCCCCTTTACTAGACTAGCAAATTATTATTCCCACCCCCCCAAACATGAACCGTGTCCTCTGCTCCTACATACCTGGGTCTTAATGACCTCGGGGTCATCACCCACTGTGGGAGCCTTCTTAATTGTAGGCAGGTAACACACATACAGTCATCTAAATAACAATCGCAATTAGACAGCAGTTGACAAAAAGTACAAATGAGACAAATGTCCAAGATCAGCATTAAACAGATCCATCAGAACAATGCAGGTAACCATCTCAATCAGAAGGATTTATATATAAAAACATGAAAATAAAACTCTAGGGTCTCCTAGACAAGCAGGGGGCTGCATACCTTAGCCAGGACCACATCGCTAATGCGGAGTTTCTGCAGCCTGTCACAGATGAACTCTAAGTCCAGCAGGAACTGACGCTCATTTTTCTCCTTCTCATCAGGGACATAATTACACCTGCAACATAATTTGAAAGCAACAACATTTCCACAGGAGTCTTGGTTGTGCCGAGGATTACGAAATAATGAAAGCAATACATTTTAGACGTCGGCTCAAAATCCCTACCATTCGGCGTTGAAATGACCCAGGTTTATTTTGTATTTATACCATATCCAGTTCACCATATTCACATCCTCTCATACAGTAATCAATAAACGAGAATAATGGTTCAATTTGTAGCTACACACCTATGCTTAGGAGCAATTCACACGATCTTGTACTGGTGAAGAACATTATTATTCACAATATGTCATTTAAAAAAATGTAGGCTATACATACCCTGCTGCAATGAAAAGAAAAAGATAGATTAATGAAACGGCCTACCTGAATCTTGCGGAGTCTTCAAGACAAAACTTGAAGTTTGCAATCGCTGCCATGCTTTTGAATTCAATACAACCAAAAGGCTCTCGGGAACACTGAAATTACTCAGAGGTAAAATCAATCAACCGTACGACTCCGTCTCCAAACACACTATCAGCTCTAATTAGGCAATATCCACAGAGCAAACAGAATCGAATTCCAGCAACTGTTACGTATGCAACTGACAACAACTGACGTCATACCCAACACATATCAGAACAACATAATACAGTTCAGAAACGAGAGGCCACTCGACCCATCAGCTCGTTTGGTGTCCATTAATAACTAAATGATCCAAGGATCACATCCAGTCTATTTCTGAATGTTCCCAAATTGTGGCTTCAACCACATCGCTGGGGAGTCTGTTCCAGATTGTAATAACTCTCTGTGTGAACAAGTGTCTCCTGTTTTCTGTCTTGAATGGCTTGAAGCCCAATTTCCATTTGTGTCCAAACACACTGAATCGAGTCACTCAATCGGTTCGCATCGCCTCACAAAAGAATCAGTCCCTCAGCCAGGCTCACACTGCGCACTTTTACAACCCGACCCGAGTCTGAGAGGCGGGCAGCGTGGCTTTCCCTGGATGCTGTCTTTTGCTGGTGAAGAGTCGCACTACTGATCATTAAGGATCAACATTTGATCTGCATGGCTTATCACATCAGCGCCAACACAACAAGCAACGAGCAGCACAAGTGTCCCTCAGTCCAAGTCCACAACACACACGAGTGGCCTGTAACTCCCGATCAACAGCAGAGCTAGTAGGCTGGCACCCCCTCCTGTAAAATGAGCGGAACAACCCTATTCATCAATACAAGGCTGTAAGTCTAGAGAGAGGGCCTACCTTACATGTGTTTTCCTCTGGGTTTTCAGGAAGCCAAGTCTTTGATGATGTCACCAAAACCCAGGTGGTGCTTTAAGGGCTTCAGAGTGAGCGCTCAGTCTGTCAGCCCCACTGTAGAGGCGCCCTGTTCTGCACAGGCCGGGTTACACACAGAGCGACCTGCACAGCCACGCAACTGGGAAAGTGACATATATGCGCAATGCAATGTCCACCTTCGGGCCACAGATTGCAGCTTCTTTCACGCAGTGACTGAAGCAAGGCGCTTGCAGTTTTGATATATCCCTTGAAATGAGACATTGCGTCTGTGAAATCCTCTTAGATCAGCGCAGTGTTTCCTCTGAAGCAACAGCACAGGATCGGGGTTCTTGAGATGAGAGCTGATGTCCGTCCTGTTTCCAAACTTCGCTATTACTTTCCCCCGCTTTGTCTTTACAGTAATTGAACCCGTGAAAGGCTCTCTGGATTGTCAGTCTGCTTAGTCCCACCTTCAAGCAGAGAAACCAACTCTGATAGGACAGAACTGCGCCGGTAATCCCATGCATTAAATAGGGCCTGATTGTAGCGCCGTCTCCTGGTCAAGGGTGGACAGTGGTCAGCAGGCACCAACACCAGCCTAGGCACCCACACCGGGCCGCAGACCTCTGCAGGGCCCCAGGGTCCAAAGCAGGGGCCCACACTTCCCCACATCACCCCCTCCACACTCTGTGATCTGGTATATCTACCGCACAGTGCACAATTCATTGAATTGCTGGTAAATTAAATACATTGTGAGCATAAGCGACATATATGTGAACCTTTTCTTGTCCCAAGAGTAGCACTGTTATCATTTCCGTTGCACAGAGCACAAGCATTTCCAAATCTTTTTCAAATATTTAACATAACAACATAAGAAAGTTTACAAACGAGAGGAGGTCATTTGCCACATCGTGCTCGTTTGGTGTCCATTAATAACTAAGTGATCCAAGGATCCTATCCAGTCTGATTTTAATTGTTCCCAAATTTTCAGCTTCAACCACATCACTGGGGAGTAGTGTTTCCAGCCCGGGGACCCGTGGTACCGAAAACCCGGGCAACCCGGACGATTTGTCAATCTCACAAGCCCGGGTTTGGCATGGGTATAAAACCGGGGCTGAGAAACAAACCAACAAAAATCATACTTGCGTGCACAGAGCCTCAGTGAGATCTTGTGTTTTTTCATTCGGTGAGAAGATTGATGTTCATTCCGTAACCTACAATATAATTGAGCACTGTTGCAAAATACGAGGAGTTCAAAAAAAATGTTCTGATCCAAGCTCGGTTTGGTTCTACTTCCTACAAATGCAAAAAGTATGCAAACAACGTATTGCAAACAGCTGGGGGCTCTACAAGGTCACTTCAGTTCATACAAATGATCAATACATAATAACTCTGTGAATGAACTGAGTTCGTGTTTAATTTTAGCTTCACATAAAATACAGACACAAAAATGACATGTATTATTTTACTTATTTAGAATAACATTGA
The DNA here is from genome assembly GCF_036373705.1 of Amia ocellicauda. Classification (NCBI taxonomy): domain Eukaryota; kingdom Metazoa; phylum Chordata; class Actinopteri; order Amiiformes; family Amiidae; genus Amia; species Amia ocellicauda. The sequence goes on from NW_027103016.1 coordinate 212,287, forward strand.
TGATATGGCCAGGTTGTAGTTAAATGATTAAAATAAGGGGGAAAACTAAGATCCGAGGAGTTCAAGCATACGTTTGATGTGTCTAACAGTGTGTTTTTTATTTATTTAATTTTGTTTCCATTTTGATTATTTATTCAATTTATATGCCTATGAGATAATCTGGCTTCAATCACAGATGCCCCGGGGACCCAGGGTTTATGAAATTTAAACTCCAAAAACCCTGGCCTGGAATTTTCCCCCGATTTTGGAAACCCTACTGGGGAGTTTGTTCCAGATTGTGACAACTCTATGTGTGAAGAAGTGTCTCCTGTTTTCCGTCTTGAATGCTTTGAAGCCCAATTTCTTTTTGTGTCTCTGCTGATCTGGAAAAGCTCCTCTGGTTTGATGTGGTCGATGCCTTTCATGATTTTGAAGACTTGAATCAAGTCCCCATGTAGTCTCCTCTGTTCCAGGGTGAAAAGGTTCAGTTCCTCAGTCTCTCAGTAGGACATCTCAGTAGGACATCAGCTCTAACTAGTGCATCGTACAGTCTGAACATCACTGCCCTTGATTTAAAAGCAATGGCCCTAACACTGATCCCTGTGGATCTCCACTAACAACCTCACTCCAGATAGAAGCAACTCCTCTAATCGACACCCTCTGTTTCCTCTACATCAACCAGTTCATAATCTACTACTTACATTACCCTGAATGCCTACAGCTTCCAATTTGAGGATCAGTCTTTGGTGTGGAACCTTATCAGAAGCTTTTTGAAAATGTACGTATATCATATCATGTGTTTTCACATGATCTACAGCTGCAGTTGCATGTTCAAAAAACTCTAATACATTTGTAAGACATGATCTGCCTCGTCTAAACCCATGTTGACTATCTCCAAGAATATGGTTTTCATTAAAATGCTCCTCTATTTCTGTCTAATCATTTTTTCCAACATTTTACAAGTAATGCAGGTGAGACTGATTGGTCTGTAATTTCCTGGCTCAGTTTTGTCCCCTTTCTTGTGGATTGGTATGACATTTGCTATCTTCCAGTCAGTTGGCACATCCCCTGTTCTAAGTGTCTTTTGGAATATTTGAGTTAGCGGCCTGTAAATAATTTCCCACATTTCTTTAAGTACTGTTGGAAATATACCATCTGGCCTAGGTGATTTGTTTGTTTTTAATTCTGCTAGTCCCTGTAGTACCTCCACCTCATTTTTCCTGATCTCTCTTAGGGTTTGACTGGACTGGTTATTATCCTGTGGCATGTTATCTGTTTTTTCTTTTGTAAAAACCTCTAAAATACTCATTTAGAACATTTACCATATCTTGTTCATTTTCCAAAATACTTCAATTTTTGCCCTCTATCTGTTTCACTTCATCCTTTATTGACCTCTTGCTGTTGTAGTATTGAAAAAAGCTCTTTGCATTAGTTATAGAGCTATGTTTCTTTCTATTTCCCTCTTTGCTTTCCTGATCCCTTTCTTAAGATCTATTTGCAGTTCAACATATTCTTTGTATTTTGTTTAGTCTCTATCCCTTTTGTATGCGCTATACCACATTTTCTCTCTCTTCAAATTTTTTTGCATACTTCCATTAAACCATTTTGGCCAATGTTTTTTGGTCCTCAATTTGCTAAGTTTTGGTATAAATTTCTCCTGAGCCTCAAGTAGTATATTCTTAAATATACCCATCCATTTTCAACTGAATCTGATCCAGTGTGCTCCAGTCTACCTCTTCCAAGTGTCGCCTCATACCTTCAAGGTAGACCAAAATTGTAGACCATTGCTTTAGACTTGGGCCTTGTTTCTAGAAAGAATGCCTCAAAGATGACCATATTGTGATCACAGTTTGCTATTGATTCTATAACTAATGTCCCACTGACTCTATCAAACATCTCGGTTATTTGAAGGGAAATCTGTCAAGGTCACTGTTAAGGTACAACGCTTCAGTTGAAGCAGCCCTTCGGATCCCAGTGAATCGGGCAGTCAGGTCAGTCAGCATTTCAGCTACAGGGGAGACTTTTCAGCAGGAGACGAGCGCTCGGGAAGAAAAATGCACAGACACAGAAGTAGTCTGTTCGTTTATCTTCAGTTTATTGAAAGTTTCACACAGCCTTTATACAGTCTAACAAACATCTTCAGTGATAGTTACGGGGCAGTCCCGATATGTAGTTACACACCATAATAGTACTGATTTTGCAGTGTTCCCACAAGCAGGTGCACATGTCATGCCTCGTGGGAATGTTATTGTCCGAGGATGTGTGTAACCCATAATATATTTGTGTTTCGGGAAGGGGAAAATGTAGCACATACTGTACGAACAACATGTTTTGTGTCTGCCACAGCTGCTTGGATTACAAGCAGTTCTGCAAGCTATTTCAGCAGTGTGCATAAGACATAGATAATAAGTAAAGTTATGAATAACTCACAGTTCCTAACTAGTAACTTACTGGAAAGTTTCCTATATTTTCTAACAGTTATACAGTGGGTATATACAATACATAGGAGGCAATTTTACCCCAACAGTCACCGTTGACAATTGGAAACAGCTCCTCAGTGGAATATGCCAGTAATGAGGACATAAGTGTACAAACATAAAGAAAGTCCTGCTATTACAAACTGCCAGCAAATGCATGTAATGCATTACTCATCTATTCAAAATACCTAGTTTACTGCATTACTATGATTATTATTATCCAATATAGAAATATATTAACACATTAGTCTCAGTAACGTGCATTTTTCACCTTTAATTTTGTGTAATTTCCAGGAAAATAGTGTTGATACATTTTGAATAGTCAGTGAAACATATCAATTTTCAAAGACTTCATGTCCCTCTTAACAGCCCTAGCAAACAATGCATTTACAGCATATTAATAAATAAAGAATACTTTAAGGGGGATGGTGTAAAACATCCATAGGAACAGCAGAGAAACTGTAAGTTAAACATGAACCTGAGATATTTCCACAATGTTTCTGGGTTCAAAAATAGGATCACCAAATAAATAAGCAAGTAAATCTTAAAGTACAGCTATAGATAATTCATTTTTGTAAGGATATTATACATTATTGACAATGTTTTCTGTATCAGTTGTTAAAACCCCTAAAAAGAGCACATTATAAATGGTCAATGTGATTTATTTCCAGCACACAATCCCCAAAGAAATGACAGGAATTAAGGACTGTGTTGTGGAAATACCATTTTAACTTGTATAAAAGGAAAGCTTTAAAGTTAATCTCTACTTTCTTTGGGTCTCAAATATTTAATTCTTAATTCCCCTAACTGGTCTTGGTTTGTATCGTTGAAATGCAATTTGATCACAGAATTTATCTATTTAACATGTCAAACAGTAGGTGGCAGAGTTTACATTACATTATTTGTCATTTAGCAGACGCTCTTATCCAGGGCGACTTACATTTGTACCCATTTATTATTATTATTATTATTATTAATATTTTTATTTCTTGGCAGACGCCCTTATCCAGGGCGACTTACAACATAACTGCAAAAATACAGTGAAGTACAATCAATCAATCAATCAATCAATCAATTTTTATTTGTATAGCGCCCTTCGCAGGGTAGCCACAGAGTGCTTTACAGACTGGTAAACATACAACAAACGTACAGCAAAATAAAAAACATAAATACAATAAAATCAAATATAGACCTGTAAACATTTTACATGATCTAGAATAAAGTGAGTGAACATTTAAGTAAATAAAGCATTTAGGAACGGAGGAGAGAAAAACAAGAAAACTCCTAAGAATGGCATGTAGGAGAAAATGAATCTCTGGGGGTCCACGGCCTAGGGCCTAGGCCTAATGGTTGCCTCCCCTCCAGGCAGTATACTTATTACAGCAGCAAGGAGATCAGAAAGTTCTTTATCGGTGCTGCTGGCTGTGGTCTTCCCTGTGGAGGAGGCCTCTCGCTGGCCATCGGGGGTGGAGGGTTTGGACCATCAACAGGCTTTGGGTTGCGATGGCTCATCAAACCTTGGGTGTGGATGCCCCGTTGACCCTCCATTGTGAGGTGCTTCTGGGATGGGTTGTGCCTCATCAGACAGGTAGGGAGGTGCCAGTCCCTTTAGTGCTTTACATGTTAATAAGAGCACTTTAAAGTCTATCCTGTAGTGCACGGGCAGCCAGTGAAGAGAAGCCAATACTGGAGTGATGTGTTCATGTTTTTATGTTTTTGTTAGGATTCTTGCAGCAGCATTTTGGACTGAAGTGCACAAATAGCTCTGTTTGTGCTGCCTGACAGAATGGCATTACAGTAGTCCAATCTAGATGTAACAAATGCGTGTATCAATTTCTCAGTGTCCTGTAACGAGAGGAATTGTCTTAGTCTAGCAATGTTTCTAAGCTGGAGGAAGGAAGATCTCGACACATTCTGAATGTGTGATTCAAAAGATAGATTATGATCACAGATGACACCCAGGTTTCATGCCATCCCCTTAGGGGAGAAATTAAAGTTATCATTACTCAGTTTTGTTAGTGAATGATGAACAGTTCGATTTTTGTCTCCTAAAATTATGACTTCTGTTTTGTCAGAATTAAGCATAAGAATTTTTTTTGTCATCCATGTTTTAATCTCAGACAGACAGCAGATTCATTTTTCTAGGTCTATGGTGTTGTTAGGATTTACTGACAGATATAATTGTGTGTCGTCTGCGTAACTGTGAAAGTTAATATTATGTCGTCGAATGATATCACCTAAAGGGAGCATGTACAATGAAAAAAGTACAGGTCCGAGGACTGAGCCCTGTGGGACTCCGTACTTAACCTCAGTTAAATTTGAGTGGTTCTCGTTAATCTGTGCATATTGGAGTCTGTTTGACAGATATGATTTAAACCATGAAAGCACATTGCGAGATAGGCCAATACGGTTTTCTAAGCGGTGTATCAAGATTTTGTGGTCGATTGTGTCAAAAGCCGCACTTAAGTCTAATAAAATAATAACACTGGTGTGCCCTACATTGGAGGACTGAAACACGTCATTCAATACTTTTAACAGGGCCGTTTCTGTACTCAGGCCGGAACGGAAGCCTGATTGAAATTCTTCATAAAGGTGATTATCGGTTAAAAAAGCTTGCAGTTGGTTTGCAACTACTTTCTCTAGAACCTTAGAAAGGAAGGGAAGGTTTGAGATAGGTCGATAGTGTTTAAGTTGGTTAGGGTCGACACTGGGTTTCTTAAGAAGTGGTTTAATTACAGCTATTTTAAATGATTCAGGAACAGATCCTGAGAATAAAGAGACATTGATAATATTGTGTATTCTGTGAATAATTCATGGCAGAGATTGTTTTAGCAGTTTAGTGCGTATAGGGTCTAGTGCGCAGGTTGTTGTTTTCATTTTAGTAATTAAGGAGACCAATTCCTGGTGATTTACTACGTTAAACGAGTCCAAGGTAGGCAGGGGCTGTGAAGGACTGCATGTGTCAGCTATAAAATCTGTGTATGTTTCCTGTTCTATCTGTTTTCTAATGCTGTTAACTTTGCTATTGAAATGATCCACGAAGTCACTACAGGTGAAATTGGGGGGGATGACCTCTGAAGGCTTTACCTTCTGGTTAGTAAGTGTCGCTATTGTATTAAAAAGAAAACGCGGGTTGTTCGTCGAACCACGGTGAGTGTTTTGTTGGTTTTTATTTGTCGTGTCCTTAATGGGGCTACTAAAGCAGTGCTTAGTGTATTGTTGAAATTATTTAATAATTCATCTGCAGATCCTTCTTTTGATAAAGCTAGCATTTGGCAAGAGGATAGTGATTTTATAAATAGCAGTGGGATTTAGGCAGCGAGTTTCTATGTTCCTTTCCGTGTGTCTAATTCTACTCCTCCTACAAGGCAATCAATCATTACAAATTAAATTTAGCTAAAACAGCAATTCAAAATAATACATTTTACAAATTTCAATTTACAATTTACACAAGTACAGTAAGTGACTTCCTACATCCTTGACAGTGAAAGCTAAGTGCTGTCAAGATGTAGGGTCACAGTCAAGGGCTACGGGAAAGGGAGCAAGGAGTAAAACAATCAAGAACGCGAGAAGCATAATAAAACTGTGAAGTGCTATCTAGCAGGGATAGAGGACTAATATTACAAGTGCTGTCGGAAGAGATGCGTCTTGAGTAAGTGCCGGAATGAGGTCAAGGACTCTGCTGTTTTGACTTCGGTGGGCAGGTCGTTCCACCATTTAGGTGCCAGGGATGAGAAGGAGCGGTTCTGGAGGAGGCAGAGTTGGTCTATACAACTGGGTATTTTACTGGAGCAATCTAAGTGAAGTACCTTGCTCAAGGGTACAACAGCACTGCCCCACCTGGGATTTGAACCCAAAACCCACAATATGAGTCCAGAGCCCTAAGCACTACTCCACAGTGTTGCATTAATCACAGACTGTACCAAGGCTCCATGTGATTCTTTATTGCACTTATACTGTTATTATTGTTTATTTGATTTAATTTTAATTATTCACTGATTGAGTCATGTTCTCAAATTGTTTGTTTTCATTGATTGTATTCACTGATTGATTGACTTTTATTGATATTCACTATTATTGAACAGGCAGAAGCTTTGATCCCCGATGCGGCGCACCTGTATCACTGAGCAGCGGCCGCCTTCCCTCACGGCCACTACACCTGTGGACACTCAGCTGGAGATAAAGGCTGCCCTGCCAGAACAAAGGGGCACGGCGGAGCACCAGCAGGGACAGTGACTGCGGGACGGGTTACAGAGGAGAGGATATCGGCTGTGAGGGTGCCAGCCGGTAGGCACTAACTCCTCGCAGGGTCGGAGCGGGTCCCTGCAGATCGGGAGCTGCCTGGAGAAACATTAGCCGCTGGACGCAGTGACTCGACAGCGACAAGAGGATCTAAGGAACTATTACTGGCCAGAGACATTGACTTGGCTTCTACAAGACTGTATTCCTGGACTTGCCTTCTTGGTTCTGCGGTTTCCAGCTTCTCGGCGATAGACGGCACTTTGGGGCTCCGGACCAGCAGCCGGAGGGAGAAGCACATAGCGGACGGGTGAGAGGGACGCACTCAATATCCCTGTGAGCTTGTGATCGCAGCACTTGCCAGTGAGCGAGCGTGTCCTCCTCCTGAGACTGCTCTTTGTCCTGGATTGGGGCTGCTTGTGCGGACGAGCTGCTCGTTTGTGAGGATCTCTAGCCTGGGACGGAACCGGAGGCCGAGCCGGGTTGGGACTGTGTAATTGAGACCATTCTCTCGCCATTCTCCATCGTTTCATACATACGTTTTTTGATTGTGAATATAGGGGGTATTGTCTGGGCTTAGTTTTATTTGGGAATTTAGTATAGTTTATTATATTTTCAGCTTTTGTATAGGTTTCTGTATTTTTATTTTTGCCCAGGTGATTAAAGGCAATTTTAATTGTAAAAAAAACATCGAGGGAACGGTGCCCTGCTAGTTGCCCCTGTTGTATTGTACATGGTGAATTTTATTTAATGGACTAGAATAAGACCTTTCTTATTTACTGGTGGCGTCTGTCCTGGGACCTTACCTGCAGGGGGAAATAAGTGAGTGTAACTCAGTTGGGATGGCATAGCGAGACTTCATGCGACCCAGTCAGAGGTGATTCTAGGGTATGTGGGGGCCCCAGGCAAAATAAATCCTGATGGTGAAGCCAGGGAGAGCATGGTGGGGTTTCCCATTTGCGACACCCCTGGACCCACTGTTCACTGCCACTCGTGACAATTTTCAGGTTTTTCTGAATGCTTAAACACTAACAGTGATTCTTGAAGTACTATCTCTGAAATAATTAACACTTTTAGGCAATGTATTTAACAAGTGAGCAATGGGTTCAATCAAATATGAGCTGTTATACTGTTGCAGGTATAATTGGGATATTTTGAGATGGAAACCGGTAAGTGCTGTAGTCTTACTGGTACAGTAATATGTACTGTACTTTCATAATGAGAAGGATCTCTCACTACAGTTTCTCAGTCGTTTATACACTGTGACCGAAAGCATGCACAGAGTGATCCGAGGTTCAAGCTAACATCCCAGAACCACTTCTGCAGGACTATGCACACCTTCACCTTGCTTCAACTCAATTGGTGAGTCCAGTTCACTCATGTTGCAAAACATTACTCGCAACTCTCAATGTGTTGGCACAATTGTCATTGAGAAAACACCTGTACCTTTTGTGCAATACATGAGTCATCAGACAAAACTCAAAGTGCTAATGTACTACAACACACTTCACGTCTGCAAACCCATCCATCCATTTTCAAAACACACAATTCCTGTGAGGGTCGCGGGGCAGCCAGAGCCGATCCCGGCAGTGATAGGGCACAAGGCAGGAATACAACCAGGACAGGATGCCAGGCCATCGCTGGGCAACATATACACAGCAATTTAACATAACCTAAACTGCATGTCTTTGGACAGTGGGAGGAAACTGCAGAGCCTGGAGAAAACCCACACGGACACGGGGAGAACATGTAAACTCCAAACAGACTAGATCCCATGACCCATGGAGTTGTGAGGTAGCAGCACTAACCACCGCACCACCCTGTGCAAACCCAATTAACCAAATTGTTCACTCAGTTGTCCTCGTTCTCTCAAGTATATAAAAAGGTCACACGAGGACTCATGATTGTACAAGAAAAATGGAGCCACAAAGAGCAGAAAGGGGAAGAGGGAGGGGAAGACACAGAGGACGATGAAGGCGACGGAATATATTGAATGAAATAAGAGCCACACTGGTTGATAGTGTAATCAACCATGGGATGAGTATGCGAAAAGCTGGGCAGTGAGTGCAGCCCAATTTGAGCCTCTTTACTGTGGCTGGAATCATCAGGACATTCAGGACTACGAACCGGTGAGTGGGTATAAATTTACCATGCACAATATTTGGATTTCATATATCAACAAGAGTACTGCAAGTCTGTACATCACATTGTATTGTTTGCATACAGGGCTGAGAAGACCAGCTGCTGGTGGGAGAAACGAGGCTGAAATAGTCAACATGGTGTTGGCAAAAAATGCGATTAGACTCAGAGAAATCCAAACGTGTATAATAGAGGACAATGGGATGTTTCAGAACATAGACCATGTTTCAATATCCACTATTGATCGTTTGCTGAGAAGGCACAGGATGAGCATGAAGCAAATATATCGTGTACCATTTGAGAGGAACTCTGATCGTGTGAAAGAGATGTGCTACTTTTACATGCAAGTGAGTATGAAACTGTTTCCAGTACTATTGTGCACTTGGAAGAGACAGAGGTCCAGGAAGTGCAGTAATGCACCATGTTCTAATCACTGTTCCTACATGGTCAGAGAATACTCAAGCTTGATGCCAGCGATGACCACATTGAGTTCATCTATGTGGACGAGGTAGGATTCAAGAGGCAGTGCTGGGGAAGGAACATCATTGGCCAGCGAGCAGGTCCCTGGCCAAAGGGGTGGAAACATAACCATGTGGGCTGCTATCAGTCATTGCATTTTTATGCTTGTTATATATAAATACATTGATAATTTTTGGGTAGGCAGGATCATCCATGCATCCATCCATTTTCAAAACCACTTAGGGTCGCAGGGAAGCTGGAGCTGATCCTAGCACACATAGGGTGCAAGGCAGGAACACACCCAGGGCAGGATGCCAGGCCAGCACTGGGCAACACACACATACAGGGCAATTTAGTATGGCCAATTAAGCTAACCCACATGTCGTTGGACGGTGGGAGGAAACCCACATGTACCCGGGGAAAACATGCAAACTCCATACAGACAGGCAACCCAAGCTGGGTCTTGAACCTGGGACCCCTAGAGCTGTAAGGCAACACACCACTGTGCCACGCCTGGCCAGGATCAAACATTGTATAATATAAAGTTCTTTACTGTCTGTGTTGATGGATTCTTTTTGTTTTCCTACATGAATCTTCCATTTTGAGGAGAGAGTTTTATTTTTCTAAACACAGTGTATTCTTAATGCTCAGTGTGAGAAACAGATATGATGTATGTGTGTGTGATTCTGACCCAATTCTTTGATTTTGAGGGCTGTGTATATAGTTTTTAGGCCAGAATTTTCCCCTCTGTGTGTTTAGCAGATGTGACTTTTTATTATGGGCATTGTGTTAACAGTTTAGGAGTATTGTGGTATAATAGTGTGTATGCAATTGGGAAAAACTATAAAACCATTCAAATGTTTTTAGAGGACTGCAAGAAAACCAGTATCTGGTCGACTGTTCACCCCAGAGCAGGAGACGCACATTGTAAATATAAAATAACTGCATCACACTCAGAGAACTGCAGGACCACATAATGGCAGATAACACACATTCCACAACATCAACAGAGTGAGTCTCTCTGCACTCTCTCGTCTACTGAAACTTAATAGAATTGGGATGAAGCAGCTATACAGAGTTCCTTTTGAACAAAACTCAGACCGTGTAAAACAACTGAGATATGAATATCTGCACGTAAGATATACTATCCTATCATTGGTACTGGATCTGGAAGTGCATGGTGCTACATCATATTGACTGATCCCTGTCTTTTCATACTGTGCTACATTGTTTTGTCATGGAGCTAGAAGCAGATTCAGTGCATCGTGAGCTAATATATGTGGACGAGGCAGGTTTCAACCTTGCAAAAACAAGCGGCCACGGCAGAAATATCATCGGACACCGTGCAATCATCAACATCCCAGGACAATGTGGTGGCAACGTAACAATGTGTGCGGTCCTTCACCATCATGCAATCCTTGGCCCATACAACACTGCACACATCATCACATTTCTGGACACCCTCCACAAACAGACTAATCCCTAATGACTGGGTGCCAGAACAGCCCAGGTACGTTATCATCTGGGACAATGTTAGTTTCCACCGGGCTGCTGTGGTCCGCAATTGGTTCACAGGTCACCCACTTTTCATCACACTCAATCGCCCCCATAATCTGCGTTCTTGAATCCTATTGAAGAATTCTTCTCTGTATGACGTTGGAAGGTGTATGATCGCCAGCCCCACCAACGCATACCCCTTCTACAGGCAATGGAGGAGGCTTGTGGAGACCTCGATCAGGGGTCATGCCAGGCCTGGATATGGCACTCCAAGTGATACTTTCCATGCTGCCTGGCTCAAGACAACATCGCATGTGATGTGGATGAAGTCTTATGGCCAGACCCACAAAGAAGGTGAGATGTAGACTAATTTTTTCTGTTCTTTTTCCTAGCACAAATGTCTTTTCTTCTACTGCATTTTTGTTGTTTGAGGAGTGTTAGAACATTGAGAGAAAGAAAAAAAAACATTCCCCTTATTTGTATTGATAATGGGTTACAGTGAGGGAAAAAAGTATTTGATTCCCTGCTGATTTTGTACGTTTAAGAGAGTGCTCCCTTTAAGAGAGTGCTCCTAACCTCAGCTCATTACCTGTATTAAAGACACCTGGGAGCCAGAAATCTTGCTGATTGATAGGGGATCAAATACTTATTTCCCTCATTAACATGCAAATCAATTTATAACTTTTTGAAATGCGTTTTTCTGGATTTTTTTGTTGTTATTCTGTCTCTCACTGTTAAAATACACCTACCATTAAAATTATAGACTGATCATTTTTTTGTCAGTGGGCAAACGTACAAAATCAGCAGGGGATCAAATACTTTTTTCCCCTCACTGTATGTTCGGAATACACATTATTAGTATTATTTTTTTTTCTTGGCAGACGCCCTTATCCAGGGCGACTTACAAAATAGAAGCGCAATACAAAGTGCAAGAATACAATTCAGTACAAGGCATCAACCATTACAAATTAAAATTTACATTATACAAGGCAATTCAAAACATAATACATTTTACAACTTCCAATTTACACAAGTAAATACAATAAGTAAAGTCATACATCCTGGAAAGTGAAAGCTAAGTGCTGTCAAGATGTTAGGTCCCAGTCAAGGGCTACGGGAAAGGGAGCAAGGGGGAAATCAATAATACAAGTATTAGTAATACAAGGCAAGAAGCATGGTAAAATGTTGTGAAGTGCTACCTTACAGGAGAGTAAAGGGACTAATATTACAACTAATATATCCTTCCGGCGCTAACTCAAGACATCTTTTCAGACAGTACTTGTAATATTAGTCCCTTTAATCCCCGTTAGATAGCACTTCATAGCATTTTGTCATGCTTCTTGGATTATTGATTGATTTTCCTCCTTGCTCCCTTTCCCGTAACCCTTGACTGTACCTTACATCTTGACAGCACTTAGCTTTACTTTCCAGGATGTATGTCCGCACTTACTGCACTTAACTGTATAAATTGGAAGTTGTAAAATGTATTATATCTTGAATTGCTTTGTTTAATGTAAATTTGAATCTGTAATGTTTGATGCCTTGTATTTAACTGTATTCTTGCACTTTGTATTGCACTTATTTTGTAAGTCGCCCTGGATAAGGGCGTCTGCCAAGAAATAAAAAAAATAATAATAATATTGTGTCGGTATCGGGAGCCAGTGGCGGGAGCGGAGCAGTGGAGTAGTGTGTGCGAGGGAAAGAGATTACCAGGTGAGCCGCAGAGTTCTGGATGAGCTGGAGCAGCGGGTAGTAGTTGCAGGCAGGCCGGCCAGGAGGGAGTTGCAGTAGTCCAGGCGGGAGAGGACCAGTGACTGGACGAGCAGCTGAGTCAAGAAGTTGGTGCGGAAGGGACGGATTCGGCGTATGTTGCTCAGGAAGAATCTGCAGGTGCCTGTCAGTGTGGTGATGTGCTGGGTGTAGGAGAGCGCAGGATCAAGGATGACTCCTAGATTTTTAGCGGAAGAAGCAGGAGAAAGTGTGGTGGATTCCAAGGGGATTGAGATGGGGAGATCAGCAGAAGGTGAGGAAGAGTGGGGGAAAAAGAGGAGATCCGATTTAGAGAGGTTGAGCTTGAGGTGGTGTGACTGCATCCAGGCGGAGATAGCAGACAAACAGGAAGAGATGCGAGAAGGGATGAGAGGGTAAGAAGAGGGAAAAGACAGGAAGATCTGGGCATCATCTGCATAGAAGTGGTAGGAGAAACCATGGGATGCGATGAGGGGGCCCAGGGAGCGAGTGTAGAGAGAGAACAGGAGCGGGCCCAGGATGGAGCCTTGGGGTACGTCTATGAGGAGAGGTTGGGGGGTGGATGAGGAACCTTGCCATGTCACTTGGTAGGTCCAGTCGTTGAGGTAGGAGGAGATCCAGGTGAGAGCAGTTCCAGAGATACCGAGGTCAGCAAGGTAGGAGAGGAGGATGGAGTGATCGACAGTGTCAAATGCTGCAGAGAGATCAAGGAGGATGAGGACTGAGGAGAGGGAGGCCGCCCGAGCACACCGGGGGGAGTCAGTGACTGCCAGGAGAGCCGTCTCGGTGGTGATTCTGAGTCTGAGATGTCCAGGGGTGTCACGAAGAGTTGCGAAGGGGAACAGCCTCTAGACAAGATGAGGTCTAACTGGCAACCTGCACTGTGAGTGGGTGGAGACGAAGAGAGAAGTTAAAGGAGTAAAAGAGAGGAAGAAATCCGGCAGAGTGGGAGGGTTTGGAGAGGATGGTAGGTGAGGACAGCGAGGGGAGGGAGGAGAGAAGAAAGTCGAGTTCATCCAGGAAGGTGGTGAGTGGACCAGGAGGACAGTAGAGAACTAGAAGAAAGAGGTGAGAGGGAATTCAAAGCTGTTGGAGGCGATAGAGGAGAGAGAAGGGGGTGGCACAGAGAAGAGCAGAGAAGGGGAGATCAGGAGCCCTATTCCCCCCCCACCCAGTAAGACAGGGGGAGTGGGACAGGACAAACACAGAGGATAAGGCAGCAGGGGTGGATGAGTTCTCCGGGGAAATCCATGTCTCAGTGAGAGCAAGGAAATCCAGAGAGTGGTGGGAGGCGAAGGCGGAGATGAAGTCGGCCTTGTTGGAAGCATACTTTACACATTTGGATGCCTGTGTGTATGTGTGTTTACTACATGTATGAATAAACTTTATTGCAAACTGCTATGCCCTGTACATGAAAAAGCAAAAGCCACAAGTGTTTTTCATTTATACTATCATTCATGCTTAGTTGGCGCTTTGTGTGCCTATTCAAATAATGGTTTGTGTGTACTGTATTGCATACGCAACCTATCGTTATCTTTCAAGTCGGAAGCACTGCCCAAGGGGGAGGGGTTGCTGTATAACAAAGCTGTCGCAGGGGCAGAGGCAGCGAGCTGATAAGGGAGCCTGCCACGAGGTGCACCGCAAGTGTGCCTAGGCAACACAACTCCAGACAGTTACCTCAGGGATCCCGTAGGGCCGCACCTGAGCCGTCCAGGAGCGAGGACCATAGTCACGCTCTACCGGGAGCTGTCTGCTATCAGCATATACAAAGCGGGGCTACAGAGGTTAACTCTTATGCCCTCCACTTACAAGAACAAGGCCGGCTGCTCTACTAGTGCAGCTAGGAGCGAGGCCGTAATCTACTTGCACAATGTCTGGTGTAGGCAATCAAGCACTTGTGCGGCCTCCGTGCAATATCATGGCAGTGGACCCCTGATCCAATAGGAGCGGGTCACAGACCCAATGAGAAAAATACAATATAATACATAGCTGGCTAATCAGCAGAGTAGCCGAGCTGAACAATATACAATATAAACATATCGCATGACAGGAAGACCTTCATGGATTTTACTGCCGCTGCTAGCACTCCTGCTGTGGAGGAAAAAGCCCTGTGGACAAACAACCAACACAGCAAGCAGTCGGAATATATATAGAACTATATAAATACGACTATTATTTTTTAAACGGTCTTCTTGTGAACGAAACTGAAACCGAAAGGGGCAGAATTGGGATTAGCTATCAATAATAACTAAACACACACCAGACAGAGACTATGTGTAGTGAAAAACGGTGGTGAACAACACTATGAAGTGAGCCAGCTAGCCAGATGAAATACGCAGTTTGAATGTTTATTACAAACACAGAGAGCTTACATTCCTGAGTCCAGCGAAGAGGCAAAAGAGGATGAACCTCCGCTGACGTCACATTTTATAGAACAGGAAGTGGGAAGGGACCTGTTCTGAGTGACGCGCGCAGGTGCCAATGCCAGCTTTGATAGAGTGATGTTTCGATCGGGTTCCTACGGAAGTGCGCAGAAACCCCTCCCCCTTGGGCAGTGCTTCCGACTTGAAAGATAACATAATGATATGATTATCTGTAACCCACTTTACTCTTATATCTGACAATTGAGATTCACACAGAAATGTTTTTACTTTGATTAACTTTAGTCAATCTCTCAATGAAGCTAAATAAAATGTATTGTGTTTGTTGAACGAAAGTTGTTGATTGATTTTGAAGTCGTGAAAAATGTTTTATAGTCTGTAATTAGTAAGCAAACTTCGGAGGTTTCAGGAGAAGCATGCAATCTGCCTTAATGTTTCTAAATAGCCCTATTGTAAATATAAACCAAAGATATTAAATGTTGTAATTTCCAAAACAGGGCAGTTGCCATAATATCAGGTACTGTCAAATGTTCTCTAGCCGAAAACTGTTTTTTTCAGTTTGTTACGCCATGGCGTCCAACTCGTAACACCTTTTTTCACTATGTCACCATAGAGACATTTCAAGCCAGGCAGTTTATTAGGTTTACAAATAATAATAAATAATCTAGCTGCTGTTTGACGTCTCCCATGTCAGCTTCTCCTTGTACTGCTTCGAGACAGGACAGAAGATTGCTTTAGTTTCTATGTCGCCACAGTTTCAATGAAGGCACTGTTCCTCGGAAGATGTCACAGAAAATATACAGTATCCTCTTGGACTGGGGCTGGTATTGCGAGACCATGACCGTGCAGGCCCCACACCCCCATCTCCACAGCCATACTTCGTCCCAGTCAGCCTCACTGCGGAGAATAAAGGAGTCAAGGAAAAACATCCTTGGCAAGAATTCATGAGCTCGGCAGGATGACACAAAGAAGGAAATACTACAGAGTAACGAAACAATCACCAATCTAGATGTACACGTAATGTCACTTAAGGAAATATTGAAAGTTTAAAGTTTTTAAATACTGATTATCCCCCAGTCCATTATACTGTGGGTGCAAATATTATATTTCCTCATAGTTTACATTTGCTTACTATAGTATGTTTTTCCAAGGTTTTGCATGTAAACAATACATTAGCTGTTCTTCTCTTATAATATTATTATTGTTATACTGTTTAAAGTTATTGGATCCTATAGGGTATGAAGTTAAAAGTCACACATGAAAGAAGACAACAACATGCCAAAAAATGCAACGAAGTATCCCATAACCACAATATGTAATCTTTACATGCAAAAGTTAATAGAAACAAGAATATCGAAGTTGCCATGGTAAGAATACATAATGTCTCCGTATAGAATAGTATTCAAAGTTATACAGTATATCTAACCTTTAATTAGTTATTTTAAATCAAACTTATGTGTAATGATTGTAGGCTATTCATATTGCAGATATTAAACCACTAAAAACATGATCCTAAGTCAAACTCACTAACAAGCCATTCAGCGGTGGTTCTAGCCCCTTTCATCTCGGGGGGCATGGCTGGGGCCAGTTGTAATCGTAGCGGGGCCATCATCGGGGGGGTGTATTGTCCATGATGTTAGTGGTGGGGGGGGTGCTGACAGTGTTTTGTCCACGGTGCCAGTTAGGGGGGCCACAGGGGGTATGTGCCAAATTTGAGGTATGTGCCTATCCTGCGTTTTCTTTTTTTTCTTATTTCTTTTTTTTTTTACATACCAAAGTAAAGCTGTGACCTTATTTGGCAAAGTAGGGTTCAGGATTTAAATTCACAGTGGCTACCTGAACTAACAGTAATGGGGCACACAACAAGTAAACAGAGAAAATAACTACACTATTCCTACCCTCCCAAATCTTACAGGACAGGACAGGTGAGATGCCCCTACTCCAAGATACTTATACAATAGAAAAACTATGGTAATAATAATATAGCCCAAGACAAAAAATATTAATCTTTCTAGACTGTATTAAAGTTCAGCACTTCGGAAAAATAGAATTATTTTGTATTTCAATAAAACAAAAATTATTACTGGTATCCACACACCCAACCAATGTAAATGTCACGGACGGTGTTAATTAGCTCCTTAATCACCATTACTTATTATATTTATATTTCACTTCACTTTATGCAATATGGCTTGTGTATTTTGTTTGGTTCTATATTGCCATTATTTTGTGTGTTGATTATCTTTCACTTTATTGTTTAATTTGTTATTCACTTAGTATTATTTTGATTGTTTGCACGCGTGCCTTATTATTTGTGTTTCTTTGAGCCAATCACCACCGCACAACTCACCTGGGTCCACCTGCACTCTTCACACGCGTCCCCACTTAATCACCCTGCCCTGGGAGAGGAGAGGAGGGAGCGTCTGATACGAGCCGCAGAGACCTCCCACATTGGAAAGTGGACTACAGCAGACAGGAGGGGAGGTGGCAGACCTGGGAGCAGGACCCAGATCAACACGGCGCACAGGGACAGAATAGTGATGTCGTTCGCGAATGTGCCGGGTCCCGTCTGAGAAAGGATGTCTGTTCTTATGTTTTTATTTCTTATAAATGAATACAAGACAGAAAAAAAGTATGAATGTTGTGTTGATGTGCTGCGTATGATGACATTGTCCCGGTGCTCCCGTTTGGTGCAGCACACACACCTCAACACAAGATTCAGTCAGTGCGAGTGGTGCGGCCGAGCAGTGTGGCGAAAAAAAAATACGATCTTCCAACAGCAATTTCAACTAAAAAAGGAACACAATACAAACTCTTCAATGTAAAGCCAAAATTCACAACAAGCCAAAAAAAAATAAAAAACGGGTTAATTGTTGTTTTAGATCAATTGATTGGAATATAGCTAATAGGATCAGCACAATCCAATCAATCAATCACTCACTCACTTGGCCCTGTTACACAGACTGATTAATAGCAGTATGTTTAAGTCTAACCATAAATTCATAAATTAAAGCAAAGAAACTATTACTATGGGCAAGGACTTGTATAAAATCAAGTTTAAACAATGAAAACATGTAATCAAATACACATAATCCCACAAACAAATACATATAGATTTAAAATAGAGTCAGAGAGCTCCCGTCAACTGAACAGCTCCCCAGCATTTGGCGCACACTGCACACTGCACACTGCACATGTAAAAACAAGCAGCCCCCTATTATCTGCACACAAACCAACACAAGCAATGCTAGCCATAGAAAGAGTCTCTCTTGTGTCTTCTGAGCACTGCTTATATCCCCATCTGCTCCCGGTATGACATCCCGTGATTGGTCGCAATGCTCAGTCCAATTAGGGTTAATAAGAGCCAATTCAATCAGTGACAGAGCCGACTGGCTCATCACAGTACTACTATATTTACAGCATGACATAACAGCGTGGCGCTGGAGCGGGAAAGTGCGCTTCTTTTTGCACATCGTCTACATGCGCGAAAAGCCTGGACACTTGGGCTAAAAAAAAGACAAAAATAGAAAGTGTGAAATATGAACGTTAACATTGTAGCGCAAACATTGGGCTTCGAGCCACGTGTAACAGACAGTGCGATTCAGAACAAAGTCAAAAATAGCTTCTGCACAACAATACAACTCTTAGCTAGTAAATTCATGTGGAAAATGGACGCCCCGTCTACAGGGCTGCGGCAAGTCGTGGCCTATTTGTTGGGGAAGGATGTTGAGCTCGGTTTTCCAAACGAGCCGCTGCATATTGACCTATGTCTATTGTCTAAATGTCTATTTATTTATTGATGTATTCATTTATTTATTTCAACATGTATTGATTCATTGATGATTTTCTCTGTGTATTCATTTTTAATTCTGGCATGGATTATCCTGCATACAAAAGCAAAGGCCCGGGACAGTGCGAGCATGACTTATACAGCGCAGTGCAATCATGGTCGCTGCTTGACATCGTCCTGCAAATAAAAAAACATTGGCTGGATGTCAAGTCACACATTGCCGGGCCAGACCTCGAACCCGGATCCTCCGGATCGTCACCCTGCTGCTCTCCAGCTGAGCTACTCCGGCAACGGAACATCAGCGCGGAAGGGCGCTATTAACTGTGCGCTGTTTCTGCCGTCACTCATCTCCTGCAATGCCGTGTTTATGTGAGAGCTGTGACGCGCTGTAGCAGCAACTACATGTTTACTACATCTCATCTCCTCTGGGGTTTCAGTGTTTGTGAGACGGTGACACTAAACGCTGAAGTATAATGTCGGCCAATAAGCGCACTGGACACCGCCCATTGGCTGTGATTGACACAGCGGGTTTGTATGACGTCATTCACTGCTACAATGATCGAGTCCAGAAATACACCGTGGTCGTGCAAAAATGCTTTTTCTACTCTTGCGGTTTTTATTTTACACTACAGGAATAAATAACTAAACGAATATTAAATACATAGATACATGTCCCTGCCGATTCCAATGTTGGCGATTCATTGAACATGTAGCACTATTTGCACATGCATGTATTTATTGTCTCACATTAGAGATGAGATGTAGAAAACATGTAGTTGCTGCTACAGCGCGTCACAGCTCTCACATAAACACGGCATTGCACATGCCTGTAGCCAAAGTCCGTTTTTTTGTCTTCATTAAAATGATCCTTTACAGGAGTATTACATGCGAAGCCAAGGCCGGCCCTATCGGAATAGGCAAAT
Source organism: Amia ocellicauda (assembly GCF_036373705.1). NCBI lineage: Eukaryota > Metazoa > Chordata > Actinopteri > Amiiformes > Amiidae > Amia > Amia ocellicauda. Next base: position 231,920 of record NW_027103016.1, read on the forward strand.
GCTAGGGGCGCCCGAAAGAGTGAACATTTGTACGGAGGTTTGTTGCACTCAGTGCTTGTTATTGTGTGGAACCAAGTCACAGCAATTCCTGGTTATTAGCCAATAGGATGTGAGTGTTAATATGGGATGTCCTGTATAGAGCTGCTGTTAGGGAGTCAGTCAGTGAGTTGCACTGGGCAACAGCGGCACTTTGTACTGTCAAAAACAACACAAAAACAGCTATTGGGTTTTGCTGATTTCTATACATAAGCAGCTAAAATTGGACATTGTCAACCTCGCCTCTAAAATATAAAAGTGCGCACACGACCGGGGGTCACGGTGCCATAGCTTGTGTTCACCTAGAAACTCGTCCGGCAGCGGCGGACACAGCGGATTTCAGTGCAGACGCGTTTCAGCAGCGACACGTTTCCATCACACCCACCGGCACCGCGTCCAGTTTGCATATATAATGTTGCTTGATATGGGATTTTCCGCTGCTGATGTGTGGTTGTGAAGCAAAGATATGTTTGAGTCCAAATCTGCCTGATTTCATGGAGATTTTGAGCTGTTTTTTGACTTGTCTCCAGTTGTTAAAATCTTCCCCAGAACCCGCACCCTGAATTACTCAATCGTCTTCGCCCTCATTTTTCAACACTAATTTTGTGCAGTGCACAGTGGGACAAAGGGAAATGGTACAGACTTTAATCTAATAAGACACAAAATGCTTGAAAGTTTCTATTATGTTTATCTATATGACTACAATAATCTTTAACAAATTAAAATGTAAGTGGTCTGAAACAGTTTTAATACAAATATATACATTTATTTAACCAGTTGATTTTTGTACTTTGTGAAATGAATGTACTAAATATAAGCAACGGGGTAAATGACTAATTCACAGATTTAGTCCATGTCTGGACCTTGACTATACCTTGACCAAGAAATGTGGACCCTGACACAACATAATTGACTACCCCTGCTGTAGAACATTGCTACATTATGCATATTGCACTAAGGTGTCTGTTATATCATTTTTTCGTGCAATACTTTTTTAATACTGTATTTATAATTCATTTTATGTCACTTGTTTCTTTAAATTATGTTTTTATACTGTTTGTGTGGGGGTTTTGTTTCTAAAATAAAGAAGATCTCAAAGACATAAAGCTATGCAGTCTGTGAGTGTATGAACACAATGACCCTGCGATGCAGGGGGCACCACTTAAAATCTTGCCTAGGGCACCAAATTGGCCCTGTGCGCAGCAACTGACGTTATGCAAACGACATCCAGCTGGATAGTGAGTATGGGGTGAAAAGAGCAGGAGAGACGGGAGAGAAAGCAGGCAGCAGCGTCATTGTCGCAGAATATTGAACATATGTTCAAAAACACTGCCAAACAGGGTAAGGTTGTTATATGTACTACCTAATCTAACAGTTGAGATAGATAACGCTAACTACGTGCTAGCAAACAGTCGTCAACTCCACGCAGAAGGTAGCTAATGTTTTTACTCGTGTGTGTCTGTGTCTGTCAGGATTACACAAAAACTACAAGACCGATTTTCACAAAACTCAGTGGAGGGGTGTAGCATGGGTCAAGGAAGAACACAGTAAATTCTGACCATTATCCATCCAGTGGGACTAGCTAGCTACAGTGACCGATTCAGAAGATTTTTACCCTGAATATGTGTGATGTGTCGGTGCTCCATTCACGTGTGTGTGTGTGTGTGTGTGTGTGCATGTGTCTGTGTGTCTGTGTGCGTGCATGCGTGTGTTTGGACTGAAAAAGGTGGTACATGATCTTGGTAAGCAATTTGACAGCATTGTAGTAAATATTTTCGGTGCATCAAAAAGCGTCCTCGTTAAGATACCAGCAGACAAGCTAATCCAGCACAAATTAGTGCATAAAAAGTAACCAAAATGAAGTATTTAAACCTCATAATTGAATACAAAATGAGGGGAAAAACTGCAAAAAGGTCCACTTTTTGAAAAAAAGAACCCCCCTTCCACTAGGCTGGCTACGGGCCTGTTGCAGGAGATGAGTGACAGCAGAAACAGCGCACACTTAATAGCGCTCTTCCGGGTCTTTCCGGAGTTGCCCGAGTAGCTCAGTCGGGAGCGCGTCAGACTGAAGGTATGAAGCCCCAGGTCCGATCCCTGGCTCTGGCAATGAGCTACACTGTTTCCACTTCCACACTTTTACTCTGTACAACAATCTGACGCAGAGCAACCATGATTTTACAGCGAAGTGAAATCATGGTCACTCTGCTTCAGATTGTTCTGCAAAGTAAAAGCTTTCATTACATGTCGTGTAAAAAAAGTGCAAAAGTCCAAAAGTGTCTTGACAAGTGTTGAAATTAAAGCTAGACCCACGCTAACGCGATTCTTTAAATCCCAGACGATATTTAAAATGGTGGGCTGCTCACATTTAATGACAGGCAGGATTTCACGGAATTTAGGTCTTTTGCATCATGATGCCCCAAAACAACTATTGTTATTTGAGGTATTTGAATCAATACTTATGAAAATCAAAATCAAAAACTCAAAATAATGTAACTTGTTTTCGTGGATGTGCTCGACTCTCATTGGCTGCTGCCGGTCTCGGACCCGAGTCGCATCTTTAATATGAATTGTGTTGAATCTACTCGCCTGCCTGGCGAGCTGCAGGTTTGAGCAGAGGGCAGCGGCTCATCGGTTAGGCCCCGACCTGCTGCTTTCTGTTCAACCGGACACTTAATGACTCCATTGAATGAACAACCGGCTTAGATTGTACTTTTCAAATTGTGTAAAAAAGAGTTGGTTCTTTAATATGTTATTCATACAATTCTATGCTTAACTTAAACCCTCTACAGTTAAAAATAATGAAAATGCTCTGATTAAGGTTCAATTAAGCAATCGAGAGCTCTGTTGGAACAGATACCACAGGCAGTGCCCATCTTGCCCATCTTGCCAAAGACTATCAACATCAATATTATTAGCATTAGTAATGTAACTATTCTCAATTTCCCAGCTGAGCTCACAGACACTTTCACTGACCCCCCCCTCCTTCCTGGGGGGTGAATCCCTTCCTAATTGATAGGGTATTTCTGTTAGTGAAAGGACTATTTCCATACAATTTCATGACTTTAGACTTTAAACTATATCTCATTCAATGATTTATTTATTTTACATTAAGTTATACCTTCAGTAGCTTCCTTATTTTCCCTCATATTCCATTCAACCACCATCACAACTCTCATGCTGAAAGTGGCAGCACATGTCTTTCACACATATCAAACTCCCTTTTTCCAGCTTCCCAAGCCTTATTAACTCTTAAACCCCTCGTCAACTTCCTCAAACCTTCCTCAACATCGCTCAGACCCACTAAATTGCTCTGTATCCTAACAGCTGTTCTTTCTCCTTTTCCTAATTTCTTACAAGAAAATTCAAGTTATATTTATTGACATGTATTATTACTATTTATACACACATTTCACTCCATTATTTTAACTAAAATATTTACTTAACAAAATATCTTTTAGAAAATAAGCCTTTTAATTGATTTCAATAATGATTCCCAGGTACCTCAGGAAAACAAAGTTTCAAAAAATGTGTCCAGTCAATGATTTCCCCAATGAAGAGTTTGCGTGAGCACTAAGACTGTCCACCTGCGCGGCTCATATGTCCTTATTGTGTCAACTTCCTCCTATTGAAGTCCAATCTACACCGGTACATGTTCAGAAGAACTGTTCCCGAAACCAGATTGAACTGATCAATAGTTAATTTCTTACCTACACACTGTATTTAGGGATCTTATATCTGGGAATTTCAAAAACTCTTCATTGTGGAACTCACAGCTACCAAATGACCCTTTAATTTCCTGGAGTATCTGGTTATCTATTGAAGACTCTGTATAGGAAGTTGAAGAAAGTGTTTTGTGATAATTATATAATGTTTTATATTAATACTAGCATTAGAAGTAGTTTTGTATACAGACTGAGCAGATTCGATTTAGCAGGACAAGTAAAGGGTCAACAAGGTTGATTTGTTAGAAACTCCTGTCAGAAATGAAAGATCACCCAGTGCCGAAATAGCCTACAGATGTCTGCTGAGAATTTGTTTATGACTTAATCATTTCTCCAGATAGGCAGGAATTGTTTCTGTTAACGAGCGATTGACACTAGGTAAATGACGACCGTGGGATCGCATCTTCCTAGTGCACATCAAAGACGGACATCTGCTTTGGATCCATCACCTCTTCACGGGAGGACAGATCATAAAACGGACCCGGACCTGTATCTTCTGATTGGATGAACGGCCATAAGATGTTACGTCATTTTCCTATAAAGCTGCACTCATGTTGGTAAACATTAAGTTCTCACTGAAGGAATTATGCCTGACGTGGGGCTTCCGAGCGGCTTGATTAAAGTTCTATTTGCTTTATCTCCACGATTTCTCCACTTATTTCCGAGACGGTTCTACATCTATGTATTCATATCTTCACCATATTTTACTGTTTCCTCAGATTCCCATTTCAGAAATTAGCTCAAATTCAATTTTCAACATTTTATTTTGTAGTTCTGGTTTGTAAAATAGTATTTTATTTTTATTTTCTCCTTTAAATGGTTCAATGTTAATTTAGCTCACTTATTCAATGCTTGTCATTTTATATTTCTATAGTATCCTTCAAATTCGTACCCTTTGACTATTTCACTCATCTTAAATCCAAGGTCTAATTTTAACATTTATTTCAGGTATTTTATGCTGGCCCCAAACATTTTCTGAAAATAAGACTATAATATATAACTATTCTGTTTACATTCTCCTGCCTGGATTTTACATCAGGCTGTCAGGGCTGCACCAGAGTGCTGCTCCTGTGGATTTCAGCCTTTCATTTCCCTTTAATTTGACTTTATAGAATTTGTCCATAATATGATTTTTAACAAACAAATCCTTGTCCTTCTGGAACTTAGACGACACCATTACTATTTATTTACTTTATTATTACTTTATTTTTATTATTTAGTGTATATTGTGTATTACTTTAACATTATTCTCATAATAGAATATATAATTTATTTATAATTTGTGATGCCTTATGCACTCTATATGCACTCTATATACAGTTAAATGTTTAGATCCAGCCTGGAGCTGAACCTCTGGAGCCACTGGGGAGCTGTTCAGTTGACGGGAGCTCTCTGACTCTATTTTAAATCTATATGTGTTTGTTTGTGGGATTATGTGTATTTGATTACATGTTTTCATTGTTTAAACTTGGTTTTATACAAGTCCTTGCCCATAGTAACAGTTTCTTTGCTTTAATTTATGAATTTATGGTTAGACTTAAACATACTGCTATTAATCAGTCTGTGTAACAGGGCCAAGTGAGTGATTGATTGATTGGATTTTGCTGATCCTATTAGCTATATTCCAATCAATTGATCTAAAACAGCAATTAACCCGGTTTTTTTTTGTTTTTTTTTTGGCTTGTTGTGAATTTTGGCTTTACATTGAAGAGTTTGTATTGTGTTTTTTTTTTAGTTGAAATTGCTGTTGGAAGATCGTATTTTTTTTTCGCCACACTGCTCGGCCGCACCACTCGCACTGACTGAATGTTGTGTTGAGGTGTGTGTGCTGCACCAAACGGGAGCACCGGGACAATGTCATCATACGCAGCACATAAACACAACATTCATACTTTTATTCTGTCTTTTTTTTTTTTTGGATTGTTGTGAATTTTGGCTTTACATTGAAGAGTTTGTATTGTGTTCTTTTTTAGTTGAAATTGCTGTTGTAATTGTGGTAACTTATATTGGTGTGTTTATTGTATGGTTTATCTGATGTTTATATTGTGGTTTCTTTTCACTTACATTGGTGTTTATTGTATGTTTTTTTTTAGTATTTCTTTAATGAAGGTCAATTGCGGTTTTATTATAATAATTGGTCGTATGTATTTGAGGGAGAAATTAACTTAACTGTTTAATGGATATTGACTTTTTATGGATTGTTTAGTGATACTGTGATTGTTATTCTATTTGCCTAAATTGCACATTGTGTACCCAGCGTATTAAATTGGTTATTAAAAAGACTTGGTTATATACTTCCTCTTGGCTTTTCACTCTCCCTTTACATCACTAATTTTAGCTTCCAGGGTTATTCGACCGGACCGTCCGGTAAACCAAAGGTGGTGGCAGCTACACGCTCCTCTGTCAAATCCAGTTAGGACACGACCTTACTAGGACAGGTTTCGTTACAGTACATATTGATGATCCTGTACTGTTATCCTTACCAACAAAGGCAGATGTGACAAATGAATGCATAACAATAATATTAGTAAATTGGGTTTGATGTATAAGGTGTTGTAGATTATGCAATAGATCTCAACGTCATTTACTGATAGACATCACTCTTTATCACTTTCACTTTTGAAGGAACTGCTTTGTATTCTGTGTATTGTTTTATTGTAGTGCTGCTTCCTTTCTTGGCCAGGTTTTACTTGCAAAAGTGATTTTATTCTCAATGTAAGCTCAAAGTCAAATAGTTTAAATAAGAAAACAATGTATTGAAATGAGAACATCATGAACCTGTGTAATTATGCTGAAGGACAAGCACTGAAAGCAGAGAGAATTTTGTGTTTGGCATTGAATAGCCTTAAAGAAAACTATGCCGTTTTTGGAAACTTTCATATTTAAGTTGAATGTAGGTAAAAACATTCCAGTCACTCTGAAGAGAGAATACAGTTTACTGTGCGAATAAGTAGCCCCTGAATTGAAGATAAAAATCAAAAGTGCTGTTCGTAATTAGTTTACACTTTTACATCAGATGTCTTGTTTTTGCTTTCCAAATTGAGGAGTTGTGGCATATAATGTAAATGAAGTTACTTCACTAGTAGTGTGATTTCTACGTTGTGTATGTGTGTTTGTATATATGAACTCATACATTTTTTAAAGATTGTATTTGGAAAACAAATTCAGGTATAGCACGTGTCCCCCTTTTGAATGGGTTCTATATATAACATTTTAAAACGAATGATTCTGTATAGAACGCTATGTTTGGGGGTTCTTCATGTAACCCCTTTGAAGGGGTTCTACATAGAGCCATAAAGGGATCCACCAGAGCGATTACTCGAGGAACCCTTTATGGTTCTGTGCAGAACAATTTCTTCTAAGAGTGTGGAGTGTCGCCACACAATTTCTCTCAGAGGGCTTTTGACCAATGGCAATCCAATCCTGAATGACGTCACCACTATCCTGTTGTACTTTATGGGAGAGATGTATTAAGTAGTTTATAATGAGAAGAATAACAATAATCACCTGTTTTTCATAGTTGCCTATAGGTTTTGTAGTTTTGTATCCATTGTCTCCTTCATATTAGGAAAGGAAGTTGATCCATAGCCTACTCAGAGACAACTGAGAGTTGGTCTCTGAGCAGCAGCACAAAGGGGTCGAGTCTCTCAATGTCCGTGTGTTGGAGATATTCCACCATATTGGTCCCAGCCTTTAAAACAATGTTAATGAAAGGTACTCACAGTCATTTTAAATATTACATCCTGTAGTGTTTCCTTTCAAAATATGATCTTATTATGACTTGAACTAAATAAATCCTTTGACCCACTAATACCAAATTACAGTTAGGGGGGCCACAGGTGTGATTTGAAAAAACGATCTTCCATGTCTTTCTGTTGTGTTTTGACCTGGGGATCTGTAATTGTCCAAGTGGCTACTGCACATGTACTTATTTTATATTAAATGTGTTATTTAATTAGGCTTGGTTCTGGTGAGCATGTACAAGACGTCAGCTTTTTAAATAACTGTGTGTATTGGATCATACACATTTTAGAAATACTCTCTCAAACTTCCCGCATTGGTACCTCACCAGGGAGGTAGAAAACAGCAATAGCATTGAAAAAGTGTGATTGTAGTTCTGCTCTTCTGCAATATATTTCTACAAGATCAAGAACGGGCTCTGAAAACACTGAGGGTACAGGACGAGGACAGCGAAGCAATGAGCAACACTTGATACAGGATAAGAGCAACGGATACTTAGAATTTATAGGTGTAGGCCCCGTAGTAAAATATTCCCATCCGTTTTCATGGTACAATACTTTGATAATGACCCCCAATAGTCTTTCAAATGCCAGAATATCTGATAAACATTTTTTTTTCTGAATTGAAAACCCTAGCTGGCTATGCATTCGTTTGGCACCATCTAACATTTCGGAATCTGTGCATTCTTTACCCTTCCACAGGCGGTACACACTGGCAGCAAAACATAAATTGTTACCTTGGTTTATGTCTATTATTTTACTAAATAAAATACCTTTTAAGCGCCTCCGCGCACCACCACCACCTTGCATATTTCTAATCACAGTGACCGTTATTCGCAAACTCCCATGTGTTAGAATTTCGGTGTGACTTTGTAGTAAATTAGCTATGCTCTCTAAGAAATCTGCAGCGTCCAGCTCCCCCACATTTCGCCTCCTCGATTAGAAAGGATTATTTAATGACCCCGAGCTCGGTCTCAGCTGTACAAAATCATTAGGACCCACATTGTGTGATATTTCATTTAGCAATCCTTGCACAGCTCCATGCACAATACGGACAGCATTCATATAAGATTGTACCAGATCCAGGTTCACAAACCTGAATTCTTCATAAAACTCCATATCCCGAAACCTATTAATTTCTCGGTCATAGCGACGAATAATCTCCAAAAACCCCCGAGGAGGGTCCCCGCCAACGCCACCCTCAGCCATTTGTTCATCATTTTCATTATTCATCTCTAACATTGCAGCATCACCACCCCCAATCTGATTATCATTGTTATTAGCTACCGATGCTAGTTCCTTAGATACATCCTGATCTATATATTCCTGAATTTCCAAGTTTACCGGATGGCCTCCCGTCTGGAGAGTGTGCAACAGTGTCTGTGACCGTGCTAATTGTGACACATTTGTTCTAAATTTAAGCCTACGCAGCATTCTTTTCGCAGCATTAATTTTATTTCTCATTACCCCCCTAATTACACAAGCAGACTGACAGTTTTTGTGCTTCTCCTTTTTCATTGTTTGTCAATTGTTGTTTTCAGAACTGGTTGTTTTTTGTAACAACCCTTCTCGATCGTGCAGAGACTGATTGATTCACAGTGTTAATTACAGATTCATCAAACTCTCATCAGAAACGGGGCAATTCCCTATTTGTTTTAACAAATTTGTCAAAACATGTATTTTGCACTGAGCGGTGTTTAACGCCTCCACAAGCTGACTTGCTTGCTTGCTAAACACCAGGGCCCTACAATCACCAGGGGTCTGTATGTCAACACAGGGTGATTGATCACATTTCATCTCAGTATCCCCACTAGTGGTGGCTTTAACCGTGCTTTTACCCCGTTTACCTCTTTTTACAGTAGCGGAGCTCGGTCGGTTCACTTTCACACATTGCACCCCCACATCGGTGGTGTCGTGTGCCACCCGGTTTGTCTTACTCAGGGCTTTTCTGGGCGCTGTGTTTCCCCTTTGTGTGACTGGTGGCTGTCTCCCCCGCTGTAGAACGGACCTCCCTTTATCAGCACGATCGGATCTCTTCAGCTGTTTTCCACTTGACACGCCTCTCAAGCAGGGCAATGCAGGCTGTGCCGCATTTTTAGCTATAATAAAACAAACATGTCAATTACACTTTATACAGTGACTTTTCACTACATTTCGAACAAATACAAAATATAATAATATTATTATTATTATTATTATTAATAACATTGGTAAAAACGGTGAATGTTACACACCTCCATTCAAAGTTTGCTCTGTGACTTGGGGTGGGTGGGGGAGTGCTTAGTTATGTGGGTTAAACAACTGTCAATTCAAAAAACAAACATTGGTCCCATAAATGTACACAATATAATGTTTTAGAAGATGTAATTAATTTATAATATATAACAACTTGTTCTATGGCATACCATGGAATCTGAATAAAACTGGCCATTAAACGGACCCCATCATCATCAAATGGACCCCAGTCAGATGCCATTATGAAGAGTGTGTCCCTTCATATATTATATTGGATGTGTAAAATTAACTGCTTGGAGCGGCTTATTTATGGGGGGGCAAAATGGTATTTCATAATTTTTCTAAGAATCACACAAAATTGTATTCCACATAACATACCAGGAAACCGCCAAAAATGTTGTTCTCATTACAGAATTCAGTTGGGGCGGAATGTTGGGGTGTCTATTTCACTCCGATAAAGTTGATCTCCAACAGACATCTGTATCTATGCGTGCTATGGTCATGGTCTCACGTTCAAAACAACGTGTACACACTGGGTGAGGTGACCATTTGGAGAGATAAATTGTTATCACATATTTGTTATGGACACGAGCCTAATGGGTACAAATGACTGTACCCACGTGGCACCCATACACGCACCCAACTCCGTCCACACTCCTCCTCCTCTGTATAGCCACTGCCCCCCATTTACCCACGTGTCCCCACACACGCCCCCAACCCCGCCCACACCCCGCCTCCTCTGTAGAGCCGCCGGCCACCATTTACAGTATAAAGAGCATGCTGGTAAACACAGAAAACATGTCACCCGTTCGGGACAGAACAGGTCTGCGGTAACTGGTGGAAACCCCCATAGCGCACTATGGCTACACCAGCTAAGAAGACACCCCCTAGCGACCACGCTGCTGATGAAGATGCGGGGGCACCTAACACAAAATTAAGATGGTCGGAAGACAGGGACCCAAAAGAGGTAACACTTTATTTTACTTTAAAAACGTGTTTAGAATATTATTATTAATTTTAAACGTATGCCGGTGTTTACATGCTGTTAGGCCGTATGTGTGTATATATGAATTTCAATGCAAAGTGAATTTAAATGCATGTTTTCTTCTTTGTATGTTTATCAAAAGAATAGTGTCAGCGCTCCTCCTCTGAGCCCCAGGGATGCTCTCCCAATGTCTGATGAAGACGAAGGTGTCAACACTGGTGATGAGTCTGAAGATGATGACAAGGACCATGAACATGGCAGGGAGGATAAAACCTCAGACACTGATGATGGAGTTGGACCATCAATGGAAAGAGAGGTAAATATAGAGGTCCTACAACTGTGTTTAGTTGTGTACTTCTTTACTGACCGACACACATTACAGTTTTAAGTGTTATTTTCTTTTCTCTTCATTACAATAGTGGAGTACCAGACACCAGTGATATTGATTCCTCTGTCAACTCTTTAAGACCCCGAACAAGATTGAACATTGCATGCTTCTGTTCTTGCCTTGCTAGAACCCACAAGAGTTTTGATTCAGACAGGGAAGTTCCGAGATATAATTGTAAAAACTATGATGATCATGTAACACTAGTGATGACACACACCATAAAGGGCATTATTGCGCTAGTGTTACAACATTGTATTGGCCGTGAATTAGTTGATAAGTGTGAGGCCTGTCTGATAGGTGACCCCAGCCAAGCACAGCATCTCTGTCTAACTTTAGATCACGAGCAAGGGAGTGTCTGGAGTAGTGTCGCTCTTATATGTAACAAAATAAGTGTCACCCGCTTTCTAAATGTTGTGTTATGTGTTGCACGTGCCCTATGTGGGCTATGCATCACCAGACAGACTGAGAAACAAGTGAAATCTCTTTTGCATAGCTTAGAAACATGCACAAAGGAATTAATGTTTAGTTCCCCCCCCCGCTGTACCGAACCCATAACGAACCGAGACTTCAAAACCGAGGTACGTACCGAACTGTCAGTTTTGTGTACCGTAACGTTACACCCCTAACAAATGCTGTTAAACGGCATATTTGAAACAATACATTTTTGGGAAACAGTCGCGGCTATCTAAGTTTATTTATTCAACGTTGCAGAACCTGAAGGGGAGGGAGTCATATCTCAAAGGAGATCTGATAACACTTTATTTTAAGGGGCCAGAAGTATGCATTAGTTAAGCACAAACACACTCGTAATTAATTTTTAACTTTACATATTAGTCATTATTTATTAAACATTTGAAGGATCCACATTCATGCAATAAATAAACATAAACCTAGTAATTAATGATTAACCGAATGCACAGTAAATGCATTTTAGCCATTATTTACAACTTAGCAAACCATATATTATTGTAGTGTTATGTTGGGTGTATTTTGATAAGAGCATTTTAGCTCTGAGCTGAAGCACTGATCTAAAGAAGACCTCTCCCCCCACCAAAAGTTATCAGATTTCCTTAACTCATCAGCTTGGAACTGGTTTACATCAAAGTGACAGTTTTGGGGAGGATGGCACCGAGAATAGGCCAAATAGTTTGGAATCCTGCTATGAGATAGGAGAAAGGGGCCTGTAGGTAATAAAAACTCTTTGAAGTGGACGAGAGCCGAAATCCCGACATAGAGCTACGAACCCGGGCCAACCGGCATTTCCAAAAGATGGCATGGATTGACATCAGTCATAAATCAAGCCCCCCTCCAATAGGACACTGGGGGCTGAAACCGAAATCCAATCTAAAAAAATCAAGAACCAATCACCTATTGATCTGACAGACTATAAAGAACAGCGCACGGTCTCTCTCTCTTACTCTCTCTCTCACCTGAACCAGAAACTCGCAACCTGTAGCTCTGTTGCCAGAACCGGAACCAGAAACCAACCAAGTCTTTGCCGGCAACAGAAGAATTAAACTGGGAGAAGGAGATTGAGCCGTACGAAGAATTCTTTTAAAGGACTTTATTAAATAAAGAACTTTACAGACCCACCTGATCAGTGGAGTTTTACAGCTGGACAATTGACTAAGTCGACTGAATACGAAAGTGCCAGTCATTTAAATAGCTATTTGAGTCTTAAGAAACTTGACCCTTGGAACAAACAGGGCCCTGCTTTCCTCAAAGACTTTGTCTTCAAGTAACTACGGTGGAACCCTGCTTACAAAGAAGATTTTGTGCACAACCTTGGAGCCTTCAAACCAATGGAAAATCTGTTTGGAAAAGACTCTACATTCGCGAAACCCCAACTTCCAGGTGCATCGACTGAGTGGAAGTTCTTGGACAAAGCTGAACCGGACTGCCTTTGTTCCAACCACACGGACCTCGTGCCGTGTGCTGTTATCTGAGCCCGAAGCCAGAGAGGCCTCTCTGCGACGAAGTTCAGATAAGTTTAACAGTTTGGAGTTTGTGATTCATGACATTTAAGAAATCAATTAGAAATGTTAATCTGTGATTCATAACTCTAGAATGTGTAATATCATTTAGTTTTCTTAAATATAAATGTGTGTTGCATTCAACTGTTTTGTTGATAATTTTAGAAATAAAATCTGTCAACGCCGAGAAATATCTTCTCATTCCTGTTTAACTGTTTAGTCTGAAATTGACACAAGTCAATAGACGTTAGATTATTGGTGGCCCTGCCTATCCTTGATCATTGAATAATAATCAGTTAAGGGAAATTGTGGTAACAAGTAACGATAGGATCTTTCTCGGCACCTAAACGTAAATGAGACTGATATATATATAACGAGAAGTTACCTGACATAAATACTAACCTGCGTAGTTATTTAATGTCTGACTAACAATACTAACGAGAGACTCACCTTCGTCTTACTAACCGGTATTGTAGTTAATGTGTTTATAACCTTTTTTGTTTAACGATTTGTGTGTTATCATATGCGATCCCATGGTCTTTGATTTGGTCACGGAAGTGATTTGTCTTTGATTTGTTGATCTAGAGTTGAATTTTGATTAGCTTTTCCCTTTTGTATAATTAGTGTAGTGCTACATTTAGTCTTTGTTTTTGAATAAATTTAACAATTTATATCTTTGGAATTGGTGTCTGTGTCCAATTATTACAGAAATTGAGTTCTACAAGATTCCAGGATTCGTGATAAGGTGATACTATAAATTCACTTCTTAAATTGAAATTTATAAGTGTACCTTACGATACAACTGATAGCACTGCAACTCAGTGTAGGTGTGCGTTCAGTCCGGCAAACACAACATTTCAGTTATGAAACGCTTTCTACAGGTGATGTATAAATGTAATATTTTCACACATTTGAATAAGTTTGATTTGATACAAGATTTATGAAGTTGACCAAACAAAATGACATAATATTTTTCAGGGGATAAAAATCTCACGACACAATTGGGTAGTCCTCACGGCACACGGGTTGAAAACCACTGAGCCAAGCCACGGTGCTTCATGGCTTTGCACGGCCACTGAGACTGCCAGGGGAAGACGGTGAGAAGCTTCCCTTCGATAGCTCAGTTGGTAGAGCGGAGGACTGTAGGTTTCAGGCAGCGGGCATCCTTAGGTCGCTGGTTCAATTCCGGCTCGAAGGAAGGCGTGATTATGGTTTGACATCGGTTTTGGACGAGCTCCCAAATGTCAAGCCATTGGAATTGCATGAGGACAAGGAGAAAACACCGGAAATTCGGATTTGCTGTGGAGAACTCGCATTGCCCAAACATCTCATATGCATGTGACCCTTTTCACCCTGAGCCCAGTTTTCTAAACCGGCCAGAAAGCGGTCTGGAACAATCATGAAGCCAACACATTGTGAAGCACTTCACTGAAGCCCGGGTAGCTCAGCCGGTAGAGCATCAGACTTTTAATCTGAGGGTCCAGGGTTCGAGTCCCTGTTCGGGCGCCTTGTTGACCGAGGGCCATGATGGTGAAAAGCCTGGATGGCCTTCCAGGTGACAATGAAATATGCAGTTGCGTCTAGGCAAGGTGTCTAGTCCTCTTTGCTTCTTTCGGCAAATATCCAGCCTGGGCAAGTGTTGTCTTCCAGAGGCAAGTCAAGCCAGGAACTCTGAGAGATGTTTTTGCCGTTGACGACGTGTCACTTTAGAACAGCACAACATGCATCTCTACTTGACTTGGCACAATCTGTGAGGGTTGGGCCAACACAACGTGTCCACACATTTGCAGGCGTCTTGAAATACTTGGAATGACCTGTGGCCCCATGCCATGCAGAAGTCCACAGCTATGCGTGTCAGCATGCTCTGCTCCTCATCCCCAATGTGCCACTTGTAAGAACTTTGTAAAAAGCGACAGAGAACATGATCAGCAAAGAAACACAATTCTCCTGAGAACGACAATCATCGTGCCGATCGTAATCTCAGTGCATACCTGGATGCCCAACAAGCCAAGCCAGTGGTTCCCAAGCGTTGTAATGCCACGGCACACTTTGCTGAGACCAAAAACCTTCGCGGCGCACCAACATGAAAGAAAAAAAAAAAGGATTTACTAGGTATTGTCTCACCTGAATGGCAACAGGCTGCTAAAGCTATTATCACACGCACATTGCATGTTAAAGTATGTCAGTAAGGGAGTAATTAAAAGGGCAAATGTGTGAAGTGCAAGGAGTGGCCCTTAGTGGTTAAGTAAAAAAGTACACAGACAAACTAAATAATCCCTTGATACATATCATTTATTTAGTGCAGACAGACCAAGACCAGCCACAATAAACTATTCGCAGTAAATATAAATTCACAGCAAAATAGGTTCAGTTCACAATATCCTATAACAAGCTGCACAAAGGCAGCGCTAGCAGTGGAAAGAACGAAGAACTGCAGGAGAAACGCCGGGGCTATTTAGAGCCCGATTATTCAACACAGAGGGGGAAAACCAAGGCCAAATGAGACTTAGAGGAACAGGAGACATCCAACAACAGTATAAAGATAAAAAGGAATTCACCACATGTCCCTTTAATCAATTGCCTTGCAGTTCCACTGTGTAGCGTTATGTTGGGTGTATTTTGATAAGAGCATTTGGGCTCTGAGCTGAAGCACTGATCTAAAGAAGACCTCTCCACCCCCAAAGTTATCAGATTTCCTTTGCTCATCAGCTTGGAACTGGTTTGCATCAAAGTGACAGTTTTGGGGAGGATGGCACCGAGAAGAGGCCAAATAGGTTGAATCCTGCTATGAGATGTCTGGAGAAAGGGGCCTGTAGGTGATAAAAACTCTTTGAAGTGGACGAGAGCCGAAATCCCGACATAGTGCTACGAACCCGGGCCAACCGGCATTTCCAAAAGATGGCATGGATTGACATCAGTCATAAATCAAGCCCCCCTCCATTAGGACACTGGGGGCTGAAACCGAAATCCAATCTCAAGAACTCAAGAACCAATCACCTATTGATCTGACAGACTATAAGGAACAGTGCACAGTCTCTCTCTCTCTCTCTCTCTTTCTCTCTCTCTCTCTTTCTCTCTCACCTGAACCAGTAACTCGCTGCCACAGCTCAACCTGTAGCTCTGTTGCCCGAACCGGAACCAGAAACCAACCAAGTCTTTGCCGGCAACAGAAGAGTTAAACTGGGAGAAGGAGATTGAGCCGTACGAAGAATTCTTTTAAAGGACTTTATTAAATAAAGAACTTTACAGACTGCGCATGCCCGCCTGTGCCCACCTGATCAGTGGAGTTTTACAGCTGGACAATTGAGTAAGTCGAATGTATATGAAAGTGTTCAGTCATTTAAATAGCTATTTGAGTCTTAAGAAACTTGACCCTTGGAACGAACAGGGCCCTGCTTTCCTCAAAGACTTTGTCTTCAAGTAACTACGGTGGAACCCTGCTTACAAAGAAGATTTTGTGCACAACCTTGGAGCCTTCAAACCAGTGGAAAATCTGTTTGGAAAAGACTCTAATTTCGCGAAACCCCAACTTCCAGGTGCATCGACTGAGTGGAAGTTCTTGGACAAAGCCGAACCGCACTGCCTTTGTTCCAAACCACACGGACCATGTGCCGTGTGCTGTGATCTGAGCCCGAAGACAGAGAGGCCTCTCTGCGACGAAGTTCAGATAAGTTTAACAGTTTGGAGTTCATGATTCATGACATTTGAGAAATCAATTAGAAATGTTATTCTGTGATTCATAACTCTAGAATGTGTAATATCATTTAGTTTTCTTAAATATAAATGTGTGTTGCATTAAACTGTTTTGTTGATAATTTTAGAAATAAAATCTGTCAACCCCGAGAAATATCTTCTCATTCCTGTTTAACTGTTTAGTCTGAAATTGACACAAGTCAATAGACGTTAGATTATTGGTGGCCCTGCCTATCCTTGATCATTGAATAATAATCAGTTAAGGGAAATTGTGGTAACAAGTAACGATAGGATCTTTCTCGGCACCTAAACGTAAATGAGACTGATATATATATAACGAGAAGTTACCTGACATAAATACTAACCTGCGTAGTTATTTAATGTCTGACTAACAATACTAACGAGAGACTCACCTTCGTCTTACTAACCGGTATTGTAGTTAATGTGTTTATAACCTTTTTTGTTTAACGATTTGTGTGTTATCATATGCGATCCCATGGTCTTTGATTTGGTCACGGAAGTGATTTGTCTTTGATTTGTTGATCTAGAGTTGAATTTTGATTAGCTTTTCCCTTTTGTATAATTAGTGTAGTGCTACATTTAGTCTTTGTTTTTGAATAAATTTAACAATTTATATCTTTGGAATTGGTGTCTGTGTCCAATTATTACAGAAATTGAGTTCTACAAGATTCCAGGATTCGTGATAAGGTGATACTATAAATTCACTTCTTAAATTGAAATTTATAAGTGTACCTTACGATACAACTGATAGCACTGCAACTCAGTGTAGGTGTGCGTTCAGTCCGGCAAACACAACATTTCAGTTATGAAACGCTTTCTACAGGTGATGTATAAATGTAATATTTTCACACATTTGAATAAGTTTGATTTGATACAAGATTTATGAAGTTGACCAAACAAAATGACATAATATTTTTCAGGGGATAAAAATCTCACGACACAATTGGGTAGTCCTCACGGCACACGGGTTGAAAACCACTGAGCCAAGCCACGGTGCTTCTTGGCTTTGCACGGCCACTGAGACTGCCAGGGGAAGACGGTGAGAAGCTTCCCTTTGATAGCTCAGTTGGTAGAGCGGAGGACTGTAGGTTTCAGGCAGCGGGCATCCTTAGGTCGCTGATTCAATTCCGGCTCGAAGGAAGTCGTGATTATGGTTTGACATCGGTTTTGGACGAGCTCCCAAATGTCAAGCCATTGGAATTGCATGAGGACAAGGAGAAAACACCGGAAATTCAGATTTGCTGTGGAGAACTCGCATTGCCCAAACATCTCATATGCATGTGACCCTTTTCACCCTGAGCCCAGTTTTCTAAACCGGCCAGAAAGCGGTCTGGAACAATCATGAAGCCAACACATTGTGAAGCACTTCACTGAAGCCCGGGTAGCTCAGCCGGTAGAGCATCAGACTTTTAATCTGAGGGTCCAGGGTTCGAGTCCCTGTTCGGGTGCCTTGTTGACCAAGGGCCCTGATGGTGAAAAGCCTGGATGGCCTTCCAGTTGACAATGAAATATGCAGTTGCGTCTAGGCAAGCTGTCTAGTCCTCTTTGCTTCTTTCGGCAAATATCCAGCCTGGGCAAGTGATGTCTTCCAGAGGCAAGTCAAGTCAGGAACTCTGAGAGATGTTTTTGCCGTTGATGACGTGTCACTTTAGAACAGCACAACATGCATCTCTACTTGACTTGGCACAATCTGTGAGGGTTGGGCCAACACAACGTGTCCACACATTTGCAGGCGTCTTGAAATACTTGGAATGACCTGTGGCCCCATGCCATGCAGAAGTCCACAGCTATGCGTGTCAGCATGCTCTGCTCCTCATCCCCAATGTGCCACTTGTAAGAACTTTGTAAAAAGCGACAGAGAACATGATCAGCAAAGAAACACAATTCTCCTGAGAACGACAATCATCGTGCCGATCGTAATCTCAGTGCATACCTGGATGCCCAACAAGCCAAGCCAGTGGTTCCCAAGCGTTGTAATGCCACGGCACACTTTGCTGAGACCAAAAACCTTCGCGGCGCACCAACATGAAAAAAAAAAAAAAGGATTTACTAGGTATTGTCTCACCTGAATGGCAACAGGCTGCTAAAACTATTATCACACGCACATTGCATGTTAAAGTATGTCAGTAAGGGAGTAATTAAAAGGGCAAATGTGTGAAGTGCAAGGAGTGGCCCTTAGTGGTTAGGTAAAAAAGTACACAGACAAACTAAATAATCCCTTGATACAAATCATTTATTTAGTGCAGACAGACCAAGACCAGCCACAATAAACTATTCGCAGTAAATATAAATTCACAGCAAAATAGGTTCAGTTCACAATATCCTATAACAAGCTGCACAAAGGCAGCGCTAGCAGTGGAAAGAACGAAGAACTGCAGGAGAAACGCCGGGGCTATTTAGAGCCCGATTATTCAACACAGAGGGGGAAAACCAGGGCCAAATGAGACTTAGAGGAACAGGAGACATCCAACAACAGTATAAAGATAAAAAGGAATTCACCACATGTCCCTTTAATCAATTGCCTTGCAGTTCCACTGTGTAGCGTTATGTTGGGTGTATTTTGATAAGAGCATTTGGGCTCTGAGCTGAAGCACTGATCTAAAGAAGACCTCTCCACCCCCAAAGTTATCAGATTTCCTTTGCTCATCAGCTTGGAACCGGTTTGCATCAAAGTGACAGTTTTGGGGTGGATGGCACCGAGAAGAGGCCAAATAGGTTGAATCCTGCTATGAGATGTCTGGAGAAAGGGGCCTGTAGGTGATAAAAACTCTTTGAAGTGGACGAGAGCCGAAATCCCGACATAGAGCTACGAACCCGGGCCAACCGGCATTTCCAAAAGATGGCATGGATTGACATCAGTCATAAATCAAGCCCCCCTCCATTAGGACACTGGGGGCTGAAACCGAAATCCAATCTCAAGAACTCAAGAACCAATCACCTATTGATCTGACAGACTATAAGGAACAGTGCACAGTCTCTCTCTCTCTCTCTCTCTCTTTCTCTCTCTCTCTCTTTCTCTCTCACCTGAACCAGTAACTCGCTGCCACAGCTCAACCTGTAGCTCTGTTGCCCGAACCGGAACCAGAAACCAACCAAGTCTTTGCCGGCAACAGAAGAGTTAAACTGGGAGAAGGAGATTGAGCCGTACGAAGAATTCTTTTAAAGGACTTTATTAAATAAAGAACTTTACAGACTGCGCATGCCCGCCTGTGCCCACCTGATCAGTGGAGTTTTACAGCTGGACAATTGAGTAAGTCGAATGTATATGAAAGTGTTCAGTCATTTAAATAGCTATTTGAGTCTTAAGAAACTTGACCCTTGGAACGAACAGGGCCCTGCTTTCCTCAAAGACTTTGTCTTCAAGTAACTACGGTGGAACCCTGCTTACAAAGAAGATTTTGTGCACAACCTTGGAGCCTTCAAACCAGTGGAAAATCTGTTTAGAAAAGACTCTAATTTCGCGAAACCCCAACTTCCAGCTGCATCGACTGAGTGGAAGTTCTTGGACAAAGCCGAACCGCACTGCCTTTGTTCCAAACCACACGGACCATGTGCCGTGTGCTGTGATCTGAGCCCGAAGACAGAGAGGCCTCTCTGCGACGAAGTTCAGATAAGTTTAACAGTTTGGAGTTCATGATTCATGACATTTGAGAAATCAATTAGAAATGTTATTCTGTGATTCATAACTCTAGAATGTGTAATATCATTTAGTTTTCTTAAATATAAATGTGTGTTGCATTAAACTGTTTTGTTGATAATTTTAGAAATAAAATCTGTCAACCCCGAGAAATATCTTCTCATTCCTGTTTAACTGATTAGTATGAAATTGACACAAGTCAATAGACGTTAGATTATTGGTGGCCCTGCCTATCCTTGATCATTGAATAATAATCAGTTAAGGGAAATTGTGGTAACAAGTAACGATAGGATCTTTCTCGGCACCTAAACGTAAATGAAAATGATATATATATAACGAGAAGTTACCTGACATAAATACTAACCTGCGTAGTTATTTAATGTCTGACTAACAATACTAACGAGAGACTCACCTTCGTCTTACTAACCGGTATTGTAGTTAATGTGTTTATAACCTTTTTTGTTTAACGATTTGTGTGTTAGAGCATCAGACTCTTAATCTGAGGGTCCAGGGTTCGAGTCCCTGTTCGGGCGCCTTGTTGACCGAGGGCCATGATGGTGAAAAGCCTGGATGGCCTTCCAGGTGACAATGAAATATGCAGTTGCGTCTAGGCAAGGTGTCTAGTCCTCTTTGCTTCTTTCGGCAAATATCCAGCCTGGGCAAGTGTTGTCTTCCAGAGGCAAGTCAAGCCAGGAACTCTGAGAGATGTTTTTGCCGTTGACGACGTGTCACTTTAGAACAGCACAACATGCATCTCTACTTGACTTGGCACAATCTGTGAGGGTTGGGCCAACACAACGTGTCCACACATTTGCAGGCGTCTTGAAATACTTGGAATGACCTGTGGCCCCATGCCATGCAGAAGTCCACAGCTATGCGTGTCAGCATGCTCTGCTCTTCATCCCCAATGTGCCACTTGTAAGAACTGTGTAAAAAGCGACAGAGAACGTGATCAGCAAAGAAACACAATTCTCCTGAGAACGACAATCATCGTGCCGATCGTAATCTCAGTGCATACCTGGATGCCCAACAAGCCAAGCCAGTGGTTCCCAAGCGTTGTAATGCCACGGCACACTTTGCTGAGACCAAAAACCTTCGCGGCGCACCAACATGAAAAAAAAAAAAAAGGATTTACTAGGTATTGTCTCACCTGAATGGCAACAGGCTGCTAAAACTATTATCACACGCACATTGCATGTTAAAGTATGTCAGTAAGGGAGTAATTAAAAGGGCAAATGTGTGAAGTGCAAGGAGTGGCCCTTAGTGGTTAGGTAAAAAAGTACACAGACAAACTAAATAATCCCTTGATACAAATCATTTATTTAGTGCAGACAGACCAAGACCAGCCACAATAAACTATTCGCAGTACATATAAATTCACAGCAAAATAGGTTCAGTTCACAATATCCTATAACAAGCTGCACAAAGGCAGCGCTAGCAGTGGAAAGAACGAAGAACTGCAGGAGAAACGCCGGGGCTATTTAGAGCCCGATTATTCAACACAGAGGGGGAAAACCAAGGCCAAATGAGACTTAGAGGAACAGGAGACATCCAACAACAGTATAAAGATAAAAAGGAATTCACCACATGTCCCTTTAATCAATTGCCTTGCAGTTCCACTGTGTAGCGTTATGTTGGGTGTATTTTGATAAGAGCATTTGGGCTCTGAGCTGAAGCACTGATCTAAAGAAGACCTCTCCACCCCCAAAGTTATCAGATTTCCTTTGCTCATCAGCTTGGAACTGGTTTGCATCAAAGTGACAGTTTTGGGGAGGATGGCACCGAGAAGAGGCCAAATAGGTTGAATCCTGCTATGAGATGTCTGGAGAAAGGGGCCTGTAGGTGACAAAAACTCTTTGAAGTGGACGAGAGCCGAAATCCCGACATAGAGCTACGAACCCGGGCCAACCGGCATTTCCAAAAGATGGCATGGATTGACATCAGTCATAAATCAAGCCCCCCTCCATTAGGACACTGGGGGCTGAAACCGAAATCCAATCTCAAGAACTCAAGAACCAATCACCTATTGATCTGACAGACTATAAGGAACAGTGCACAGTCTCTCTCTCTCTCTCTCTCTCTTTCTCTCTCACCTGAACCAGTAATTCGCTGCCACAGCTCAACCTGTAGCTCTGTTGCCCGAACCGGAACCAGAAACCAACCAAGTCTTTGCCGGCAACAGAAGAGTTAAACTGGGAGAAGGAGATTGAGCCGTACGAAGAATTCTATTAAAGGACTATATTAAAGAAAGAACTTTACAGACTGCGCATGCCCGCCTGTGCCCACCTGATCAGTGGAGTTTTACAGCTGGACAATTGAGTAAGTCGAATGTATATGAAAGTGTTCAGTCATTTAAATAGCTATTTGAGTCTTAAGAAACTTGACCCTTGGAACGAACAGGGCCCTGCTTTCCTCAAAGACTTTGTCTTCAAGTAACTACGGTGGAACCCTGCTTACAAAGAAGATTTTGTGCAAAACCTTGGAGCCTTCAAACCAGTGGAAAATCTGTTTGGAAAAGACTCTAATTTCGCGAAACCCCAACTTCCAGCTGCATCGACTGAGTGGAAGTTCTTGGACAAAGCCGAACCGCACTGCCTTTGTTCCAAACCACACGGACCATGTGCCGTGTGCTGTGATCTGAGCCCGAAGACAGAGAGGCCTCTCTGCGACGAAGTTCAGATAAGTTTAACAGTTTGGAGTTCATGATTCATGACATTTGAGAAATCATTTAGAAATGTTATTCTGTGATTCATAACTCTAGAATGTGTAATATCATTTAGTTTTCTTAAATATAAATGTGTGTTGCATTAACCTGTTTTGTTGATAATTTTAGAAATAAAATCTGTCAACCCCGAGAAATATGTTCTCATTCCTGTTTAACTGTTTAGTATGAAATTGACACAAGTCAATAGACGTTAGATTATTGGTGGCCCTGCCTATCCTTGATCATTGAATAATAATCAGTTAAGGGAAATTGTGGTAACAAGTAACGATAGGATCTTTCTCGGCACCTAAACGTAAATGAGACTGATATATATATAACGAGAAGTTACCTGACATAAATACTAACCTGCGTAGTTATTTAATGTCTGACTAACAATACTAACGAGAGACTCACCTTCGTCTTACTAACCGGTATTGTAGTTAATGTGTTTATAACCTTTTTTGTTTAACGATTTGTGTGTTAGAGCATCAGACTTTTAATCTGAGGGTCCAGGGTTCGAGTCCCTGTTCGGGCGCCTTGTTGACCGAGGGCCATGATGGTGAAAAGCCTGGATGGCCTTCCAGGTGACAATGAAATATGCAGTTGCGTCTAGGCAAGGTGTCTAGTCCTCTTTGCTTCTTTCGGCAAATATCCAGCCTGGGCAAGTGTTGTCTTCCAGAGGCAAGTCAAGCCAGGAACTCTGAGAGATGTTTTTGCCGTTGACGACGTGTCACTTTAGAACAGCACAACATGCATCTCTACTTGACTTGGCACAATCTGTGAGGGTTGGGCCAACACAACGTGTCCACACATTTGCAGGCGTCTTGAAATACTTGGAATGACCTGTGGCCCCATGCCATGCAGAAGTCCACAGCTATGCGTGTCAGCATGCTCTGCTCTTCATCCCCAATGTGCCACTTGTAAGAACTGTGTAAAAAGCGACAGAGAACGTGATCAGCAAAGAAACACAATTCTCCTGAGAACGACAATCATCGTGCCGATCGTAATCTCAGTGCATACCTGGATGCCCAACAAGCCAAGCCAGTGGTTCCCAAGCGTTGTAATGCCACGGCACACTTTGCTGAGACCAAAAACCTTCGCGGCGCACCAACATGAAAAAAAAAAAAAAGGATTTACTAGGTATTGTCTCACCTGAATGGCAACAGGCTGCTAAAACTATTATCACACGCACATTGCATGTTAAAGTATGTCAGTAAGGGAGTAATTAAAAGGGCAAATGTGTGAAGTGCAAGGAGTGGCCCTTAGTGGTTAGGTAAAAAAGTACACAGACAAACTAAATAATCCCTTGATACAAATCATTTATTTAGTGCAGACAGACCAAGACCAGCCACAATAAACTATTCGCAGTAAATATAAATTCACAGCAAAATAGGTTCAGTTCACAATATCCTATAACAAGCTGCACAAAGGCAGCGCTAGCAGTGGAAAGAACGAAGAACTGCAGGAGAAACGCCGGGGCTATTTAGAGCCCGATTATTCAACACAGAGGGGGAAAACCAAGGCCAAATGAGACTTAGAGGAACAGGAGACATCCAACAACAGTATAAAGATAAAAAGGAATTCACCACATGTCCCTTTAATCAATTGCCTTGCAGTTCCACTGTGTAGCGTTATGTTGGGTGTATTTTGATAAGAGCATTTGGGCTCTGAGCTGAAGCACTGATCTAAAGAAGACCTCTCCACCCCCAAAGTTATCAGATTTCCTTTGCTCATCAGCTTGGAACTGGTTTGCATCAAAGTGACAGTTTTGGGGAGGATGGCACCGAGAAGAGGCCAAATAGGTTGAATCCTGCTATGAGATGTCTGGAGAAAGGGGCCTGTAGGTGATAAAAACTCTTTGAAGTGGACGAGAGCCGAAATCCCGACATAGAGCTACGAACCCGGGCCAACCGGCATTTCCAAAAGATGGCATGGATTGACATCAGTCATAAATCAAGCCCCCCTCCATTAGGACACTGGGGGCTGAAACCGAAATCCAATCTCAAGAACTCAAGAACCAATCACCTATTGATCTGACAGACTATAAGGAACAGTGCACAGTCTCTCTCTCTCTCTCTCTCTCTCTCTTTCTCTCTCTCTCTCTTTCTCTCTCACCTGAACCAGTAACTCGCTGCCACAGCTCAACCTGTAGCTCTGTTGCCCGAACCGGAACCAGAAACCAACCAAGTCTTTGCCGGCAACAGAAGAGTTAAACTGGGAGAAGGAGATTGAGCCGTACGAAGAATTCTTTTAAAGGACTTTATTAAATAAAGAACTTTACAGACTGCGCATGCCCGCCTGTGCCCACCTGATCAGTGGAGTTTTACAGCTGGACAATTGAGTAAGTCGAATGTATATGAAAGTGTTCAGTCATTTAAATAGCTATTTGAGTCTTAAGAAACTTGACCCTTGGAACGAACAGGGCTCTGCTTTCCTCAAAGACTTTGTCTTCAAGTAACTACGGTGGAACCCTGCTTATAAAGAAGATTTTGTGCACAACCTTGGAGCCTTCAAACCAGTGGAAAATCTGTTTGGAAAAGACTCTAATTTCGCGAAACCCCAACTTCCAGCTGCATCGACTGAGTGGAAGTTCTTGGACAAAGCCGAACCGCACTGCCTTTGTTCCAAACCACACGGACCATGTGCCGTGTGCTGTGATCTGAGCCCGAAGACAGAGAGGCCTCTCTGCGACGAAGTTCAGATAAGTTTAACAGTTTGGAGTTCATGATTCATGACATTTGAGAAATCAATTAGAAATGTTATTCTGTGATTCATAACTCTAGAATGTGTAATATCATTTAGTTTTCTTAAATATAAATGTGTGTTGCATTAAACTGTTTTGTTGATAATTTTAGAAATAAAATCTGTCAACCCCGAGAAATATCTTCTCATTCCTGTTTAACTGTTTAGTATGAAATTGACACAAGTCAATAGACGTTAGATTATTGGTGGCCCTGCCTATCCTTGATCATTGAATAATAATCAGTTAAGGGAAATTGTGGTAACAAGTAACGATAGGATCTTTCTCGGCACCTAAACGTAAATGAGACTGATATATATATAACGAGAAGTTACCTGACATAAATACTAACCTGCGTAGTTATTTAATGTCTGACTAACAATACTAACGAGAGACTCACCTTCGTCTTACTAACCGGTATTGTAGTTAATGTGTTTATAACCTTTTTTGTTTAACGATTTGTGTGTTATCATATGCGATCCCATGGTCTTTGATTTGGTCACGGAAGTGATTTGTCTTTGATTTGTTGATCTAGAGTTGAATTTTAATTAGCTTTTCCCTTTTGTATAATTAGTGTAGTGCTACATTTAGTCTTTGTTTTTGAATAAATTTAACAATTTATATCTTTGGAATTGGTGTCTGTGTCCAATTATTACAGAAATTGAGTTCTACAAGATTCCAGGATTCGTGATAAGGTGATACTATAAATTCACTTCTTAAATTGAAATTTATAAGTGTACCTTACGATACAACTGATAGCACTGCAACTCAGTGTAGGTGTGCGTTCAGTCCGGCAAACACAACATTTCAGTTATGAAACGCTTTCTACAGGTGATGTATAAATGTAATATTTTCACACATTTGAATAAGTTTGATTTGATACAAGATTTATGAAGTTGACCAAACAAAATGACATAATATTTTTCAGGGGATAAAAATCTCACGACACAATTGGGTAGTCCTCACGGCACACGGGTTGAAAACCACTGAGCCAAGCCACGGTGCTTCTTGGCTTTGCACGGCCACTGAGACTGCCAGGGGAAGACGGTGAGAATCTTCGCTTCGATAGCTCAGTTGGTAGAGCGGAGGACTGTAGGTTTCAGACAGCGGGCATCCTTAGGTCGCTGGTTCAATTCCGGCTCGAAGGAAGGCGTGATTATGGTTTGACATCGGTTTTGGACGAGCTCCCAAATGTCAAGCCATTGGAATTGCATGAGGACAAGGAGAAAACACCGGAAATTCGGATTTGCTGTGGAGAACTCGCATTGCCCAAACATCTCATATGCATGTGGCCCTTTTCACCCTGAGCCCAGTTTTCTAAACCGGCCAGAAAGCGGTCTGGAACAATCATGAAGCCAACACATTGTGAAGCACTTCACTGAAGCCCGGGTAGCTCAGCCGGTAGAGCATCAGACTTTTAATCTGAGGGTCCAGGGTTCGAGTCCCTGTTCGGGTGCCTTGTTGACCGAGGGCCATGATGGTGAAAAGCCTGGATGGCCTTCCAGGTGACAATGAAATATGCAGTTGTGTCTAGGCAAGGTGTCTAGTCCTCTTTGCTTCTTTCTGCAAATATCCAGCCTGGGCAAGTGTTGTCTTCCAGAGGCAAGTCAAGCCAGGAACTCTGAGAGATGTTTTTGCCGTTGACGACGTGTCACTTTAGAACAGCACAACATGCATCTCTACTTGACTTGGCACAATCTGTGAGGGTTGGGCCAACACAACGTGTCCACACATTTGCAGGCGTCTTGAAATACTTGGAATGACCTGTGGCCCCATGCCATGCAGAAGTCCACAGCTATGCGTGTCAGCATGCTCTGCTCCTCATCCCCAATGTGCCACTTGTAAGAACTTTGTAAAAAGCGACAGAGAACATGATCAGCAAAGAAACACAATTCTCCTGAGAACGACAATCATCGTGCCGATCGTAATCTCAGTGCATACCTGGATGCCCAACAAGCCAAGCCAGTGGTTCCCAAGCGTTGTAATGCCACGGCACACTTTGCTGAGACCAAAAACCTTCGCGGCGCACCAACATGAAAAAAAAAAAAAAGGATTTACTAGGTATTGTCTCACCTGAATGGCAACAGGCTGCTAAAACTATTATCACACGCACATTGCATGTTAAAGTATGTCAGTAAGGGAGTAATTAAAAGGGCAAATGTGTGAAGTGCAAGGAGTGGCCCTTAGTGGTTAGGTAAAAAAGTACACAGACAAACTAAATAATCCCTTGATACAAATCATTTATTTAGTGCAGACAGACCAAGACCAGCCACAATAAACTATTCGCAGTAAATATAAATTCACAGCAAAATAGGTTCAGTTCACAATATCCTATAACAAGCTGTATTTAACGAAGTAGTTAAACGTTACAAAGGGCATTACAATTGTTGAAAAACAATAGCACACGGATCAAACATGCTATCCCCGCCATTTTATTCGATTTGATAAGACGTTTCGCGACCGAAATGTTTTGTGTGCAGACTGAACGCACACCTGAGCCGAGCACGATCACAATACATATCCACAGTTAATCTAAGCAGTATCATATTGTAACCATTTCGGTCTGTTATCAACCCTTCCGGATCCAAAACCAGGAGTCAGACACCCTTTTCGGTGGACATGCTGTTGACTTCTCACAAGCACCATCTGCCTTCACAAAGGCAGCGCTAGCAGTGGAAAGAACGAAGAACTGCAGAAGAAACGCCGGGGCTATTTAGAGCCCGATTATTCAACACAGAGGGGGGAAACCAAAGCCAAATGAGACTTAGAGGAACAGGAGACATCCAACAACAGTATAAAGATGAAAAGGAATTCACCACATGTCCCTTTAATCAATTGCCTTGCAGTTCCACTGTGTAGCGTTATGTTGGGTGTATTTTGATAAGAGCATTTGGGCTCTGAGCTGAAGCACTGATCTAAAGAAGACCTCTCTACCCCCAAAGTTATCAGATTTCCTTTGCTCATCAGCTTGGAACTGGTTTGCATCAAAGTGACAGTTTTGGGGAGGATGGCACCGAGAAGAGGCCAAATAGGTTGAATCCTGCTATGAGATGTCTGGAGAAAGGGGCCTGTAGGTGATAAAAACTCTTTGAAGTGGACGAGAGCCGAAATCCCGACATAGAGCTACGAACCCGGGCCAACCGGCATTTCCAAAAGATGGCATGGATTGACATCAGTCATAAATCAAGCCCCCCTCCATTAGGACACTGGGGGCTGAAACCGAAATCCAATCTCAAGAACTCAAGAACCAATCACCTATTGATCTGACAGACTATAAGGAACAGTGCACAGTCTCTCTCTCTCTCTCTCTCTTTCTCTCTCTCTCTCTTTCTCTCTCACCTGAACCAGTAACTCGCTGCCACAGCTCAACCTGTAGCTCTGTTGCCCGAACCGGAACCAGAAACCAACCAAGTCTTTGCCGGCAACAGAAGAGTTAAACTGGGAGAAGTAGATTGAGCCGTACGAAGAATTCTATTAAAGGACTATATTAAAGAAAGAACTTTACAGACTGCGCATGCCCGCCTGTGCCCACCTGATCAGTGGAGTTTTACAGCTGGACAATTGAGTAAGTCGAATGTATATGAAAGTGTTCAGTCATTTAAATAGCTATTTGAGTCTTAAGAAACTTGACCCTTGGAACGAACAGGGCCCTGCTTTCCTCAAAGACTTTGTCTTCAAGTAACTACGGTGGAACCCTGCTTACAAAGAAGATTTTGTGCACAACCTTGGAGCCTTCAAACCAGTGGAAAATCTGTTTGGAAAAGACTCTAATTTCGCGAAACCCCAATTTCCAGGTGCATCGACTGAGTGGAAGTTCTTGGACAAAGCCGAACCGCACTGCCTTTGTTCCAAACCACACGGACCATATGCCGTGTGCTGTGATCTGAGCCCGAAGACAGAGAGGCCTCTCTGTGACGAAGTTCAGATAAGTTTAACAGTTTGGAGTTCATGATTCATGACATTTGAGAAATCAATTAGAAATGTTATTCTGTGATTCAAAACTCTAGAATGTGTAATATCATTTCGTTTTCTTAAATATAAATGTGTGTTGCATTAAACTGTTTTGTTGATAATTTTAGAAATAAAATCTGTCAACCCCGAGAAATATCTTCTCATTCCTGTTTAACTGTTTAGTCTGAAATTGACACAAGTCAATAGACGTTAGATTATTGGTGGCCCTGCCTATCCTTGATCATTGAATAATAATCAGTTAAGGGAAATTGTGGTAACAAGTAATGATAGGATCTTTCTCGGCACCTAAACGTAAATGAGACTGATATATATATAACGAGAAGTTACCTGACATAAATACTAACCTGCGTAGTTATTTAATGTCTGACTAACAATACTAACGAGAGACTCACCTTCGTCTTACTAACCGGTATTGTAGTTAATGTGTTTATAACCTTTTTTGTTTAACGATTTGTGTGTTAGAGCATCAGACTTTTAATCTGAGGGTCCAGGGTTCGAGTCCCTGTTCGGGCGCCTTGTTGACCGAGGGCCATGATGGTGAAAAGCCTGGATGGCCTTCCAGGTGACAATGAAATATGCAGTTGCGTCTAGGCAAGGTGTCTAGTCCTCTTTGCTTCTTTCGTCAAATATCCAGCCTGGGCAAGTGTTGTCTTCCAGAGGCAAGTCAAGCCAGGAACTCTGAGAGATGTTTTTGCCGTTGACGACGTGTCACTTTAGAACAGCACAACATGCATCTCTACTTGACTTGGCACAATCTGTGAGGGTTGGGCCAACACAACGTGTCCACACATTTGCAGGCGTCTTGAAATACTTGGAATGACCTGTGGCCCCATGCCATGCAGAAGTCCACAGCTATGCGTGTCAGCATGCTCTGCTCTTCATCCCCAATGTGCCACTTGTAAGAACTGTGTAAAAAGCGACAGAGAACGTGATCAGCAAAGAAACACAATTCTCCTGAGAACGACAATCATCGTGCCGATCGTAATCTCAGTGCATACCTGGATGCCCAACAAGCCAAGCCAGTGGTTCCCAAGCGTTGTAATGCCACGGAACACTTTGCTGAGACCAAAAACCTTTGCGGCGCACCAACATGAAAGAAAAAAAAAAGGATTTACTAGGTATTGTCTCACCTGAATGGCAACAGGCTGCTAAAACTATTATCACACGCACATTGCATGTTAAAGTATGTCAGTAAGGGAGTAATTAAAAGGGCAAATGTGTGAAGTGCAAGGAGTGGCCCTTAGTGGTTAGGTAAAAAAGTACACAGACAAACTAAATAATCCCTTGATACAAATCATTTATTTAGTGCAGACAGACCAAGACCAGCCACAATAAACTATTCGCAGTAAATATAAATTCACAGCAAAATAGGTTCAGTTCACAATATCCTATAACAAGCTGCACAAAGGCAGCGCTAGCAGTGGAAAGAACGAAGAACTGCAGGAGAAACGCCGGGGCTATTTAGAGCCCGATTATTCAACACAGAGGGGGAAAACCAGGGCCAAATGAGACTTAGAGGAACAGGAGACATCCAACAACAGTATAAAGATAAAAAGGAATTCACCACATGTCCCTTTAATCAATTGCCTTGCAGTTCCACTGTGTAGCGTTATGTTGGGTGTATTTTGATAAGAGCATTTGGGCTCTGAGCTGAAGCACTGATCTAAAGAAGACCTCTCCACCCCCAAAGTTATCAGATTTCCTTTGCTCATCAGCTTGGAACTGGTTTGCATCAAAGTGACAGTTTTGGGGTGGATGGCACCGAGAAGAGGCCAAATAGGTTGAATCCTGCTATGAGATGTCTGGAGAAAGGGGCCTGTAGGTGAGAAAAACTCTTTGAAGTGGACGAGAGCCGAAATCCCGACATAGAGCTACGAACCCGGGCCAACCGGCACTTCCAAAAGATGGCATGGATTGACATCAGTCATAAATCAAGCCCCCCTCCATTAAGACACTGGGGGCTGAAACCGAAATCCAATCTCAAGAACTCAAGAACCAATCACCTATTGATCTGACAGACTATAAGGAACAGTGCACAGTCTCTCTCTCTCTCTCTCTCTCTCTCTCTCTTTCTCTCTCACCTGAACCAGTAACTCGCTGCCACAGCTCAACCTGTAGCTCTGTTGCCCGAACCGGAACCAGAAACCAACCAAGTCTTTGCCGGCAACAGAAGAGTTAAACTGGGAGAAGGAGATTGAGCCGTACGAAGAATTCTATTAAAGGACTTTATTAAATAAAGAACTTTACAGACTGCGCATGCCCGCCTGTGCCCACCTGATCAGTGGAGTTTTACAGCTGGACAATTGAGTAAGTCGAATGTATATGAAAGTGTTCAGTCATTTAAATAGCTATTTGAGTCTTAAGAAACTTGACCCTTGGAACGAACAGGGCCCTGCTTTCCTCAAAGACTTTGTCTTCAAGTAACTACGGTGGAACCCTGCTTACAAAGAAGATTTTGTGCACAACCTTGGAGCCTTCAAACCAGTGGAAAATCTGTTTGGAAAAGACTCTAATTTCGCGAAACCCCAATTTCCAGGTGCATCGACTGAGTGGAAGTTCTTGGACAAAGCCGAACCGCACTGCCTTTGTTCCAAACCACACGGACCATGTGCCGTGTGCTGTGATCTGAGCCCGAAGACAGAGAGGCCTCTCTGCGACGAAGTTCAGATAAGTTTAACAGTTTGGAGTTCATGATTCATGACATTTGAGAAATCAATTAGAAATGTTATTCTGTGATTCAAAACTCTAGAATGTGTAATATCATTTAGTTTTCTTAAATATAAATGTGTGTTGCATTAAACTGTTTTGTTGATAATTTTAGAAATAAAATCTGTCAACCCCGAGAAATATCTTCTCATTCCTGTTTAACTGTTTAGTCTGAAATTGACACAAGTCAATAGACGTTAGATTATTGGTGGCCCTGCCTATCCTTGATCATTGAATAATAATCAGTTAAGGGAAATTGTGGTAACAAGTAACGATAGGATCTTTCTCGGCACCTAAACGTAAATGAGACTGATATATATATAACGAGAAGTTACCTGACATAAATACTAACCTGCGTAGTTATTTAATGTCTGACTAACAATACTAACGAGAGACTCACCTTCGTCTTACTAACCGGTATTGTAGTTAATGTGTTTATAACCTTTTTTGTTTAACGATTTGTGTGTTATCATATGCGATCCCATGGTCTTTGATTTGGTCACGGAAGTGATTTGTCTTTGATTTGTTGATCTAGAGTTGAATTTTAATTAGCTTTTCCCTTTTGTATAATTAGTGTAGTGCTACATTTAGTCTTTGTTTTTGAATAAATTTAACAATTTATATCTTTGGAATTGGTGTCTGTGTCCAATTATTACAGAAATTGAGTTCTACAAGATTCCAGGATTCGTGATAAGGTGATACTATAAATTCACTTCTTAAATTGAAATTTATAAGTGTACCTTACGATACAACTGATAGCACTGCAACTCAGTGTAGGTGTGCGTTCAGTCCGGCAAACACAACATTTCAGTTATGAAACGCTTTCTACAGGTGATGTATAAATGTAATATTTTCACACATTTGAATAAGTTTGATTTGATACAAGATTTATGAAGTTGACCAAACAAAATGACATAATATTTTTCAGGGGATAAAAATCTCACGACACAATTGGGTAGTCCTCACGGCACACGGGTTGAAAACCACTGAGCCAAGCCACGGTGCTTCTTGGCTTTGCACGGCCACTGAGACTGCCAGGGGAAGACGGTGAGAAGCTTCCCTTCGATAGCTCAGTTGGTAGAGCGGAGGACTGTAGGTTTCAGACAGCGGGCATCCTTAGGTCGCTGGTTCAATTCCGGCTCGAAGGAAGGCGTGATTATGGCTTGACATCGGTTTTGGACGAGCTCCCAAATGTCAAGCCATTGGAATTGCATGAGGACAAGGAGAAAACACCGGAAATTCGGATTTGCTGTGTAGAACTCGCATTGCCCAAACATCTCATATGCATGTGACCCTTTTCACCCTGAGCCCAGTTTTCTAAACCGGCCAGAAAGCGGTCTGGAACAATCATGAAGCCAACACATTGTGAAGCACTTCACTGAAGCCCGGGTAGCTCAGCCGGTAGAGCATCAGACTTTTAATCTGAGGGTCCAGGGTTCGAGTCCCTGTTCGGGCGCCTTGTTGACCGAGGGCCATGATGGTGAAAAGCCTGGATGGCCTTCCAGGTGACAATGAAATATGCAGTTGCGTCTATGCAAGGTGTCTAGTCCTCTTTGCTTCTTTCGGCAAATATCCAGCCTGGGCAAGTCAAGCCAGGAACTCTGAGAGATGTTTTTGCCGTTGACGACGTGTCACTTTAGAACAGCACAACATGCATCTCTACTTGATTTGGCACAATCTGTGAGGGTTGGGCCAACACAACGTGTCCACACATTTGCAGGCGTCTTGAAATACTTGGAATGACCTGTGGCCCCATGCCATGCAGAAGTCCACAGCTATGCGTGTCAGCATGCTCTGCTCCTCATCCCCAATGTGCTACTTGTAAGAACTGTATAAAAAGCGACAGAGAACGTGATCAGCAAAGAAACACAATTCTCCTGAGAACGACAATCATCGTGCCGATCGTAATCTCAGTGCATACCTGGATGCCCAACAAGCCAAGCCAGTGGTTCCCAAGCGTTGTAATGCCACGGCACACTTTGCTGAGACCAAAAACCTTCGCGGCGCACCAACATGAAAAAAAAAAAAAAGGATTTACTAGGTATTGTCTCACCTGAATGGCAACAGGCTGCTAAAGCTATTATCACACGCACATTGCATGTTAAAGTATGTCAGTAAGGGAGTAATTAAAAGGGCAAATGTGTGAAGTGCAAGGAGTGGCCCTTAGTGGTTAAGTAAAAAAGTACACAGACAAACTAAATAATCCCTTGATACATATCATTTATTTAGTGCAGACAGACCAAGACCAGCCACAATAAACTATTCGCAGTAAATATAAATTCACAGCAAAATAGGTTCAGTTCACAATATCCTATAACAAGCTGCACAAAGGCAGCGCTAGCAGTGGAAAGAACGAAGAACTGCAGGAGAAACGCCGGGGCTATTTAGAGCCCGATTATTCAACACAGAGGGGGAAAACCAAGGCCAAATGAGACTTAGAGGAACAGGAGACATCCAACAACAGTATAAAGATAAAAAGGAATTCACCACATGTCCCTTTAATCAATTGCCTTGCAGTTCCACTGTGTAGCATTATGTTGGGTGTATTTTGATAAGAGCATTTGGGCTCTGAGCTGAAGCACTGATCTAAAGAAGACCTCTCCACCCCCAAAGTTATCAGATTTCCTTTGCTCATCAGCTTGGAACTGGTTTGCATCAAAGTGACAGTTTTGGGGAGGATGGCACCGAGAAGAGGCCAAATAGGTTGAATCCTGCTATGAGATGTCTGGAGAAAGGGGCCTGTAGGTGATAAAAACTCTTTGAAGTGGACGAGAGCCGAAATCCCGACATAGAGCTACGAACCCGGGCCAACCGGCATTTCCAAAAGATGGCATGGATTGACATCAGTCATAAATCAAGCCCCCCTCCATTAGGACACTGGGGGCTGAAACCGAAATCCAATCTCAAGAACTCAAGAACCAATCACCTATTGATCTGACAGACTATAAGGAACAGTGCACAGTCTCTCTCTCTCTCTCTCTCTCTCTCTTTCTCTCTCTCTCTCTTTCTCTCTCACCTGAACCAGTAACTCGCTGCCACAGTTCAACCAGTAGCTCTGTTGCCCGAACCGGAACCAGAAACCAACCAAGTCTTTGCCGGCAACAGAAGAGTTAAACTGGGAGAAGGAGATTGAGCCGTACGAAGAATTCTTTTAAAGGACTTTATTAAATAAAGAACTTTACAGACTGCGCATGCCCGCCTGTGCCCACCTGATCAGTGGAGTTTTACAGCTGGACAATTGAGTAAGTCGAATGTATATGAAAGTGTTCAGTCATTTAAATAGCTATTTGAGTCTTAAGAAACTTGACCCTTGGAACGAACAGGGCCCTGCTTTCCTCAAAGACTTTGTCTTCAAGTAACTACGGTGGAACCCTGCTTACAAAGAAGATTTTGTGCACAACCTTGGAGCCTTCAAACCAGTGGAAAATCTGTTTGGAAAAGACTCTAATTTCGCGAAACCCCAACTTCCAGCTGCATCGACTGAGTGGAAGTTCTTGGACAAAGCCGAACCGCACTGCCTTGTTCCAAACCACACGGACCATGTGCCGTGTGCTGTGATCTGAGCCCGAAGACAGAGAGGCCTCTCTGCGACGAAGTTCAGATAAGTTTAACAGTTTGGAGTTCATGATTCATGACATTTGAGAAATCAATTAGAAATGTTATTCTGTGATTCATAACTCTAGAATGTGTAATATCATTTAGTTTTCTTAAATATAAATGTGTGTTGCATTAAACTGTTTTGTTGATAATTTTAGAAATAAAATCTGTCAACCCCGAGAAATATCTTCTCATTCCTGTTTAACTGTTTAGTCTGAAATTGACACAAGTCAATAGACGTTAGATAATTGGTGTCCCTGCCTATCCATGATCATTGAATAATAATCAGTTAAGGGAAATTGTGGTAACAAGTAACGATAGGATCTTTCTCGGCACCTAAACGTAAATGAGACTGATATATATATAACGAGAAGTTACCTGACATAAATACTAACCTGCGTAGTTATTTAATGTCTGACTAACAATACTAACGAGAGACTCACCTTCGTCTTACTAACCGGTATTGTAGTTAATGTGTTTATAACCTTTTTTGTTTAACGATTTGTGTGTTAGAGCATCAGACTTTTAATCTGAGGGTCCAGGGTTCGAGTCCCTGTTCGGGCGCCTTGTTGACCGAGGGCCATGATGGTGAAAAGCCTGGATGGCCTTCCAGGTGACAATGAAATATGCAGTTGCGTCTAGGCAAGGTGTCTAGTCCTCTTTGCTTCTTTCGGCAAATATCCAGCCTGGGCAAGTGTTGTCTTCCAGAGGCAAGTCAAGCCAGGAACTCTGAGAGATGTTTTTGCTGTTGACGACGTGTCACTTTAGAACAGCACAACATGCATCTCTACTTGACTTGGCACAATCTGTGAGGGTTGGGCCAACACAACGTGTCCACACATTTGCAGGCGTCTTGAAATACTTGGAATGACCTGTGGCCCCATGCCATGCAGAAGTCCACAGCTATGCGTGTCAGCATGCTCTGCTCTTCATCCCCAATGTGCCACTTGTAAGAACTGTGTAAAAAGCGACAGAGAACGTGATCAGCAAAGAAACACAATTCTCCTGAGAACGACAATCATCGTGCCGATCGTAATCTCAGTGCATACCTGGATGCCCAACAAGCCAAGCCAGTGGTTCCCAAGCGTTGTAATGCCACGGCACACTTTGCTGAGACCAAAAACCTTCGCGGCGCACCAACATGAAAAAAAAAAAAGGATTTACTAGGTATTGTCTCACCTGAATGGCAACAGGCTGCTAAAACTATTATCACACGCACATTGCATGTTAAAGTATGTCAGTAAGGGAGTAATTAAAAGGGCAAATGTGTGAAGTGCAAGGAGTGGACCTTAGTGGTTAGGTAAAAAAGTACACAGACAAACTAAATAATCCCTTGATACAAATCATTTATTTAGTGCAGACAGACCAAGACCAGCCACAATAAACTATTCGCAGTAAATATAAATTCACAGCAAAATAGGTTCAGTTCACAATATCCTATAACAAGCTGCACAAAGGCAGCGCTAGCAGTGGAAAGAACGAAGAACTGCAGGAGAAACGCCGGGGCTATTTAGAGCCCGATTATTCAACACAGAGGGGGAAAACCAAGGCCAAATGAGACTTAGAGGAACAGGAGACATCCAACAACAGTATAAAGATAAAAAGGAATTCACCACATGTCCCTTTAATCAATTGCCTTGCAGTTCCACTGTGTAGCGTTATGTTGGGTTTATTTTGATAAGAGCATTCGGGCTCTGAGCTGAAGCACTGATCTAAAGAAGACCTCTCCACCCCCAAAGTTATCAGATTTCCTTTGCTCATCAGCTTGGAACTGGTTTGCATCAAAGTGACAGTTTTGGGGAGGATGGCACCGAGAAGAGGCCAAATAGGTTGAATCCTGCTATGAGATGTCTGGAGAAAGGGGCCTGTAGGTGATAAAAACTCTTTGAAGTGGACGAGAGCCGAAATCCCGACATAGAGCTACGAACCCGGGCCAACCGGCATTTCCAAAAGATGGCATGGATTGACATCAGTCATAAATCAAGCCCCCCTCCATTAGGACACTGGGGGCTGAAACCGAAATCCAATCTCAAGAACTCAAGAACCAATCACCTATTGATCTGACAGACTATAAGGAACAGTGCACAGTCTCTCTCTCTCTCTC
This sequence comes from Amia ocellicauda, assembly GCF_036373705.1. Lineage (NCBI taxonomy): Eukaryota > Metazoa > Chordata > Actinopteri > Amiiformes > Amiidae > Amia > Amia ocellicauda. Next base: position 270,173 of record NW_027103016.1, read on the forward strand.
TCTCTCTCTCTCTCTCTCTCTCGCTCTATTTCTCTCTCACCTGAACCAGTAACTCGCTGCCACAGCTCAACCTGTAGCTCTGTTGCCCGAACCGGAACCAGAAACCAACCAAGTCTTTGCCGGCAACAGAAGAGTTAAACTGGGAGAAGGAGATTGAGCCGTACGAAGAATTCTATTAAAGGACTATATTAAAGAAAGAACTTTACAGACTGCGCATGCCCGCCTGTGCCCACCTGATCAGTGGAGTTTTACAGCTGGACAATTGAGTAAGTCGAATGTATATGAAAGTGTTCAGTCATTTAAATAGCTATTTGAGTCTTAAGAAACTTGACCCTTGGAACGAACAGGGCTCTGCTTTCCTCAAAGACTTTGTCTTCAAGTAACTACGGTGGAACCCTGCTTACAAAGAAGATTTTGTGCACAACCTTGGAGCCTTCAAACCAGTGGAAAATCTGTTTGGAAAAGACTCTAATTTCGCGAAACCCCAATTTCCAGGTGCATCGACTGAGTGGAAGTTCTTGGACAAAGCCGAACCGCACTGCCTTTGTTCCAAACCACACGGACCATGTGCCGTGTGCTGTGATCTGAGCCCGAAGACAGAGAGGCCTCTCTGCGACGAAGTTCAGATAAGTTTAACAGTTTGGAGTTCATGATTCATGACATTTGAGAAATCAATTAGAAATGTTATTCTGTGATTCAAAACTCTAGAATGTGTAATATCATTTCGTTTTCTTAAATATAAATGTGTGTTGCATTAAACTGTTTTGTTGATAATTTTAGAAATAAAATCTGTCAACCCCGAGAAATATCTTCTCATTCCTGTTTAACTGTTTAGTCTGAAATTGACACAAGTCAATAGACGTTAGATTATTGGTGGCCCTGCCTATCCTTGATCATTGAATAATAATCAGTTAAGGGAAATTGTGGTAACAAGTAACGATAGGATCTTTCTCGGCACCTAAACGTAAATGAGACAGATATATATATAACGAGAAGTTACCTGACATAAATACTAACCTGCGTAGTTATTTAATGTCTGACTAACAATACTAACGAGAGACTCACCTTCGTCTTACTAACCGGTATTGTAGTTAATGTGTTTATAACCTTTTTTGTTTAACGATTTGTGTGTAATCATATGCGATCCCATGGTCTTTGATTTGGTCACGGAAGTGATTTGTCTTTGATTTGTTGATCTAGAGTTGAATTTTGATTAGCTTTTCCCTTTTGTATAATTAGTGTAGTGCTACATTTAGTCTTTGTTTTTGAATAAATTTAACAATTTATATCTTTGGAATTGGTGTCTGTGTCCAATTATTACAGAAATTGAGTTCTACAAGATTCCAGGATTCGTGATAAGGTGATACTATAAATTCACTTCTTAAATTGAAATTTTTAAGTGTACCTTACGATACAACTGATAGCACTGCAACTCAGTGTAGGTGTGCGTTCAGTCCGGCAAACACAACATTTCAGTTATGAAACGCTTTCTACAGGTGATGTATAAATGTAATATTTTCACACATTTGAATAAGTTTGATTTGATACAAGATTTATGAAGTTGACCAAACAAAATGACATAATATTTTTCAGGGGATAAAAATCTCACGACACAATTGGGTAGTCCTCACGGCACACGGGTTGAAAACCACTGAGCCAAGCCACGGTGCTTCTTGGCTTTGCACGGCCACTGAGACTGCCAGGGGAAGACGGTGAGAAGCTTCCCTTTGATAGCTCAGCTGGTGGAGCGGAGGACTGGAGGTTTCAGGCTGCGGGCATCCTTAGGTCGCTGGTTCAATTCCGGCTCGAAGGAAGGCGTGATTATGGTTTGACATCGGTTTTGGACGAGCTCCCAAATGTCAAGCCATTGGAATTGCATGAGGACAAGGAGAAAACACCGGAAATTTGGATTTGCTGTGGAGAACTCGCATTGCCCAAACATCTCATATGCATGTGACCCTTTTCACCCTGAGCCCAGTTTTCTAAACCGGCCAGAAAGCGGTCTGGAACAATCATGAAGCCAACACATTGTGAAGCACTTCACTGAAGCTCGGGTAGCTCAGCCAGGAGGGCATCAGACTTTTAATCTGAGGGTCCAGGGTTTGAGTCCCTGTTCGGGCGCCTTGTTGACTGAGGGCCATGATGGTGAAAAGCCTGGATGGCCTTCCAGGTGACAATGAAATATGCAGTTGCGTCTAGGCAAGGTGTCTAGTCCTCTTTGCTTCTTTCGGCAAATATCCAGCCTGGGCAAGTCAAGCCAGGAACTCTGAGAGATGTTTTTGCCGTTGACGACGTGTCACTTTAGAACAGCACAACATGCATCTCTACTTGACTTGGCACAATCTGTGAGGGTTGGGCCAACACAACGTGTCCACACATTTGCAGGCGTCTTGAAATACTTGGAATGACCTGTGGCCCCATGCCATGCAGAAGTCCACAGCTATGCGTGTCAGCATGCTCTGCTCCTCATCCCCAATGTGCCACTTGTAAGAACTGTGTAAAAAGCGACAGAGAACGTGATCAGCAAAGAAACACAATTCTCCTGAGAACGACAATCATCGTGCCGATCGTAATCTCAGTGCATACCTGGATGCCCAACAAGCCAAGCCAGTGGTTCCCAAGCGTTGTAATGCCACGGCACACTTTGCTGAGACCAAAAACCTTCGCGGCGCACCAACATGAAAAAAAAAAAAAAGGATTTACTAGGTATTGTCTCACCTGAATGGCAACAGGCTGCTAAAACTATTATCACACGCACATTGCATGTTAAAGTATGTCAGTAAGGGAGTAATTAAAAGGGCAAATGTGTGAAGTGCAAGGAGTGGCCCTTAGTGGTTAAGTAAAAAAGTACACAGACAAACTAAATAATCCCTTGATACAAATCATTTATTTAGTGCAGACAGACCAAGACCAGCCACAATAAACTATTCGCAGTAAATATAAATTCACAGCAAAATAGGTTCAGTTCACAATATCCTATAACAAGCTGCACAAAGGCAGCGCTAGCAGTGGAAAGAACGAAGAACTGCAGGAGAAACGCCGGGGCTATTTAGAGCCCGATTATTCAACACAGAGGGGGAAAACCAAGGCCAAATGAGACTTAGAGGAACAGGAGACATCCAACAACAGTATAAAGATAAAAAGGAATTCACCACATGTCCCTTTAATCAATTGCCTTGCAGTTCCACTGTGTAGCGTTATGTTGGGTGTATTTTGATAAGAGCATTCGGGCTCTGAGCTGAAGCACTGATCTAAAGAAGACCTCTCCACCCCCAAAGTTATCAGATTTCCTTTGCTCATCAGCTTGGAACTGGTTTGCATCAAAGTGACAGTTTTGGGGAGGATGGCACCGAGAAGAGGCCAAATAGGTTGAATCCTGCTATGAGATGTCTGGAGAAAGGGGCCTGTAGGTGATAAAAACTCTTTGAAGTGGACGAGAGCCGAAATCCCGACATAGAGCTACGAACCCGGGCCAACCGGCATGTCCAAAAGATGGCATGGATTGACATCAGTCATAAATCAAGCCCCCCTCCATTAGGACACTGGGGGCTGAAACCGAAATCCAATCTCAAGAACTCAAGAACCAATCACCTATTGATCTGACAGACTATAAGGAACAGTGCACAGTCTCTCTCTCTCTCTCTCTCTCTTTCTCTCTCACCTGAACCAGTAACTCATTGCCACAGCTCAACCTGTAGCTCTGTTGCCCGAACCGGAACCAGAAACCAACCAAGTCTTTGCCGGCAACAGAAGAGTTAAACTGGGAGAAGGAGATTGAGCCGTACGAAGAATTCTATTAAAGGACTTTATTAAATAAAGAACTTTACAGACTGCGCATGCCCGCCTGTGCCCACCTGATCAGTGGAGTTTTACAGCTGGACAATTGAGTAAGTCGAATGTATATGAAAGTGTTCAGTCATTTAAATAGCTATTTGAGTCTTAAGAAACTTGACCCTTGGAACGAACAGGGCCCTGCTTTCCTCAAAGACTTTGTCTTCAAGTAACTACGGTGGAACCCTGCTTACAAAGAAGATTTTGTGCACAACCTTGGAGCCTTCAAACCAGTGGAAAATCTGTTTGGAAAAGACTCTAATTTCGCGAAACCCCAATTTCCAGGTGCATCGACTGAGTGGAAGTTCTCGGACAAAGCCGAACCGCACTGCCTTTGTTCCAAACCACACGGACCATGTGCCGTGTGCTGTGATCTGAGCCCGAAGACAGAGAGGCCTCTCTGCGACGAAGTTCAGATAAGTTTAACAGTTTGGAGTTCATGATTCATGACATTTGAGAAATCAATTAGAAATGTTATTCTGTGATTCAAAACTCTAGAATGTGTAATATCATTTAGTTTTCTTAAATATAAATGTGTGTTGCATTAAACTGTTTTGTTGATAATTTTAGAAATAAAATCTGTCAACCCCGAGAAATATCTTCTCATTACTGTTTAACTGTTTAGTCTGAAATTGACACAAGTCAATAGACGTTAGATTATTGGTGGCCCTGCCTATCCTTGATCATTGAATAATAATCAGTTAAGGGAAATTGTGGTAACAAGTAATGATAGGATCTTTCTCGGCACCTAAACGTAAATGAGACTGATATATATATAACGAGAAGTTACCTGACATAAATACTAACCTGCGTAGTTATTTAATGTCTGACTAACAATACTAACGAGAGACTCACCTTCGTCTTACTAACCGGTATTGTAGTTAATGTGTTTATAACCTTTTTTGTTTAACGATTTGTGTGTTATCATATGCGATCCCATGGTCTTTGATTTGGTCACGGAAGTGATTTGTCTTTGATTTGTTGATCTAGAGTTGAATTTTAATTAGCTTTTCCCTTTTGTATAATTAGTGTAGTGCTACATTTAGTCTTTGGTTTTGAATAAATTTAACAATTTATATCTTTGGAATTGGTGTCTGTGTCCAATTATTACAGAAATTGAGTTCTACAAGATTCCAGGATTCGTGATAAGGTGATACTATAAATTCACTTCTTAAATTGAAATTTATAAGTGTACCTTACGATACAACTGATAGCACTGCAACTCAGTGTAGGTGTGCGTTCAGTCCGGCAAACACAACATTTCAGTTATGAAACGCTTTCTACAGGTGATGTATAAATGTAATATTTTCACACATTTGAATAAGTTTGATTTGATACAAGATTTATGAAGTTGACCAAACAAAATGACATAATATTTTTCAGGGGATAAAAATCTCACGACACAATTGGGTAGTCCTCACGGCACACGGGTTGAAAACCACTGAGCCAAGCCACGGTGCTTCTTGGCTTTGCACGGCCACTGAGACTGCCAGGGGAAGACGGTGAGAAGCTTCCCTTCGATAGCTCAGTTGGTATAGCGGAGGACTGTAGGTTTCAGGCAGCGGGCATCCTTAGGTCGCTGGTTCAATTCCGGCTCGAAGGAAGGCGTGATTATGGTTTGACATCGGTTTTGGACGAGCTCCCAAATGTCAAGCCATTGGAATTGCATGAGGACAAGGAGAAAACACCGGAAATTTGGATTTGCTGTGGAGAACTCGCATTGCCCAAACATCTCATATGCATGTGACCCTTTTCACCCTGAGCCCAGTTTTCTAAACCGGCCAGAAAGCGGTCTGGAACAATCATGAAGCACTTCACTGAAGCCCGGGTAGCTCAGCCGGTAGAGCATCAGACTTTTAATCTGAGGGTCCAGGGTTCGAGTCTCTGTTCGGGCGCCTTGTTGACCGAGGGCCATGATGGTGAAAAGCCTGGATGGCCTTACAGGTGACAATGAAATATGCAGTTGCGTCTAGGCAAGGTGTCTAGTCCTCTTTGCTTCTTTCGGCAAATATCCAGCCTGGGCAAGTGTTGTCTTCCAGAGGCAAGTCAAGCCAGGAACTCTGAGAGGTGTTTTTGCCGTTGACGACGTGTCACTTTAGAACAGCACAACATGCATCTCTACTTGACTTGGCACAATCTGTGAGGGTTGGGCCAACACAACGTGTCCACACATTTGCAGTCGTCTTGAAATACTTGGAATGACCTGTGGCCCCATGCCATGCAGAAGTCCACAGCTATGCGTGTCAGCATGCTCTGCTCCTCATCCCCAATGTGCCACTTGTAAGAACTGTGTAAAAAGCGACAGAGAACGTGATCAGCAAAGAAACACAATTCTCCTGAGAACGACAATCATCGTGCCGATCGTAATCTCAGTGCATACCTGGATGCCCAACAAGCCAAGCCAGTGGTTCCCAAGCGTTGTAATGCCACGGCACACTTTGCTGAGACCAAAAACCTTCGCGGCGCACCAACATGAAAAAATAAATAAAAGGATTTACTAGTTATTGTCTCACCTGAATGGCAACAGGCTGCTAAAACTATTATCACACGCACATTGCATGTTAATGTATGTCAGTAAGGGAGTAATTAAAAGGGCAAATGTGTGAAGTGCAAGGAGTGGCCTTTAGTGGTTAGGTAAAAAAGTACACAGACAAACTAAATAATCCCTTGATACAAATCATTTATTTAGTGCAGACAGACCAAGACCAGCCACAATAAACTATTCGCAGTAAATATAAATTCACAGCAAAATAGGTTCAGTTCAAAATATCCTATAACAAGCTGTATGTAACGAAGTGGTTAAACGTTACAAAGGGCATTACAATTGTTGAAAAACAATAGCACACGGATCAAACATGCTATCCCCGCCATTTTATTCGATTTGATTAGACGTTTCGCGACCGAAATGTTTTGTGTGCGGACTGAACGCACACCTGAGCCGAGCACGATCACAATACATATTCACAATTAATCTAAGCAGTATCATATTGTAACCGTTTCGGTCTGTTATCAACCCTTCCGGATCCAAAACCAGGAGTCAGACACCCTTTTCGGTGGACACGCTGTTGACTTCTCACAAGCACCATCCGCCTTCACAGAGGCAGCGCTAGCAGTGGAAAGAACAAAAACGGAGGGAAAATTCGCTTGCGCCGAACGGGGTCGAGAGATCCGCTGTGACGCAGGAGTGCGAGAGGACTCGACACCACCGAGCACGGGCGCGAGAGGGAGAGATACCCACGGTGTGAGAAACCGCCCGCGACGCAAGCACCAGATGCCCGCAAGGACAATGGGAACCGGCGCGCTACCGAGAAACTGACCAAGATATGGAACGCTTCACGAATTTGCGTGTCATCCTTGCACAGGGGCCATGCAAATCTTCTCTGTATCGTTCCAGTTTTATTATACGTATTGCCGTCGCGAACACAAGGGCTGGGTTAGAGAGCACCCGCCTTTGTACCCAGGTGGGCCGGGGGAGCGAGGCGACTCGCTGTTTGGGGCCGGGAAGCCTGTCCCACTCCCTGCTCGTTGGCGGTGAGGCCGGGGGCCTTCCCTGGAGAGACTCTAGCGCCTCTCTTTCACCAAACGTCCGTACCACCATGGCAGACAGGGACACTTCACCCCATCCCCATGCCGGGCAGAGGCATGCTGGGGGAATGTGCAAATCCGGAGAGGTAATCAATCAACCGTAATCCCAAGTGTCATTGGAAAACGGAGCAGAAATCCACTACAATCCCCGATACGCCGAAGTAGTGGGCAGAGATGCTTCCCCCCTGCCAGCCGCCAGGCGGAGCGGCCGGGGCTGCGCTGGTGAGGTGAGGTGTATCGTATCGTATCGTATCGTATCTTGATGTTCCCTTACAGCCCCCCTCCCCTGAGCCATTAACGATGACTCCATACCTGGTCTGCAATGATTAGCTCACAATGTGGGCTGCAGGACGTGCGTGACCTGTAGATTTCTCCACTGCACCTGTGTAACGTCTTGAACACGTCATTGGTACTAAGCCTTGGTGGGTAATTTGATTCTGAATTGCACCATTATAAAAATCTCTTGTGCCTTGGCAAGTCGCACAGGAAGAGGGCGTCTGCTAAGAAAGAAGTAGTGAGAAATGACAATCGGTCGCCTGCCCCGTTTAGCTTCCGAGATCTGACGAGATCGGGCGCGTTCAGGATGGTGTGGCCAAAAGCAGAGAGGCCTGGCTGCATGATGTCGCTTAAAGGCTGGTGGGTATTGACGGAACTTCCAGCAAAAAAAAAAAAAAAAAAAAAAAAAATGGAGGGAACAATATCAGTGCAGCAAAGGGTGTTGTAAGTAGCGGGGTACGTGTAAAATTCTTCAATTATATCTCCTCCAGACAGAAAGAGAGTATTAAGAGCTACGATGAAGTTACCCAAGTGACGTAAAAAGCTTGCAGCACCTGGTATTTCCAGGAGGTCTCCCATCCAAGTACTGACCAGGCCCTGACCCGTTTAAGTTCCGAGATCTGACGAGACGGGGTGCGTCCAGGACGGTGTAGCCGCAAGCCGAGAGGCCTGGCTGCATGATGTCTCTTTAAGGCAGACGGGTGTTGACGGAACTTCCAGCAAATAAAAAAAGAAAAATGGAGGGAAAAATATCAGTTCCGCAAAGGGTGTTGAAAGTAGCCGGGTACGTGTACATTTCTTCAATTATATCTCCTCCAGACAGAAAGAGAGAATTAAGAGCTACAATGAAGTTACCCAGGAGACATAAAAAGCTTGCAGCACCTGGTATTTCCAGGAGGTCACCCATCCAAGTACTGACCAGGCCCTGCCCCGTTTAGCTTCCGAGATCTGACAAGATCGGTAGCGTTCAGGACGGTGAGGCCGCAAGCCGAGACGCCTGGCTGCATGATGTCTCTTAAAGGCTGGCGGGTATTGACGGAACTTCCAGCAAAAAAAAAAAAAAAAAAAAGAAAAATGGATGGAAAAATATCAGTGCAGCAAAGGGTGTTGAAAGAAGCCGGGTACGTGTACAATTCTTCAATTATATCTCCTCCAGACAGAAAGAGAGAATTAAGAGCTACAATGAAGTTACCCAGGAGACGTAAAAAGCTTGCAGTACCTGGTATTTCCAGGAGGTCTCCCATGCAAGTACTGATCAGGCCCTGCCCCGTTTAGCTTCCGAGATCTGATGAGATCGGGCGTGTTCAGGACGGTGAGGCCGCAAGCCAAGAGGCCAGGCTGCATGATGTCTCTTAATGGCTGGCGGGTATTGACGTAACTTCCAGCAAAAAAAAAAAAAAAATGAAAAATGGAGGGAAAAATATCAGTGCAGCAAAGGGTGTTGACAGTAGCCGGGTACGTGTACAATTCTTCAATTATATCTCCTCCTGACAGAAAGAGAGAATTAAGAACTACGATGAAGTAACCCAGGAGACGTAAAAAGTTTGCAGTACCTGGTATTTCCAGGAGGTCACCCATCCAAATACTGACCAGGCCCTGCCACGATTTGCTTCCAAGATCTCACAAGATTGGGCGCGTTCAGGACAGTGTGGCCGCAAGCAAAGAGGCCTGGCTGCATGATGTCTCTTAAAGGCTGGCGGGTATTGACGGAACTTCCAGCAAAAAAAAAAAGAAAAATAGAGGGAAAAATACCAGTGCAGCAAAGGGTGTTGAAAGTAGCCGGGTACGTGTACAATTCTTCAATTATATCTTCTCCAGACAGAAAGAGAGTATTAAGAGCTACGATGAAGTTTCCCAGGAGACGTAAAAGCTTGCAGCACCAGGTATTTCCAGGAGGTCTCACATTCAAGTACTGACCAGGTCCTGCCCCGTTTAGCTTCCGAGATCTGACGAGATCGGTCGCGTTCAGGATGGTGTGGCCGCAAGCCAAGATGCCTGGCTGCATGATGTCTCTTAAAGGCTGGCGGGTATTGACGGAACTTCCAGCAAAAAAAAAAAGAAAAATAGAGGGAAAAATACCAGTGCAGCAAAGGGTGTTGAAAGTAGCCGGGTACGTGTACAATTCTTCAATTATATCTTCTCCAGACAGAAAGAGAGTATTAAGAGCTACGATGAAGTTCCCCAGGAGACGTAAAAAGCTGGCAGCACCTGGTATTTCCTGGAGATCTCCCATCCAAGTACTGACCAGGTCCTGCCCCGTTTAGTTTCCGAGATCTGACGAGATCGGGCGCGTTCAGGACTGTGTGTCCGCAAGCCGAGAGGCCTGGTTGCATGATGTCTCTTAAAGGCTGGCGGATATTGACGGAACTTCCAGAAAAAAGAAAAAAGAAAAAGAATAATGGAGGAAAAAATATCAGTGCAGCAAAGGGTGTTGAAAGTAGCCGGGTACGTGTACATTTCATCAATTATATCTCCTCCAGACAGAAAGAGAGTATTAAGATCTACGATGAAGTTACCCAGGAGACGTAAAAAGCTTGCAGTACCTGGTATTTCCAGGAGGTCTCCCATCCAAGTACTGATCAGGCGCTGCTCCATTTAGCTTCCGAGATCTGATGAAATCGGGCGCGTTCAGAACGGTGTGGCCGCAAGCCAAGAGGCCTGGCTGCATGATGTCTCTTAAAGGCTGGAGGGTATTGACAGAACTTCCAGCAAAAAAAAAAAAAAAAAGAAAAATACACATACCACGTGGGCAATTCTAGAGCGTCCCCTAGAGTACAAACAGTGTATCGTGCCTACAAAAGTTTTCTTGTTACTAACCTTTGGAATCTGGATTTCTGGACAAAGCTCTCCAATAACTATTACAGAACTTAGTTCTTTTCAGTCTAAGATTCCTCTCACGGGGCACCAATTATGTAGCGTAAGGTACACTTATAAATTTCAATTATAGAAGTGTATTTATAGTATCACCTTATCACGAATCCTGGAATCTTGTAGAACTCAATTTCTGTAATAATTTGACGCAGACACCATTTCCAAAGATATAAATTGTCAAATTTATTCAAAACAAAGACTAAATGTAGCACTACACTAATTAAACAAAAGGGAAAAACTAATTAAAATTCAACTCTAGATCAACAAATCAAAGACAAATCACTTCCGTGACCAAATCAAAGACCATGGGATCGCATATGATAACACACAAATCGTTAAACAAAAAAGGTTATAAACACATTGACTACAATACCGGTTAGTAAGACGAAGGTGAGTCTCTCGTTAGTATTATTAGTCACACATTAAATAACTACGCAGGTTAGTATTTATGTCAGGTAACTTCTCATTATATATATATATATATATATATATATATATATATATATATATATATATATATATATATATATATATATATCAGTCTCATTTACGTTTAGGTGCCAAGAAAGATCCTATCATTACTTGTTACCACAATTTCCCTTAACTGATTATTATTCAATGATTAAGGATAGGCAGGGCCACCACTAATCTAATGTCTATTAACTTGTGTCAATTTCAGAATAAACAGTAAAACAGGAATGAGAAGATATTTCTCGGCGTTGACAGATTTTATTTCTAAAATTATCAACAAAACAGTTTAATGCAACACACATTTATATTTAAGAAAACTAAATGATATTACACATTCTAGAGTTATGAATCACAGATTAACATTTCTAATTGATTTCTCAAATGTCATGAATCATGAACTCCAAACTGTTAAACTTATGTGAACTTCGTCGCAGATAGGCCTCTCTGGCTTCCGGCTCAGATAACAGCACACGGCACGAGTTCCGTGTGGTTGGAACAAAGGCAGTCCGGTTCGGCTTTGTCCAAGAACTTCCACTCAGTCGATGCACCTGGAAGTTGGGGTTTCGCGAAAGTAGAGTCGTTTCCAAACAGATTTTCCACTGGTTTGAAGGCTCCAAGGTTGTGCACAAAATCTTCTTTGTAAGCTGGGGTTCCACCGTAGTTACTTGAAGATGAAGTCTTTGAGGAAAGCAGGGCCCTGTTTGTTCCAAGGGTCAAGTTTCTTAAGACTCAAATAGCTATTTAAATGACTGACACTTTCGTATTCAGTCGACTTAGTCAATTGTCCAGCTGTAAAACTCCACTGATCAGGTGGGCACAGGCGGGCAGTGCAGTCTGTAAAGTTCTTTATTTAATAAAGTCCTTTAAAAGAATTCTTCGTACGGCTCAATCTCCTTCTCCCAGTTTAACTCTTCTGTTGCCGGCAAAGACTTGGTTGGTTTCTGATTCCGGTTCTGGCAACAGAGCTACAGGTTATGCTGTGGCAGCGAGTTACTGGTTCAGGTGAGAGAGAGAGAGAAAGAAAGGCCGTGTTTGTCCTTTATAGTCTGTCAGATCAATAGGTGATTGGTTCCTGAGTTCTTGAGATTGGATTTCGGTTTCAGCCCCCAGTGTCCTATTGGAGGGGGGCTTGATTTATGACTGATGTCAATCCATGCCATCTTTTGGAAATGCCGGTTGGCCTGGGTTCGTAGCTCTATGTCGGGATTTCAGCTCTCATCCACTTCAAAGAGTTTTTATCACCAACAGGCCCCTTTCTCCAGACATCTCATAGCAGAATAACAAACTATTTGGCCTCTTCTCGGTGCCATCCTCCCCAAAACTGTCACTTTGATGCAAACCAGTTCCAAGCTGATGAGCTAAGGAAATCTGATAACTTTGGGGGGGAGAGGTCTTCTTTAGATCCGTGCTTCAGCTCAGAGCCCAAATACTCTTATCCAAATACACCCAACATAACGCTACACACCACATCCCAAAGATGCTCTATTGGGTTGAGATCTGGTGACTGTGGTTGCCAGTTTAGTACAGTGAACTCATTGTCATGTTCAAGAAACCAATTTGAAATGATTCGACCTTTGTGACATGGTGCATTATCCTGCTGGAAGTAGCCATCAGAGGACGGGTACATGGTGGTCATAAAGGGATGGACATGGTCAGAAACAATGGGCCGTGGCATTTAAACGATGCCCGATTGGCACTAAGGGGCCTAAAGTGTGCCAAGAAAACATCCCCCACACCATTACACCACCACCACCAGCCTGCACAGTGGTAACAAGGCATGATGGATCCATGTTCTTATTCTGTATACACCAAATTCTGACTCTGAAATCGAGACTCATCAGACGTATGTATGTATGTATGCATGTCCAATTGCTTTGACAATACAAATGCACTGAATTGAGAGAGAGAGAGAGAGAGAGGTAGTCCAGACCGCTGCAAAATTCCTGCTGAAGTGATCTGGATCACCACACAATGGCCCAAGGACCACTGCAAACTTGGATTTCAATGTATTTGTGTAATGTGTGTTGCAATAGCACCTACCATGTTCCTTTGTGGTGATCTGGTTAATTCTGATCTGGGAAAACCACAATCCTGCAGGTTTAATAAGTCTCTCTACACATCAGTCCCTGAGTACCTTCAACCAATGGTCATTTTGACCAATTAAGCCCAAGATTTGAGTCAATTAAGTTGTCAAGGACTACCCAGTGAAGACGTGAACTCACGACTAGGTCACACTGTGAGCTCACCAGAGCAGACATTACACTGAGCTCACTGTGAGCTCACTTAGTGCTTTTCCAGCGACATGGTGATGGTGCTGGAGCCGGAGCCGCTGCCCTTACTCGGTGGCTAACCCACCTCTATGTTACAAATGTTCCCTAAACACTTATTTTGCAAGATCAATAAAAATCCTTTAGGAAATTTAAACTTTTACTGACACACATAGTTAATAGCAATGTATTATAACTTTACCAAAAATAATAATCTGTATATCTTTAATTGTTTAGACATTATTAAGATATAATGCATCTTTCACATAGGGAACATTTGTAACATGTTAGGAAAAACAAACAAATGATTTGAAAATATTCATAATTACAGCATACAATTTGTCAGGCTTCATAAGAATGGTATTTATAACATACTCTGTAAAAATCAAGCAAATAGCATTTGTGGTTCACAAGAAAATATATATATATATATATATAATCAAAGCTATCAGACTATAGCAGCCGTTGTATGAAGACACATACGATTATACAGCATTATTTGGCAGCTTCGCAAGACCTAATTTTAAACGTTGTTGGTAAGTTAGATAATTAGTGGGGACCCTCTATTTGCAGTTCTTCCCCTCCATAATTGCTAAAATAAAGTTTTACTGACATTTTATTGACCCTACCACTGCATAGGGCATATCTGTAACATGAACGCTACTGAATGGCACATACATTGAAAACTACAGAGAACTGAGACAAATCCACTTTACACTTCATAAATAATCTTAAAACGTTTCCAACCAAGGCAACACCCACTTGAAATACATTAATTCTCATTTTTGGTAAACAAAAAGAGAGATTGTTACATATGTTCCCTATGATGCATCTACAGAGAGAGAGAGACAGACAGACACTAACACTCTCTCTCTCTCTCTCTCTCAGCTGGGAGTGTGTGGGAGGGGTCTGCAGTGAGCGGGAGTGCTGCTGAGAGCTCTGTCCTTTGGCTGCGTTTTTTTGTTGCTTTACTTTTTTCAGTTTGTTTATTTTGTCTTCTGTTTTCAGTGCTTTTCTTATTGTGGGGGAACAGGGGAGGGGAGGGGGGAGTTCCGGTAGTTCTTCCCGGGTCGGGGGGTCGGACCCCCTGAATGCGTCTTTGATAAGAAAAACTGACCCGACGCCATGGAGTCAAGATCGCTCCGGTGCAGTTCTGCCCCCTAGAGCAGTGTGTGTTAGCGGTTGGGGAGGTAGCAGGGTGTGAAAATATCAAGTCTGCTGCCATTGTTATCTTCTTAAAAACCACTGATCTGCTCAATCAGCTAGTGGCTAATGGCACAGTGTTAGACGACACTTTCACCCCGGTGTTGCCGCTCGCTGCTCCTGCCCGGAAGGTAACGCTGTCTAACGTCCCTCTGTTCATCCGCACCGGCTCGGGCAGCTGATGTCCGGCATTAAGAGGGTCCCGCTGGGCTGCAAAGCCCCGCAACTGAAACACGTCGTGTCCTTCCGAAGGCAGCTGTATATGATCCTCAATAACATCAATGAGGATCTTAATGTCTCCGAAGTTGGATCTCTCTTTCTGCCACCACCACGAAGATTGCTCTTTAGTAATGTTGGAAAGTCAAAGACAGCAACCGTCAGGGTTCTTGCATATGACGTATTCGTGCTGCACCTCTCTGCAAGGATCCAGGACAGTTTGTCAATGTAAACTCCAGTGCCTGGGAATATTTCCACCTAAAAGACAATGGTAAATAAAAAACAAGTTTATCCCCAAACTATTCTTATATTATGTTAAGTGGAATACTCAGACATTATCAGTGAGGCTGTGATTTTGTTACAGAAATGTGTTATTAAAGACCACAGTATGTCTCAATTCTAAGTTTATTAATTTACAGACATAATAAAGTCAGTGAATCTGTGACACCCATAATTCAATTACATTCTTATTATCAACTATAACTATGAATATACCTGATAATGTAGCATCATTAGATTGTTTACAACCAATATTTGTTTTCAATATATATATTTTTACCTTGTCTTTGTAATATTGTAGACCAAGAGTGTTACACCTGTTTTGGTGATTCTTTGTCAGATTCAGAACAATTTGCTGTGGGGCTGTCAGAACCACTTGATGGTGACACACTTTTGTCTTCATTGCTGATAAATGTGGCTTTTGTTACAATTTTTTTCAGATTGTCCAAAATTGATTGATAATCATTTCTAGTAATATATTTAATACAAAGTGAAAACAAAACCATCAATGCCTGCAATTATACTTGAGAGACTTGCTCTATGTTATTGGCAAACTGACCTTTTTGTGGGTCATTAACATTAGCTACGAAAAAAATAAAAAAGATAAAATACAACAATTACCAGGTCTAATGTAATGCATATAGTCATTAATGTAGGATTATGAAGTTATGTTGAAAAACTTTATTTAATAATCAGTATTATTAAACTATTAGACAGTGCACATTACGAGTCTGTATTGTGGTTCTAGATTACTTCAGTATGATCAACTATAATACATTACTCTGGAATCTAAATTACTTAAGAATAACATTTATCAAGGTAAGGAATTATTTGCTATAAATAAAAAAACTTACCATCAACCATACGGTTTCGAAGACATTGGTTTTCATTTTTAAGTCTTGTGTTTTCCTTATCGAGCTGCTTAACTTTTTGCTGTAGCTCAACTTCACTGGACTCTTTAAATGTCTGTAGAATGTGATGGGATCTAATTCTTGAAGCTCCATCGGTTTTCTTTCTTATTTTGTGCTGTATTCAGAGAGAAAAAGAGTTTAAAATGAAATTATATATATATATATATATATATATATATATATATATATATATGAAAATGATTAAAAAAAAACAATCCTGCAATACATTTATTTAATATTTGCAGTAATTATCTCACCGGTAACTGTGGTTCATCAAGGTCACTATCATCTGAAATTTGAAGTTTTTTGTTTGTTTTAGGTACTCTCTTCATTTTAGGAGAGGGCATTTTTGTTAGGTCATTAAGTTTTCTTCTTAGTTCACCTTCTTTTCCTAAAATAAAAATAAAATAAATAAAACCCTGCATTATGTCCACAGATATTTGGGGATTATATTTATTTGTCATAAAAATACTGTGCTTTGACCATACAAATTAAGATGAACAGCCAACACTGAATCAAAACTGAAGTTAAATTATATCTGGTTTAATTTATTTTGTGATTTGGGGGATTTTATTGTAAAGCACAACACACAATAAATCGTTCTTACAAATGCCAGTCAAGTATGACGAGTTTTTAGTGCCCTCACCACCACCTACCATGTTATAAGAGTATGTTAGAAGTACAACACATTAATAACTTAAACATTCATTTCAAATATACTGTGATTGTATATATCAAATAGCATGTAAAGACTTTAATGTTTTTTTTTTTTAAATAAACATTTTTACCAGTCATAATGATCTGCGCTTCATGGACAGGCCATCCACCTTTTGGAGGTTTGTTCATGTCTCTCCACTCTGCTCTGAAGTTTCGAGTCGTCTCTTCGTCATCATCAGCAATGCTGAATAAATCAAAATTGCGAAAGCAAGCAGTGGGAATCACGCTGTAAGAGTCTTTGTCGACCCCGCTTTCCCACTTCACCAACGCGTGCATCACCGCCATACTACCTTCACCTTCTCATCCGTTTTTTCTGCGCGTTTTTCCCCCGACAAGTCACGGCACAAAAAACAGTCCCGCTCTGCATTCTGGTACTTGGCGTTCTTAATAACACCAACAGGGTGTAATCGCATAGACCACTCGAGTATAAAGTACTACATATCCCATCAGTTACAGTTTTTTTTCATCTTCTGAAACTGCAATTTAGCACTTTCAACTGTTTCTTAGTGATTCCTAGAATTACTAACCGGTATTGTAGTCAATGTGTTTATAACCTTTTTTGTTTAACGATTTGTGTGTTATCCTATGTGATCCCATGGTCTTTGATTTGGTCACGGAAGTGATTTGTCTTTGATTTGTTGATCTAGAGTTGAATTTTAATTAGTTTTTCCCTTTTGTATAATTAGTGTAGTGCTACATTTAGTCTTTGTTTTTAAATAAATTTGACAATTTATATCTTTGGAATTGGTGTCTGCGTCCAATTATTACAGAAATTGAGTTCTAAAAGACTCCAGGATTCGTGATAAGGTGATACTATGAATTCACTTCTTTAATTGAAATTTATAAGTGTACCTTACGCTACATATATATATATATGTATGTATGTATGTCCAATTGCTTTGACAATACAAATGAATTGAATTGAGAGAGAGACAGACAGACAGACAGACTGACAAACAGAAAAACAGACAGACACAGATACACACACACACACACACACACACAGAGCCAGCCAGCCAGCCAGCTCAGCGATGACATCACGAGCCTCTCTCAGCTGACTGCTATGACATCACAGAGCATGTACATTCCGTTGCTTGCCGTCTGTCAACCACTCAGTCACTGCCAGCCAGACTGGCTGGCTGGCTGGATGGGGGGGCTGCTTGCTGCTGCTGCGTACCTTAGCAAGCTTATTTGCTTGACCGGCCTTCCTCCTCCGCCCACATGCCCACCTATGCCCGATCTGCTGTTCACCTGGATCACAGCTCCGCCCCAACAAGGCAGAGCCTCCCAAAAATGGTACAAACTCACCCACGATCCCCTCCACGGAAAGCTTTAGCAAAAGGCAAAAGCGTTATACGTAATGAAGAGGAACCCGAGTCCAAGACGCATCCGACCAGCCATACATATTTGTGTGTATTAAAGATCACATTTTCTTACATTTAGTTTTTCTGTACTTTATTACATCTTATTGTGATTTATAAATGTATTGTTTCTTTTCCATATGTATGTATGTATGTATGTGTGTGTGTGTGTGTCTGTCTCTGTGTGAAAGTTAGTGTGTGTGTCTGTACGTGTGTGTGCCTGTCTCTGTGTGAAAGTGAGTGTGTGTGTGTGTATGTCTCTCTGTGAAAGTGTGTGTGTGTGGGGGTGTGACAGTGTGTGTGAGTGTCTGTCTGTCTGTCTGTCTTGTTGTCTGTCATATAACTCGCACATCTGTGAGGGCACCATTTTTGCAGAAGAGATGTACACATTTTGGAGCAACATATGCTGCCATCCAGACCTCATCTTTTCCAGTGACGTCCCTGCATTTTCAAAAAGATCACATTTTATTACATTTTGTTTATCTGTACTTTATTACATCTTATTGTGATTTATACTTGTAATGTTTCTTTTCCATATATATGTATGTACAGTGGGGGAAAAAAGTATTTGATCCCCTGCTGATTTTGTACGTTTGCCCACTGACAAAGAAATGATCAGTCTATAATTTTAATGGTAGGTGTATTTTAGCAGTGAGAGACAGAATAACAACAAGAAAATCCAGAAAAATGCATTTCAAAAAAGTTATAAATTGATTTGCATGTTAATGAGGGAAATAAGTATTTGACCCATTTTCAATGCCCTGGCTTAGGGAAGGAGGTTCTCACCCATGATTTGACGGTACATGGCCCCGTCCATCGTCCCTTTGATGCGGTGCAGTTGTCCTGTCCCCTTAGCAGACAAACAGCCCCAAAGCATAATGTTTCCACCTCCATGTTTGATGGTGGGAATGGTGTTCTTGGGGTCATTCCTCCTCCTCCAAACACGGCGAGTTGAGTTGATGGCAAAGAGCTTGATTTTGGTCTCATCTGAGACCACTTTCACCCAGTTCTCCTCTGAATCATTCAGATGTTCATTGGCAAACTTCAGACGGGCCTGTATATGTGCTTTCTTGAGCAGGGGGACCTTGCGGGCGCTGCAGGATTTCAGTCCTTCATGGCATAGTGTGTTACCAATTGTTTTCTTGGTGACTATGGTCCCAGCTACCTTGAGATCATTAACAAGATCCTCCCATGTAGTTCTGGGCTGATTCCTCACCGTTCTCATGATCATTGAAACTCCACGAGGTGAGATCTTGCATGGAGCCCCAGACTGAGGGAGACTGACAGTTATTTTGTGTTTCTTCCATTTGCGAATAATCGCACCAACTGTTGTCACCTTCTCACCAAGCTGCTTGGTGATGGTCTTGTAGCCCATTCCAGCCTTGTGTAGGTCTACAATCTTGTCCCTGACATCCTTGGACAGCTCTTTGGTCTTGGCCATGGTGGAGAGTTTGGAATCTGATTGATTGATTGCTTCTGTGGACAGGTGTCTTTTATACAGGTAACGAGCTGAGATTAGGAGCACTTCAACAGAGTATGAAAGACACCTGGGAGCCAGAAATCTTGCTGATTGATAGGGGATCAAATACTTATTTCCTTCATTAACATGCAAATCAATTTATAACTTTTTTGAAATGCATTTTTCTGGATTTTTTGGCTGTTATTCTGTCTCTCACTGTTAAAATACACCTACCATTAAAATTATAGACTGATCATTTCTTTGTCAGTGGGCAAACGTACAAAATCAGCAGGGGATCAAATACTTTTTTCCCCCACTGTACATACATATATATGGAAAAGAAACATTACAAGTATAAATCACAATAAGATGTAATAAAGTACAGATAAACAAAATGTAATAAAATGTGATCTTTTTGAAAATGCAGGGACGTCACTGGAAAAGATGAGGTCTGGATGGCAGCATATGTTGCTCCAAAATGTGTACATCTCTTCTGCAAAAATGGTGCCCTCACAGATGTGCGAGTTATATGACAGACAAACAGACAGACAGACAGACAGACACTCACACACACTGTCACACCCCCACACACACACACTTTCACAGAGAGACATACACACACACACACTCACTTTCACACAGAGACAGGCACACACACGTACAGACACACACACTAACTTTCACACAGAGACAGACACACACACACACACACATACATACAGGATAACGCCAAACCACATTCTGCCCAGATTTCAAGCGCATGGTTGCATAGGCAGAGAGTGCGGGTGCTAGCATGGCCTGCCTGCAGTCCTGACCTGTCTCCAAATTGAGAATGTGTGGCGCACTAGTGCAAATTAAGACAACGAAGGCCCTGTGCAGTTGCGCAGCTGAGGAAATGCATAATGGATGAATGGGGGAAAATCCCGCTTGCTAAACTTAACCAAGTGGTGTCTTCAGTGCCCAAGTGCTTAATAAGTGTTATTAAAAGAAAAGGTGATGTTACATAGTGGTAAACAGTCGACTGTCCCAACTTTCTTGGTTTCTTTTCACTGCTAATGAGATGCTGTAGAGTGAGTTAGTTATAGTGCTTTCAGGAGCTCTAATCGTATTGATGAGTTCATGCAGCATTTTTAATTGAATTTCAAAAAGAAATCCTTGCTGTCTGGCCTGTGTGTATGAGATGTACTCTGTCAATCTTTGGCTAACAACTGAAACATTGGTAGAACAGAAATGGCAACATAAAAAAGAAAAGTACATTTTAAAAGAGCACATTAAATAGGATGAATATACAGTTTTTTACAATCACTTTGTCACTAATTTCAGAACCTTGATGTCATTTTTCAAAACTCTAGACACAAAACTCAAAACGGTCATCACTTGTAACACAGGCTGTCCAATGTTCAAGACATTGCATTGTGCATTCATATCTTTAAAGAAACCTTGCACTTGCAGACTTGTTGGTTCAAATAACTCATTTATCATGAAATACCATAGTAACATAGTAAAACAGAAGATACCGATAGTTTCACTGTGTAGTTGTTCGTACAATCATTAAATATTGTAGTACAAAATATGTGATACATGTTTCATTATGGTACTACACATAAATACATCACTGTAAAAGGACTAGTAGAGAGAATACTACAGACACAGTGGAATCATTGAACAAAATCTGAAATACAATACAATACAATACAATCAAATCACACCATAGGTTTCTTTGAATCCATGCAACAATAATTAGCTACAAAAAAGAACAAAACTACAGTAAAATGTCAACTGCAGTGTTCCTCACCTGGCTTAGTGTAAAAAGCAAAACAAAGGATTGATTACCGTACTTCTAAATTTCCATCAGCCCTGTGTTCAGGTTCAGGTTCTCACAACCATTTTTCACAAGAGGCATCTTGAAACTGAACATACCTGAACATATTCAGTCATCAGCTGCTTCACTCTGTCTGCATTTCTTTCAAAAGGCACACTATACTCTGTGCTACACATTGGTATGCAGTATACAGTCATTTGACAATTGAGAGTAGCCTAATGTTTTGTGCATGCTGAAGACTTGCCGCTTCTCAGTACGGAAATTTCTGATGATTGAGGCCACAGTTGATCCTGAGTTGATTCTGAGGTTTGATTGAATCATTGTAGCTGCCTCAGTCATGGTCATGCCATGATTTACAACATGCTCTACAACTATTTCTCGGATTTCACTGGACACTATTTGCTGTTGCTGCCGCTGTCTGGTCCGTGGCCTTGTCCTCTACCACGTTCCCCCAACACCTCTCAAATGAGGCCCATGGCTGCCTCTCTGGTGAGCCCTAAGCCCTCCTCTATGACGAGGCCCATGACCACCTCTCAGAAGGGGTGCATGTCCCCTTCCATTCCTTTGACCACCACGTCTTCCTCCTCCCACTGCTTTACCTCTATTGTGACCTGGATGACCTGCCGGCTCCATGTTATCACTGTGTTGCTGGGGTGGATAGCACTCATTTCACTCGATACTCGTACCACAATGTGAAATCAATCATCAATAACCAGTTGGCAGTATTGGAAAAGCAATTACAAGGGCCTGCATACATACAGTAATGTCAAATCTGATGTGGAAGAACAATCATCTTCAACCAGGTTGGAGCGTTAGTTGCAATGCCTTTAATACACGCAGCGTGGAGAGGAACAGTGACTCAAGAAGATCCCAAAGTCACTCTGCCTTCATTTTAACAGTCAGAGCTTTTATACACAAAAATCAAAGAGCTGGTTATAATCAGAAAGTCATTACTATGTTATCTTAAAAGTTAGCTAAGCAGAATTTATATCATTATAGGACAGAGTTCATAGATCAACACATGGATTAGGGAGCAGGCACTTCAATCATACTGTTTGACATTGTCTCCAAGATTCTCATCGTAAATAAAAAACAGAAATCAAACTACCTTCTGGCCTGACCTTCTAGCTTGACCTTATCTTTCTTAAGTATACAAGAAAGAAAAACAGGTATTAGAGAAAGAATTTCCAACTTTCCTTCCACACTGAAAACATGGTGTGGAAAAGTGCTACATGATGATGAATGATGATGAAATATTACATCCATAGATAATGTAGTCCAACTGGTTCATGCTCCTCGGTTATTGGTGTCAATGGATCTCATTATCCTGAAACTTTCATTATCGAAACATGGAATACTCTTCGTCAGTTTCCATAAAACTATGAATTAAGAGTAATGCAACAGTCACTTATCATTTTGAGCAGCTGTATCAATTGATAGTTAGATCTTTGTAATGAAATGAATAGACAGTGATCTCAGATGTAATGTGTGAATTGCATTTTGAAATGGTAATTCTTTGATGTTAAGTTGTGTCATTTTAGTTCAATGAACAAATGATCTGAGGTTGATGTGTATTGTATCCAAGCAATTGAAAAATGTGCATTTTGATCATTGGGTGTGAGTTTTGTGTCTAGAGTTTTGAAAAATGACATCAAGGTTCTGAAATGAGTGCCAAAGTGATTGTAAAAAAGTGTAATATCAGGGGACAGTGGCTATTACTGATCTGGCCTTCCATGGCCTCTGTATTAATGTAACAGGTCACATTGTATGTGTACACTGATACTTGATAGTATAATATAGTACAAGTAAAAAACATACATAGGTATCATAGAAGTATTTTGCAGAAATGATTAAGGATACTTATCAAAATGGAGAGGAAATGCTAAATCCAGTCTCCCCAGGCTGAGCTTCTATTGCTACACCTGCTAAGTGGCTGCTGGCCCCACTATATGGATAGAGCCACACCAAGTACAAGAGTCTCCCCGTTGCTATTTATATCTCCCTATCCAGTCTTCTATACGTGTCAGGGTGGGGTGCCTATTCCCCTGTGTGTGTGTGAAAGTGTGTCTGTGTGTGTGTCTGTAAGTGTGTGTGTCTGTCTGTGATAGTGTGTGTGTGTGTCTGTCTGTCTGTCTGTCTGTCTGTCTGTGAAAGTGTGTGTGTGTGTGTGTGTGTGTGAAAGTGTGTGTGAGTGTTTGTCTGTCTGTCTGTCATGTAACTTGCACATCTGTTAGGGCACCATTAATGCAGAGATGTACACATATTGTTTATTTTCCATATATATGTATGTATGTATGTATGCATGTCCAATTGCTTTGACAATACAAATGCACTGAATTGAGACAGAGAGAGAGAGAGAGAGAGAGAGAGAGAGAGAGAGAGAGAGACAGAGAGAGAGAGGTGCTAAGGCACATTTGTAACATAAATTAGGGAACATTTGAAACATGCTTAGGGAACATTCATAAGAACATAAGAACATAAGAACATAAGAAAGTTTACAAACGAGAGGAGGCCATTCGACCCATCATGCTCGTTTGGTGTCCATTAATATCTAAGTGATCCATGGATCCTATCCAGTCTATTTTTAAATGTTCCCAAACTTTCAGCTTCTACCACTTTCCATCTTGAATGCCTTGAAGCCCAATTTCCATTTGTGTCCCCTGGTGTGTGTGTCCCTGCTGATCTGGAAAAGCTCCTCTGGTTTGAGGAACCTTTCATGATTTTGAAGACTTGGATCAAGTCCCCACGTAATCTCCTCTGTTCCAGGGTGAAAAGGTTCAGTTCCCTCAGTCTCTCCGAGTAGGACTTTCCCTTCAGACCTGGAATAAGTCTGGTTGCTCTCCTCTGAACTGCCTCTAAAGCAGCAATATCCTTCTTGAAGTGTGGTGCCCAGAACTGTACACAGTATTCCAGATGAGGTTTAACTAGCGCATTGTACAGTCTTAACATTACTTCCCTTGTTTTAAATTCTACACTTTTGACGATATACCCTAGCATTCTGTATGCCTTTTGTATTGCTTCCCCACATTGTTTGGATGGAGAAAGTGAATCCACATAGATTCCTAGGTCTTTCTCATGCATTACTTCATCTAGATCTGTACCTCCCATAGTGTAATTATAGTGGACATTTTTGTTTCCTGCATGTATTACCTTGCACTTGTCCACATTGAATTTCATTTGCGAGGTGTCAGCCCACAACTGAATTTATCTAAGTTCCTCTGAATAGCATGTGCTGCCAAGATTGTATCTGCTGAGCCACCTATTTTAGTATCATCTGCAAATTTGACAAGGTTGCTAAGTATCCCAGAGTCCAGATCATTAATATAGATTAGAAAAAGCAAAGGCCCTAGTACTGATCCCTGTGGAACTCCACTAACAACCTCACTCCAGTTAGAAGTGACTCCTCTAATCTGTTTCCTATACATCAACCAGTTCATAATCCATCTACTTACATTACCCTGAATGCCGACAGCTTCCAATTTGAGGATCAGTCTTTGGTGTGGAACCTTATCAAAAGCTTTTTGGAAATCTAAGTATATCATATCATATGCTTTCACGTGATCTACAGCTGCAGTTGCATGTTCAAAAAAATTTATTAAGTAAGTAAGACATGATCTGCCTCGTCTAAACCCAAGTTGACTATCTCCAAGAATATGGTTTTCATTGAGATGCTCCTCTTATTTTCTGTCTAATCATTTTTTCCAACATTTTACAGGTGATGCAGGTGAGACTGATTGGTCTGTAATTTCCTGGCTCAGTTTTGTCCCCTTTCTTGTGGATTGGTATGAAATTTGCTGTCTTCCAGTCAGTGGGAACATCCCCTGTTCTAAGTGTCATTTGGAATAATCGAGTTAGCAGCCTATACATAATTTCCCTCATTTCTTTAAGTACTGTTGGAAATATCCCATCTGGCCCAGGTGATTTGTTTGATTTTAATTCTGCTAGTCCCTTTAGTACCTCCTCCTCATTTATCCTGATCTCTCTTAGGGTTTGACTGGATTGATTGTCAACCTGTGGCATGTCATCTGTTTCTTCTTTTCTAAAAACCTCTGTGAAATACTCATTTAGAATATTTGACACATCTTGTTCGTTTTCCAAGATACCTCCATTTTTGCTCTTTATCTGTTTCACCTCCTCCTTAATTGACCGCTTGCTGTTGTAATTTTGAAAAAAGCTCATTGCATTGGTTGTAGCTCCAAGAGCTATGTTTCTTTCTATTTCCCTCTTTGCTTTCCTGATCCCTTTCTTAAGATCTCTTTGCAGCTCAACATATTCTATGTATTTTGTTTCATCACCATCCCTTTTGTATGTGCTATACAACATTTTCTTCCTCTTTATATTTTTTTGCATGCCTCTGGTTTGTATGTATGTATGTATGTATGTATGTATGTATGTATGTGTGGAAGGAAAGTTAGAATTTCTTTTCTCACAACTGTTTTTCTTTCTTGTATACTTAAGAAAGATAAGGTCAAGCTAGAAGGTCAGGAGGCCATAAGGTAGTTTGATTTCTCTTTGTTATTTACAATGAGAACCTTGGAGACAATGTCAAACAGAATGACCTACGTGCCTGTTCCCTAATACCATGTGTAGACCTATGAACTCTGTTCTATAATGATATATGTTCTGCTTAGTTAGCCTTTAAGATAACATAGTAATGACTTTCTAGCATGTATGTATGTATGTATATATATATATATATATATATATATATATATATATGTATGAATGTATGTATGTCCAATTGCTTTGACAATACAAATGAATAGAATTGAGAGGGAGAGAGAGAGAGAGACAAACAGACAGACTGACAAACAGAAAAACAGACAGACACAGACACACACACACACACACACACAGAGCCAGCCAGCCAGCCAGCTCAGCGATGACATCACGAGCCTCTCTCAGCTGACTTCTATGACATCACAGAGCACGTACATTCCATTGCTTGCCGTCTGTCAACCACCCAGTCACTGCCAGCCAGACTGGCTGGCTGGCTGGATGGGGGGGCTGCTTGCTGCTTCTGCGTACCTTAGCAAGCTTATTTGCTTGACCGGCCTTCCTACTCCTCTGCCCACATGCCCACCTATGCCCGATCTGCTGTTCACCTGGATCACAGCTCCGCCCCAACAAGGCAGATCCTCCCAAAAATGGTACAAACTGATTCACGTTCCCCTCCACGGAAAACTTTAGCCCAAAATAAGGGACACATTCTGTAACAACATAATGGATGCCCACCCAACCTGTGACAAAACTGAGAAAAAAGAAAAACGCTCAGTCCTCCTGGGGTAGGGACACACAGCCACCCTGGCTGCCCAATATGTCAGCGCCTACCACAGCCTGAGGGACACAGTGACACACGAGCACCGACTGTAAATATAATGTAAATACTCGTTTGTAATGCATGTCGTTGTATTTCAAAAAAGGAATCTGGAAATAGTAAACCTATTTTCTTTATTTGTATGTATTAAAGATCACATTTTATTACATTTTCTTTTTCTGTACTTGATTACGTGATTCATAATTCTATTATTCATTTTCCGTGTATATGTATATATGTATGTATGTATGTGTGTATATATATATATATATATATATATATATATATATATATATATATGTATATGTATGTATGTCCAATTGCTTTGACAATACAAATGAATTGAATTGAGAGGGAGAGAGAGAAAGAGAGAGAGAGAGAGAGAGAGAGAGAGGAATATGAGCTCCTAAAAAACATTTGTTTTTATACATAAGCAGATTTAATTTGTCATTTACAAATGAATATATAGCACTATAAACATACACAGAAGACATGGAATAGAAATTCAGAAGAAAAAGTATTCAAAAAATAATAATTTTAATAAAAACACAAAAAGTAGAAAGCAGAGAGACAGTTCAGGAAGAAAAGTCAGAAAAGAAAAGCTGAAGACAAGAATTGGAGGTAAGACCTTTCACCTATAGACACAAATTATTAAACAAAACAATATATATAAATAAAATAAATAAGCATTCTCAGTAGTTGACTCAGCTAATGAAAATGCAGAGCTCACTTTGAATAGAGTGACAGTAGGAGAGAGCCCAACTGCCACTGAGACTGATACAAATCTATCGAACAGCAGTCTGACTGCAGAGCTGCCTTTTGAAATCCGATACCCTGAAGACATTCGCTCTACACAGGCTAAGAAGTACTACAAACAAGCTGTGATGAGAGCATCTCCTGAGACCCTCATCCTAGACTACACCGGTAAAGGAGAAAACAGGGTCAAGAACAATCTACTGTTCTACACCGCCTTTCACAAAACCCTGTGCCAGACATACCCCAATAACAACAAGAGGGGCATTAGCAGAGGCAGGCAGATCTCAGTGCTGGTAGAGAAAGACACAGACAGTGTGATGCTCACTTTTAATGTATACCACAATGGGACCATCATGGTGCAGGGCAGCGAGAGCAGCCTGGACCAATTATCTCTCGGCTTCCACACCTCAAAGCAGCAGACTGAGGTAGAGAAACAAGTGCCAGAGCCGGCCACCCTGCAGTCTGCCCCCAGCCACACGGAGCCAGACAGTGCCCAATCTCCCACAGACTGCCCTCCTGTCTACCCAAAACTCTCCAGCAACATTAAAACACTAAAGGAATGCCTATCAGTGCTGGAGCTGGAGTTTGCGCAGCTCCGGGATGAGATGCACAGACTAAAGATGCAGCACAAGGCTGAGATCCATGAGCTGAGAGCAGCAGTGAGAGACCTGGAGGAGCAGAGTCAAACCCTGAGGACGGAGCTGTGCAGAGCGAGGGAGGAGCTGACCAGGACACCCCAGCACAGCCAGCTAAGGAGCCTGCAGAGCCAGCTGGAGGAGCTAAGAGAGGAGCTACACATCACTGGAGCACAGAGACTACACTGCACTGACCCCACAACACCTCCAACCCCTGACACCTCCAACACTGACACACCCACTGATCCACCCACACTCCCCACCACTCCTGACACCCCCACTATCACCAGACCTGCCACTAATACACAAACCCCTGAAACGCCACTCCCCCAAAACACACCCGCTGCCCCCACCACTTCCGACGCAAACCCGGAGTGGCAGGTCAACACAGAGGTGGTCATTCTGAGCGACTCCAATGGGAAGTTCCTGGATGAGAGGTGCCTCTTCCCTGGGTGAAAAGTGAAAAAGCTTTGGTGCCCGACAGCACAGAGAGCCCTGGAGCTGCTCTCCAAGAGGAGGCTGTGCCAGGTCAAACACATCCTCATCCACACCGGCACTAACGACCTGAGTGCCCGCATGGGCGATGTGGCCTCAGCCCTGAGACAGGTGGCAACGAAAGCCACAGAGGAATTCCCAACTGCCAAAATCACCATCTCCACACTGCTGCCCCGCACAGACATGCCCCTGCACATCATCCAGGCCATCAACGCAGATGTGTCCCGAAGATGTGCCCTCCTCCCCAATGTACACCTGGCACACCACTGAGACATCCAGCCACATCACCTGTATGACCACGACCACCTCAACAAGACGGGTGTGAGGATCTTCGCAAAGGTCCTCAAGGACACAACCCTGTGCCGAAACCCCACACACCCCCACCTCGAGACCAGGAGCAAACCCCCCAGCCCCCGGCCACATCCCCAGCCACCGGCCCCACTCCAGCCCCAGCCCCTGAGACCCCGCGGCCCCACCCCCCATCCCAAGAGGGCCCGTCCAGCACAGCAGAGCGGACAGCCGGGGACCAGCACAACCACACAGCCACGCAGCAGCGGCTTCCAGAGCCTGGAGGCCCAATGCCGCCCAGCTGGCCCAGATAAGGCAACTCCTCAGTGTCATCTGTACCACACTGCTGAGTTAACTGAGCCTCAACACACATATATATGGTTGTGGAGATGGAGAGTAAGAAAAAATGTAATTTAATTATTCTGATATTTTGATGCAAAGATTAAATCTGTGAGTGATAACGCTACCAATAATAATAATAGAATTCTATACATTATGTATATCCATATATAATTATTAATAGTAATATAATATCAGTTGTAGACCACAAATTAAACTTTCTTATGTAGAAGAGACAAGTATAATAAAATATATTAACATGTCCTTTAAAATAAGCAGTTGGAATATCCAGGGTTTACGCTCCTCAACTTTTGGAATGAAGAGCACAGACCCTGAACTGATCAACACTGTAAATAGTTCAGATGTTTTCATTCTTGTAGAGACTTGGTGCTGTGCAGATATGTCTACATCCTGTCCCAATGTATACAGGGAGCTGATTGTGCCCTCCTATAAAAAACCCAAAGTCAGGTGTGGCAGGGCCTCGGGGGGGATTATCGTGTGGTACAGGGAGGAGCTCCGAGCAGCCCTATGCCCAGTACAGAGAGGAGACACACACCTGCGGTTGAAAATCAGAAAAGACACCCTACAAAATAACACAGATATATTCCTATGTGCAATTTATATGCCACCCGCAGACTCCCCCTACTATAATGAGGAAGGCTTTCAAGAGATTCAAAAAGAAATCTGCCACTTCCAGACCCTGGGCTCTGTACTGCTGTGTGGCGATCTCAATGCCAGGACTGGCAGAGAGATGGACTACATCAATGCAGAGGGGAACACACACCTGTTCTGAGACTCCCCGCTGTGCCACACACACACCTCCACACTGAGACACAGCCAGGACAGCGTGGTAAACAAGAGCGGGAAGCAGGTAGTGCGCCTATGTAAAAGCCTGGGTCTATATATCATCAATGGCAGGACCAGGGGGGACTCTCTGGGGAGATTCACATACTGCTCGGCTCTGGGCAGAAGTGTGGTGGACTACGCCATAAGTGACCTGGACCCACAAGCCATCAATGCGTTTATAGTCAGACAACAATCTCCACTATCAGACCACAGCCAAATAACACTTTACCTAAAAAGATCAGCGCAGCCACAAATCAGAGCCAAACTTCCCACAAAACTGGTCTCCCTGCCCCCCAGTTACAGATGGTCAGAGCCCAGCACAGAGAACTACACAAGAGCCCTGAATAGTGATGAGATTGAAAACATGTTAGACAGATATCAATCCTCACACTATCAAATAAACCAAAACGGAATAAACTCAGCCACCAAAACATTGAATGAAATATTTGAAAGACTGGCTTTAAAATGAAACATTAAAACAATTAAAAACCAAAATATAAAATCGTCTAAAAGAAAAAAAGAACAGTGGTGTGACCAGGAGTGTGAAACTTCTAGGAAACACCTGAGACATCTCTCCAACACTAAACACAGAGAGCCCGACAACCAGGCCAGCTACTGCCAGGCCCTGCGGCACTACAAGCAACTCTTCAGGAAGAAAAAAGACCACTATATGGGCAGAATAAATACCCCAAAAACAAAAAATGAAATACCAATTCAAAATGGAGAAATCTGGAAAACACACTTTGAAAAACTTTACCAAAATGTTGAAAACAATCCAAACCCAGAACAGGTTAAAATATTAAAAAACCTAAATAAATTGGAAGAAATCATTAAGAATAATCAAAATCCCTTAGATAACCCAATTACAAAATACAGGACCTAAAACATCAACTCAAAATCCTCAAACCCAGGAAAGCCAGCGGCCCCGACAGCATCAGCCCTGAGATGCTGAAGCACAGCAGCCCGCAGCTGCAGGAGGTTCTGCTCAAACGCTTTAACCTGGTGCTGAGAGCCGGGTGTTTCCCTGAGGTCTGGAATCAAGGATTGATCACCCCGATTTTTAAAAGTGGAGACAAATTAGACCCCAATAACTACCGGGGCATCTGTGTGAGCAGTAACCTGGGGAAGGTGTTCTGCAGTATCATCAACGCCCGGATACTGGCCTTCCTTACCGAGCACAGTGTCCTGAATAAGAGTCAGATTGGCTTCCTACCAATACACCGCACAACCGATCATATTTACACTCTACACTCCCTCATAAATAAATATACCCAAAACAATAAAGGAAAAATATTTGCCTGTTTTGTAGACTTTAGAAAGGCATTTGACTCAATCTGGCACAAAGGACTATTTTATAAACTTCTACAGAGTGGTGTAGGGGGTATAGTTTATGACATCATTAAATCAATGTATTCTGAAAACAAATGCGGAGTTCAAATTGGCAACTCAAGAACAGAGTTCTTCACTCAGAGGCGGGGAGTGAGACAGGGCTGCAGTCTGAGTCCAACACTGTTCAACATCTACATCATCGAGTTGGCCACAGTGTTGGAGCAGTCTGACGCCCCCGGCCTCACTCTCCACGACACAGAGATCAAGTTCCTGCTCTACGCAGACGACCTGGTGCTGCTGTCGCCCACAGAGCAGGGGCTTCAGCAGAACCTGGCTCTGCTAGAGCAGTACTGTCAGAAATGGGCCCTGGCAGTCAATCTGGACAAGACCAGAGTTATGGTTTTCCAGAAAAAAGCCCGATCTCAGGGAAACAGGTACTGCTTCACTCTGGGCAGCACTGTATTTGAGCACTGCACCAGATACAACTACCTTGGCCTGACCATCAGTGTGTCAGGGAGCTTCAGCCTGGATATAAACGCATTAAAAGACAAGGCACGACGGGCATTTTATGCCATAAAGACACGATTTGGGAAAACAACAATACCAATAACTATTTGGATTAAAATATTCAACTCCATCATCTAACCAATCCTGCTATATGGGAGCGAAGTGTGGGGTCCCCTCATGAACCTCAATAACAAAAATTGGGACAAAAGCCCCACGGAAATATTCCACCTAGAATTTATTAAAAACATCTTACACGTACACAGAAACGCCCCCAACATCGCCTGCAGAGCCGAATTAGGACTCTTCACTCTGCACAAGAAAGAGCAGCCAAGTTCTGGCTGCACCTAAACACAGCAGAGACCCAGTCCTAACAATACAAGGCTCCACTGAGCAACCACCTCTCCCCAGACAAGGACCCCCTTGGCCGGCTGGCTCTGAGGCTCACAGAGCCCGAACACACAATGACCAAAACAACAACAATTGGGAAAATTGACATGTACCTGAAAAGCAAATACACAAAAGAATGGAGACACGAATTAGAATTACAAAACAAATTAGAATGCTACCGGGCCCAGAATAGAAACATTACATTGGCTGAATACTTAAAAATCCAAAATATAAAAGAGAGACAAAATCTAACTAAATACAGGCTCACTGACCACAGCCTCGCCATTGAAAAAGGCCGCAACAGAAAATTCTGGGTTGCCAGAGAAGAGCGGCTGTGCAGCCAGTGTGACCTAGGGGAGGTCGAAACAGAGGCGCATTTCCTGCTGTCCTGCCCTAAATACACAAAAATCAGGGAGACATACTTTAAAATATTCAAAATGCAAATCCCTGAGTTCAACATGATCCCCGATTGCTGCAAACTCCCCGTCCTGCTGGGAGAGGAGGAGCGCACTGCCATCTTAGCAGCACAATATGTATCCACCTGCCACAGCCTGCGAGATAGTGTGTAGACACCAGCCTGTGGGACTCCATTTGCAAAACAAAATAAAAACAGTGATTTTTCTGATGTCATGACACAAATTTTGATACAAACAACAAATATGGTTTATATTCTACGTAATTTTATTTCAATGTGTATGATATTTGTTCCACTGAATCTTGTATTGCAATGTTTTGTCTTGTTTGATAGAACATTTGTATCTGCTTTGGCAATATTGTGATAGATCATGCCATTAAAGCACCTTTGAATTGAATTGAAATGAATTGACAGACAGACAGACAGACACACACACACACACACACACACACACACAAACACAGAGCCAGCCAGCCCGCCAGCCAGCCAGCTCAGCGATGACATCACGAGCCTCTCTCAGCTGACTGCTATGACATCACAGAGCACGTACATTCCGTTGCTTGCCGTCTGTCAACCACTCAGTCACTGCCAGCCAGAGTGGCTGGCTGGCTGGATGGGGGGGCTGTTTGCTGCTTCTGCGTACCTTAGCAAGCTTATTTGGTTGACCGGCCTTCCTACTCCTCTGCCCACATGCCCACCTATGCCCGATCTGCTGTTCACCTGGATCACAGCTCCGCCCCAACAAGGCAGATCCTCCCAAAAATGGTACAAACTGATTCACGTTCCCCTCCACGGAAAACTTTAGCCCAAAATAAGGGACACATTCTGTAACAACATAATGGATGCCCACCCAACCTGTGACAAAACTGAGAAAAAAGAAAAACGCTCAGTCCTCCTGGGGGAGGGACACACAGCCACCCTGGCTGCCCAATATGTCAGCGCCTACCACAGCCTGAGGGACACAGTGACACATGAGCACCGGCTGTAATTATAATGTAAATACTCGTTTGTAATGCATGTCATTGTATTTCAAAAAAGGAATCTGGAAATAGTAAACCTATTTTCTTTATTTGTATGTATTAAAGATCACCTTTTATTACATTTTCTTTTTCTGTACTTCATTACATCTTATTGTGATTCATAATTCTATTATTTATTTTCTGTATGTATGTATGTTTGTATGTATGTATGTATGTATGTATGTATGTATGTATGTATGTATATATGGAAGGAAAGTTAGAAATTCTTTTCTCACACCTGTTTTTCTCTCTTGCATACTCCAGAAAGATAAGGTCAAGCTAGAAGGTCAGGAGGCCATAAGGTAGTTTGATTTCACTTTGTTATTTTAACGATGAGAACCTTGGAGACAATGTCAAACGGTATGACCTACGTGCCTGTTCCCTAAAACCATGTGTAGACCTATGAACTCTGTTCTATAATGATATATGTTCTGCTTAGTTAGCCTTTAAGATAACATAGTAATGACTTTCTAGCATGTATGAATGTATGTATGTATATATAAATATATATATATACGTATATATATATATATATATATATATATATATATATATATACGTATATATATATGTATATATACATATATACGTATATATATATGTATATATATATATATACGTATATATATATATATATACCCAAAACAATAAAGGAAAAATATTTGCCTGTTTTGTAGACTTTAGAAAGGCATTTGACTCAATCTGGCACAAAGGACTATTTTATAAACTTCTACAGAGTGGTGTAGGGGGTCAAGTTTATGACATCATTAAATCAATGTTTTCTGAAAACAAATGCAGAGTTCAAATTGGCAACTCAAGAACAGAGTTCTTCACTCAGGGGCGGGGAGTGAGACAGGGCTGCAACATCTACATCAATGAGTTGGCCACAGTGTTGGAGCAGTCTGACGCCCACGGCCTAACTCTCCATGACACAGAGATCAAGTTCCTGCTCTACGCAGACGACCTGGTGCTGCTGTCGCCCACAGAGCAGGGGCTTTAGCAGAACCTGGCGCTACTAGAGCAGTACTGTCAGAAATGGGCCCTGGCAGTCAATCTGGACAAGACCAGAGTTATGGTTTTCCAGAAAAAAGCCCGATCTGTTATATATATATGTATGTGTAGAACCGTATGGGAAATAAGTGGAGAAGTCGTGGAGATAAAGCAAATAGAACTTTAATCGAGCCGCTCGGAAGCTCCACGTCAGAAATAATTCCTTCAGTGAGACTTAATGTTTACAAACATGAGTACAACTTTATAGGAAAATGACGTAACATCTTATGGCCGTTCATCCAATCAGAAGATACATGTCCGGGTCCGTTTTATGATCTGTTCTCCCCTGAAGAGGTGATGGATCCAAAGCAGATGTCCGTCTTTGATGTGCACTAGGAAGATGCGATCCCACGGTCGTCATTTACCTAATGTCAATCGCTCGTTAACAGAAACAATTCCTGCCTATCTGGAGAAACGATTAAGTCATAAACAAATTCTCAGCAGACAGCTGTAGGCTATTTCGGCACTGTGTGATCTTTCATTACTGACAGGAGTTTCTAACAAATCGACCTTGTTGACCCTTTACTTGTCCTGCTAAATCGAATCTGCTCAGTCTGTATACAAAACTACTTCTAATGCTAGTATTAATATAAAACATTATATAATAATCACAACACACTTTCTTCAACTTCCTATACAGAGTCTTCAGTCGCTCAGAGATCTCTCTACCTCCTGCAGTCGGCTGCCATACGAATCGACGGTGCCCTGAAGAGTAGCAATAGACTCTCGCGTCTCAGATTGAAACGATTTAATGGAGCTCTGTATTTTGCTCACCGCTGCGACAAGAAAGGCCAGGTCTCCGCCACTCTCTGGTGAGGGATTGCCACCCCCTGTCAGGCCTGAATCTAACTCGGGTTGAGTTGCCTCTGTCGCTGGCCCCTTCTTGCTCTTTTGTTTAGACATGTTTTTAAAACAATAATACACTTATAATATACTGCAGCTTATTGCTTAAAATAAATAAAAGAAAATAACCTGTTTGCTGGAAAAAAAAATCTAAATATCGCAGGAGCTCTCTTCACACGTCTACACCGAAACCATGCTCAACAGCGCCCCATCTAGTCTAGTAATTTAAACGTCAGGAATGAGAAGTCCCATCTGTCCCATCATTTCTGGCAATGACATTCAGTGCTTCTATGTTTTTATATTTTGCAGGATTGGAACATCACCAAACAAAAATTCCAGCAAAGAGGTTTGGTGATTTGCGGAGGGCAGGTCCGTATCTTGATTCCAGACAGCTGCGATGTGTAAGACTGCTCTCTGTGCTTAAGGCAGATGTGCACAACAGAGCATGTTGGCCACTCTGGGCCTCTGGACGTCTGTGTGAGGTCCTGACTGTCCTGATTCTCTCCTCCTCATCTGCAGGAGCCAGGATCCCTTACTCTGGACATCCTAGTGGGGGACAAGCCAGCCTGAACACCTCCTTAGACATGGGTCAATTCTGTCCTAAAATTACACTCTTCAAGTTGAGTGATACCAGGAAATCCATCCCAGGTGACCTTCGAAGTTACAGTGCTTTTCCTGTGAGGGAAAGCAAAAACTCAGGATGAGTCTCTTTTTTTTAACATGTGTCATGCTGACAGATTCAGAGGAAACAGCTGTCACACAATCCTGGTCCTGGGAGGCTGTCTTGGGTTTCATCCAGTCATTCTCAATCCCCTGGTAAGGGGCAGTGTTGTTTAGTTATGGGTTTTCGGATAGTTACACTAATAGTTAACGATTTTTGATCCTAGTTGTATTTAGTTATAGTTATTGGATTTAAGTTAGTTATCTCGTTCTTTCTTGGTTTCTTAATAATTTTTCCGTCTTCTCGTTTCTGACCACTTTTTTAAACGCGTCTCCTCCTTCAGTTTTTCAAACATCACGATAAACACTTTTTGTACAATATCTGAGAATGTATGCTATTGCTCCAGGTCCAGATCCTCTTGAGGCCCCCAAGGACCCTAACATTTTTTACATCTAATAACTGCTGATAGCTTACTTTTAGCACCATACTTACAATTTAACACTAATAGTAAACCATAGATTATCTTTCTGAATATATATCTATCCTTTGACCCACTGAGAGCCAAGTACTGCATGCTGTTTATGTTAGAACTTGTTTTCAGATGTTGAACATCTCATTTCTCCTTCCAGCATGCATTTAAGAGTAATATGAATGGAACATAGATAGAAAAGTGTGTATGAAGCTTCCAAAAATGCTATCTAGCTTGCTATCGGAGCTAAGGATCATGGGATACTGTAAAAAAAATTTTTTTGACATTTGACAGCCTATAACGCTTTACGGGTGGCAGATATAATGTTTGTCACTATAGAACACATATATGTAACCAGATGGGCTCTTTCCAAGCATGACCTTTGAAGAACCCAGTCTGGATGCATAGATGGTACATTTATTTATTTAACATGCCAGGCCTGAAAGGGGCCCAGCATGGAAGCACTCTACCTCAGCAGAGACTTATTGAACAGCACAAGTGGTCAGCCTTATATACATTGCAGGACATGTGGGTCTGTGGCCGGAGTCTGTCACTGGGGGTTTGCCAGAGTGTTATCTTGAGGTCAGATTTCTGACCCTTGTAATGTTCATGGTAGTCTTCCTTGGTAGAGGTGTGGGATTCAAAGAACAGATGTCTTCCTTTGATATACTAGGAAAGGTCCGATCCCACGGATCTTATTTAACAACTGTCAATCGTTCATTAACAAAAACAGTTCCTGCCTATCTGGAGAAAAGATTAAGTCCACAGACTTTTAACAAACATCTGTGGGCCCTCTCTCTCTGCAGTTTGATCTTTTCTATTATTGACAGGAATGTCTAGAGGGTATGCCCTGAACAACTTACAAAATGGTTGTTGCTACCATAATACATTTACTTTGCTTGTCTGCATATTATTATTAATATAAAACATAATACAGTTTATATAAAATATTAATAACGGCTCTTCAACCTTCAACTTCACCTCCGACCTTTCCTTTCAGGTCAAAGGTGATTTTTTGATTTTTGGCTTACAGCTTTCAAAAGTCATCACAGTCATCATACATGTCATAAAGTGCCAAATATGTTCTTCTGAATAAATGCTTGAACTTTGACCCTTCCTTTAGGCTGATGATTGCTACAGAACTCAGATAGTAACTCATATGAGGTCTGTTCACAAATGTCCTCCACTGTGACCATTGACCTCTACTTAAGATCAAAGTGAGAACTAACTCATAACTCCTTTCATAGTGCACTTAGGCTCATACTTACAATGGAGCACATATAGGAACCCATGTATGTACCTGAAAATGCCCTTTCTGATGACCTTTGACCTTCCTGTCAGCTCAAATTCAAAGTCCTCTCATAAATCCTTCCAGAAAAAAGCTATAAAGCTGCTTTGAAGCTACAATTATTTAAAAGGCATTTAACATGCTGAACTGCTTACATTCATTAGATACTATTTGAATTGGTCTTAAAACATCCTTTTTCTAATTTGTAGCAGTTCCTGTCCCCCTGTACATCTATTGAGCTTCTGCTCACAATTTCTTACCGGTGGCTTCACAAACACAGTTTAGTACTTGTCTCTGACTATCAGATTTTATATGAGGTAGAGAACTCCGAGACTAGTGCTAACCGAGGTCGGTGAAACTGAGTTTACATCTCTGGCCAGTGATCATCACACTATTTCTGCAAGTCCTGTAGTCTGAACTACATATGTAGCCTGCTTGTATCTGAAACGTTGTTGTACTTGAAATAACTCCACATTATAACACATATTTCACTCCCCACGTACTTCTTTGTACCGAGATTATTTTAAACAGGATTGACCCACCAGCAGCTGGTGCTGTGAAGACAGTCCTCCCTCCACACTCTGATCTACAGTGCACCACCATTCAATATAGTATAGATATAGATATCCATTTTCATTTTATTTTGTAGATTAGACAGAGAAGGGAAAGAAATGTAATGATTGTATGTTGATGCTTTCATCTTCGCCAGAGAAGGACTGGTGCTTCTATTTCTAGTGCTTTCACAAAAGGCCCTCTCTTCCTGGCCTGCTCTGCTCAGGCCTGACCGACGCGTGACAGGACACTTTCGCTGGAGTTCGCTTCACGTCGGTTGTACATCTTGATCATGAGCTTCTGCTGCACCTTGATCTGCTCACGGTGCACCTCCTGCTCTGCATCCTTGTGGACCTGGTCGATTGTCTTAGGACCCTGGTCACCCCTCCTGGGCACCCAGTTATCCTGAAGAAGAGGAGAAAGAGTCAGTGACCATGGTAGAGAGAGAGAACGAGAGGCAGACAGGGATTGGGGGGCTGGGAAGCTGAAAGCAAGGAAGGTTTCTATTCTCCCAACACTCATGACTTACTCTTCTCAGGTCCAAGACGTCCTGCAGCATGAAGCGGATTCAAGAGGAGGTCTTCCTTTCTTTGATGATCTGCTCCATCTGGCTGAAGTACTGGTCCATGCGGGGCTGGTGAAAAGGTCGATTAGAAAACTGAGCAGACAGCAGGTACAAAAGTAACTTTATACCACCAAGTGAAGCAGCATTCCTTCAAGAAGGCGTCTGCAGATGCTCAGAAACACTTATTCAGACCACTGTCAATAGGCCTCATCACGTTGCT
The DNA here is from genome assembly GCF_036373705.1 of Amia ocellicauda. NCBI lineage: Eukaryota > Metazoa > Chordata > Actinopteri > Amiiformes > Amiidae > Amia > Amia ocellicauda. The sequence goes on from NW_027103016.1 coordinate 309,423, forward strand.
GGATGTTTAGCCAGGGCTCAGTCTGGCACGACGGCCGGAACTGCCTTACCTTGGCGGTTTCCAAGTCCAGGTCTTTGCCGATAGTGGAGAGGAGTAGGCACAGGCACTCCAGGGACTCTTCGTGGTTCTTCAACAGCTTGACGATGCAATTGTGCATGGTGGTCTTTATCAGCATCTTCACCTTGAACAGCTCCCCAATGAACCTGATGTTGCCTAGTGAGCGCTGCTGGGCCTTGCACTTGGCCTCCTGCAGCTCGTCACGTAGACGCTGCCACTCCTCACCCTGCGCACACACGGCACTTAATTACATACTATCATAACAGAGGCATGATTCTACAAGCATTTTCAAGCACTGGAAATCAGTTTTTTTTTTTCAGACTTTTTCCAGACATCCAGACTAGCGTACAAACCCTGTTTATATTTAAAATAAATACTTGGGTTGTCAGTCGATTCAAATTACAATAAGTGTTACAGTCTTTAAGTGGTTGTGCCACACAGTTATACTTTAATAAATACTAGTCATTGATAATACAGTAGAACAATGCTGAATGGGAAAGGAGAAAAATATATAAATGAATATTAAATAAAAAACACTAAATCATTATAATTAACACTATACAAGCGCAGGGCTGCTCAGTTTGACTGATTTAATGTTAATTACTCTGGGTTCCTGAATACTCTGTGCAGACCCGTTCTTTACTTTTACTAAATATATGTATCAAATATGCCTAAGAAGCGTTTTAGCTGTCACGATCTCTACCTCACCTACAGTCTACAGTCTTTCATGTGCTTGAAAAACACACGCATTGTATAGCATTACAGGTGTAGTCAGATTGAGTGATTAAACACTTGTTTCTTTAGTTTTGATTGTGCTGTGGACGCCTTCAGAAAACAAAGTGCTTTGATCTTATTTATACCAATCATTTGAATGTTTTATGTTCATATTTAAATGTAAATACTACTTATGCTAGTTTTATTTGATTGTTTGCCTTTCATTATACCACAGCATTTAAAGAGCTATCGGCTGTTGTAGGTGGTTCAAAAACTCTGTGATTCTACTGTTAACCGTATATCACTATTATGACATTTTTGTTTTTTAAATCAGCTCGATTAAATAGAAAAAATGTTGATCGTCAATTCAATTAGTTGATTCATAGACCCGATTAATTGATTAATCGAGGCAGCCCTAAAAATACGTTCAAATGTTCCTACCACCAAGGATGCATCCAGCAACTTCTGCTTCTTCTCCAAGACCTCGTCTCCATCCTCCTCCGTCTCAAACTCCTTCTGGCAGCGGTTCAAAAGCAGAGAGCGGAAAGGCACCGTCTCTCCCGGCTTGTCAACGGCTGGGACTTTGAGCTACAGAAAGGGGAGCAGGAACAACATAAACCCTAAGCAAGATGGTGTGCTAGGCTGGCTTCCAGCTTTAATAGGTATCGGAGTGAAAACTCTTGATATGCGCATCACAAGACAGGCATCTGCTAGTCCATTCAAAACTGAACTCCCACAAATTACAATTCCAGAGCTAAACAAATCTGATCCATGTATTATTATTATTATTATTATTATTATTATTATTATTATTATTATTATTATTATTATTATTATTATTTATTTCCTAGCAGATGTCCTTGTCCAATATAAGAGCAATACAAAGTGCAATAATACAGAGCAGTTCAAGTCGTAATACATTTTACAAGTTCAAATTTACACAAATAGCATCTTCACAATCCTCTACCATTCCCTCCCTCCCTCTTTCACTTCACTCTCCCCGTCACCCTCCTTCTCTCACCCTCAGAAGGCACTGGCACATATTGGCGTATGAGGCGGAGAAGTTGGGTTCGGAGACGGCCTTCTCGAAGATGAGCTCCATGACACCCTGGAGTCGCTGCTCCGTGTCGATGGTCAGCTCGTTCACTTGACGCATCCACGGCTGGAACATCTGTGGGGTCAGCTTGTTCAGAATACCACTCACCCTGCGGAAGAGCTCCTGTTGAAGGGGAAAGGGGGGAGGAGGGAAGGAAGGAAAAAGAGTTAGTTCTGCAAACCTCGGCCAAGTCCGTGTTTTTATTTGTTCTGGAGAGGTGGGTGCATGTGAGCGTACTCAGCCCCTCAGTTCATCTTCTCCATCAGTAGAGGTCAGTGGCCCAGACACCAATGCACTACAAATAGATCATCAGTGGGGCTCCAATTTTACCCACAATCCCCTTTACTAGACTAGCAAATTATTATTCCCACCCCCCCAAACATGAACCGTGTCCTCTGCTCCTACATACCTGGGTCTTAATGACCTCGGGGTCATCACCCACTGTGGGAGCCTTCTTAATTGTAGGCAGGTAACACACATACAGTCATCTAAATAACAATCGCAATTAGACAGCAGTTGACAAAAAGTACAAATGAGACAAATGTCCAAGATCAGCATTAAACAGATCCATCAGAACAATGCAGGTAACCATCTCAATCAGAAGGATTTATATATAAAAACATGAAAATAAAACTCTAGGGTCTCCTAGACAAGCAGGGGGCTGCATACCTTAGCCAGGACCACATCGCTAATGCGGAGTTTCTGCAGCCTGTCACAGATGAACTCTAAGTCCAGCAGGAACTGACGCTCATTTTTCTCCTTCTCATCAGGGACATAATTACACCTGCAACATAATTTGAAAGCAACAACATTTCCACAGGAGTCTTGGTTGTGCCGAGGATTACGAAATAATGAAAGCAATACATTTTAGACGTCGGCTCAAAATCCCTACCATTCGGCGTTGAAATGACCCAGGTTTATTTTGTATTTATACCATATCCAGTTCACCATATTCACATCCTCTCATACAGTAATCAATAAACGAGAATAATGGTTCAATTTGTAGCTACACACCTATGCTTAGGAGCAATTCACACGATCTTGTACTGGTGAAGAACATTATTATTCACAATATGTCATTTAAAAAAATGTAGGCTATACATACCCTGCTGCAATGAAAAGAAAAAGATAGATTAATGAAACGGCCTACCTGAATCTTGCGGAGTCTTCAAGACAAAACTTGAAGTTTGCAATCGCTGCCATGCTTTTGAATTCAATACAACCAAAAGGCTCTCGGGAACACTGAAATTACTCAGAGGTAAAATCAATCAACCGTACGACTCCGTCTCCAAACACACTATCAGCTCTAATTAGGCAATATCCACAGAGCAAACAGAATCGAATTCCAGCAACTGTTACGTATGCAACTGACAACAACTGACGTCATACCCAACACATATCAGAACAACATAATACAGTTCAGAAACGAGAGGCCACTCGACCCATCAGCTCGTTTGGTGTCCATTAATAACTAAATGATCCAAGGATCACATCCAGTCTATTTCTGAATGTTCCCAAATTGTGGCTTCAACCACATCGCTGGGGAGTCTGTTCCAGATTGTAATAACTCTCTGTGTGAACAAGTGTCTCCTGTTTTCTGTCTTGAATGGCTTGAAGCCCAATTTCCATTTGTGTCCAAACACACTGAATCGAGTCACTCAATCGGTTCGCATCGCCCCACAAAAGAATCAGTCCCTCAGCCAGGCTCACACTGCGCACTTTTACAACCCGACCCGAGTCTGAGAGGCGGGCAGCGTGGCTTTCCCTGGATGCTGTCTTTTGCTGGTGAAGAGTCGCACTACTGATCATTAAGGATCAACATTTGATCTGCATGGCTTATCACATCAGCGCCAACACAACAAGCAACGAGCAGCACAAGTGTCCCTCAGTCCAAGTCCACAACACACACGAGTGGCCTGTAACTCCCGATCAACAGCAGAGCTAGTAGGCTGGCACCCCCTCCTGTAAAATGAGCGGAACAACCCTATTCATCAATACAAGGCTGTAAGTCTAGAGAGAGGGCCTACCTTACATGTGTTTTCCTCTGGATTTTCAGGAAGCCAAGTCTTTGATGATGTCACCAAAACCCAGGTGGTGCTTTAAGGGCTTCAGAGTGAGCGCTCAGTCTGTCAGCCCCACTGTAGAGGCGCCCTGTTCTGCACAGGCCGGGTTACACACAGAGCGACCTGCACAGCCACGCAACTGGGAAAGTGACATATATGCGCAATGCAATGTCCACCTTCGGGCCACAGATTGCAGCTTCTTTCACGCAGTGACTGAAGCAAGGCGCTTGCAGTTTTGATATATCCCTTGAAATGAGACATTGCGTCTGTGAAATCCTCTTAGATCAGCGCAGTGTTTCCTCTGAAGCAACAGCACAGGATCGGGGTTCTTGAGATGAGAGCTGATGTCCGTCCTGTTTCCAAACTTCGCTATTACTTTCCCCCGCTTTGTCTTTACAGTAATTGAACCCGTGAAAGGCTCTCTGGATTGTCAGTCTGCTTAGTCCCACCTTCAAGCAGAGAAACCAACTCTGATAGGACAGAACTGCGCCGGTAATCCCATGCATTAAATAGGGCCTGATTGTAGCGCCGTCTCCTGGTCAAGGGTGGACAGTGGTCAGCAGGCACCAACACCAGCCTAGGCACCCACACCGGGCCGCAGACCTCTGCAGGGCCCCAGGGTCCAAAGCAGGGGCCCACACTTCCCCACATCACCCCCTCCACACTCTGTGATCTGGTATATCTACCGCACAGTGCACAATTCATTGAATTGCTGGTAAATTAAATACATTGTGAGCATAAGCGACATATATGTGAACCTTTTCTTGTCCCAAGAGTAGCACTGTTATCATTTCCGTTGCACAGAGCACAAGCATTTCCAAATCTTTTTCAAATATTTAACATAACAACATAAGAAAGTTTACAAACGAGAGGAGGTCATTTGCCACATCGTGCTCGTTTGGTGTCCATTAATAACTAAGTGATCCAAGGATCCTATCCAGTCTGATTTTAATTGTTCCCAAATTTTCAGCTTCAACCACATCACTGGGGAGTAGTGTTTCCAGCCCGGGGACCCGTGGTACCGAAAACCCGGGCAACCCGGACGATTTGTCAATCTCACAAGCCCGGGTTTGGCATGGGTATAAAACCGGGGCTGAGAAACAAACCAACAAAAATCATACTTGCGTGCACAGAGCCTCAGTGAGCTCTTGTGTTTTTTCATTCGGTGAGAAGATTGATGTTCATTCCGTAACCTACAATATAATTGAGCACTGTTGCAAAATACGAGGAGTTCAAAAAAAATGTTCTGATCCAAGCTCGGTTTGGTTCTACTTCCTACAAATGCAAAAAGTATGCAAACAACGTATTGCAAACAGCTGGGGGCTCTACAAGGTCACTTCAGTTCATACAAATGATCAATACATAATAACTCTGTGAATGAACTGAGTTCGTGTTTAATTTTAGCTTCACATAAAATACAGACACAAAAATGACATGTATTATTTTACTTATTTAGAATAACATTGATGATATGGCCAGGTTGTAGTTTAATGATTAAAATAAGGGGGAAAACTAAGATCCGAGGAGTTCAAGCATACGTTTGATGTGTCTAACAGTGTGTTTTTTATTTATTTAATTTTGTTTCCATTTTGATTATTTATTCAATTTATATGCCTATGAGATAATCTGGCTTCAATCACAGATGCCCCGGGGACCCAGGGTTTATGAAATTTAAACTCCAAAAACCCTGGCCTGGAATTTTCCCCCGATTTTGGAAACCCTACTGGGGAGTTTGTTCCAGATTGTGACAACTCTATGTGTGAAGAAGTGTCTCCTGTTTTCCGTCTTGAATGCTTTGAAGCCCAATTTCTTTTTGTGTCTCTGCTGATCTGGAAAAGCTCCTCTGGTTTGATGTGGTCGATGCCTTTCATGATTTTGAAGACTTGAATCAAGTCCCCATGTAGTCTCCTCTGTTCCAGGGTGAAAAGGTTCAGTTCCTCAGTCTCTCAGTAGGACATCTCAGTAGGACATCAGCTCTAACTAGTGCATCGTACAGTCTGAACATCACTGCCCTTGATTTAAAAGCAATGGCCCTAACACTGATCCCTGTGGATCTCCACTAACAACCTCACTCCAGATAGAAGCAACTCCTCTAATCGACACCCTCTGTTTCCTCTACATCAACCAGTTCATAATCTACTACTTACATTACCCTGAATGCCTACAGCTTCCAATTTGAGGATCAGTCTTTGGTGTGGAACCTTATCAGAAGCTTTTTGAAAATGTACGTATATCATATCATGTGTTTTCACATGATCTACAGCTGCAGTTGCATGTTCAAAAAACTCTAATACATTTGTAAGACATGATCTGCCTCGTCTAAACCCATGTTGACTATCTCCAAGAATATGGTTTTCATTAAAATGCTCCTCTATTTCTGTCTAATCATTTTTTCCAACATTTTACAAGTAATGCAGGTGAGACTGATTGGTCTGTAATTTCCTGGCTCAGTTTTGTCCCCTTTCTTGTGGATTGGTATGACATTTGCTATCTTCCAGTCAGTTGGCACATCCCCTGTTCTAAGTGTCTTTTGGAATATTTGAGTTAGCGGCCTGTAAATAATTTCCCACATTTCTTTAAGTACTGTTGGAAATATACCATCTGGCCTAGGTGATTTGTTTGTTTTTAATTCTGCTAGTCCCTGTAGTACCTCCACCTCATTTTTCCTGATCTCTCTTAGGGTTTGACTGGACTGGTTATTATCCTGTGGCATGTTATCTGTTTTTTCTTTTGTAAAAACCTCTAAAATACTCATTTAGAACATTTACCATATCTTGTTCATTTTCCAAAATACTTCAATTTTTGCCCTCTATCTGTTTCACTTCATCCTTTATTGACCTCTTGCTGTTGTAGTATTGAAAAAAGCTCTTTGCATTAGTTATAGAGCTATGTTTCTTTCTATTTCCCTCTTTGCTTTCCTGATCCCTTTCTTAAGATCTATTTGCAGTTCAACATATTCTTTGTATTTTGTTTAGTCTCTATCCCTTTTGTATGCGCTATACCACATTTTCTCTCTCTTCAAATTTTTTTGCATACTTCCATTAAACCATTTTGGCCAATGTTTTTTGGTCCTCAATTTGCTAAGTTTTGGTATAAATTTCTCCTGAGCCTCAAGTAGTATATTCTTAAATATACCCATCCATTTTCAACTGAATCTGATCCAGTGTGCTCCAGTCTACCTCTTCCAAGTGTCGCCAAAATTGTAGACCATTGCTTTAGACTTGGGCCTTGTTTCTAGAAAGAATGCCTCAAAGATGACCATATTGTGATCACAGTTTGCTATTGATTCTATAACTAATGTCCCTCTGACTCTATCAAACATCTCGGTTATTTGAAGGGAAATCTGTCAAGGTCACTGTTAAGGTACAACGCTTCAGTTGAAGCAGCCCTTCGGATCCCAGTGAATCGGGCAGTCAGGTCAGTCAGCATTTCAGCTACAGGGGAGACTTTTCAGCAGGAGACGAGCGCTCGGGAAGAAAAATGCACAGACACAGAAGTAGTCTGTTCGTTTATCTTCAGTTTATTGAAAGTTTCACACAGCCTTTATACAGTCTAACAAACATCTTCAGTGATAGTTACGGGGCAGTCCCGATATGTAGTTACACACCATAATAGTACTGATTTTGCAGTGTTCCCACAAGCAGGTGCACATGTCATGCCTCGTGGGAATGTTATTGTCCGAGGATGTGTGTAACCCATAATATATTTGTGTTTCGGGAAGGGGAAAATGTAGCACATACTGTACGAACAACATGTTTTGTGTCTGCCACAGCTGCTTGGATTACAAGCAGTTCTGCAAGCTATTTCAGCAGTGTGCATAAGACATAGATAATAAGTAAAGTTATGAATAACTCACAGTTCCTAACTAGTAACTTACTGGAAAGTTTCCTATATTTTCTAACAGTTATACAGTGGGTATATACAATACATAGGAGGCAATTTTACCCCAACAGTCACCGTTGACAATTGGAAACAGCTCCTCAGTGGAATATGCCAGTAATGAGGACATAAGTGTACAAACATAAAGAAAGTCCTGCTATTACAAACTGCCAGCAAATGCATGTAATGCATTACTCATCTATTCAAAATACCTAGTTTACTGCATTACTATGATTATTATTATCCAATATAGAAATATATTAACACATTAGTCTCAGTAACGTGCATTTTTCACCTTTAATTTTGTGTAATTTCCAGGAAAATAGTGTTGATACATTTTGAATAGTCAGTGAAACATATCAATTTTCAAAGACTTCATGTCCCTCTTAACAGCCCTAGCAAACAATGCATTTACAGCATATTAATAAATAAAGAATACTTTAAGGGGGATGGTGTAAAACATCCATAGGAACAGCAGAGAAACTGTAAGTTAAACATGAACCTGAGATATTTCCACAATGTTTCTGGGTTCAAAAATAGGATCACCAAATAAATAAGCAAGTAAATCTTAAAGTACAGCTATAGATAATTCATTTTTGTAAGGATATTATACATTATTGACAATGTTTTCTGTATCAGTTGTTAAAACCCCTAAAAAGAGCACATTATAAATGGTCAATGTGATTTATTTCCAGCACACAATCCCCAAAGAAATGACAGGAATTAAGGACTGTGTTGTGGAAATACCATTTTAACTTGTATAAAAGGAAAGCTTTAAAGTTAATCTCTACTTTCTTTGGGTCTCAAATATTTAATTCTTAATTCCCCTAACTGGTCTTGGTTTGTATCGTTGAAATGCAATTTGATCACAGAATTTATCTATTTAACATGTCAAACAGTAGGTGGCAGAGTTTACATTACATTATTTGTCATTTAGCAGACGCTCTTATCCAGGGCGACTTACATTTGTACCCATTTATTATTATTATTATTATTATTAATATTTTTATTTCTTGGCAGACGCCCTTATCCAGGGCGACTTACAACATAACTGCAAAAATACAGTGAAGTACAATCAATCAATCAATCAATCAATCAATTTTTATTTGTATAGCGCCCTTCGCAGGGTAGCCACAGAGTGCTTTACAGACTGGTAAACATACAACAAACGTACAGCAAAATAAAAAACATAAATACAATAAAATCAAATATAGACCTGTAAACATTTTACATGATCTAGAATAAAGTGAGTGAACATTTAAGTAAATAAAGCATTTAGGAACGGAGGAGAGAAAAACAAGAAAACTCCTAAGAATGGCATGTAGGAGAAAATGAATCTCTGGGGGTCCACGGCCTAGGGCCTAGGCCTAATGGTTGCCTCCCCTCCAGGCAGTATACTTATTACAGCAGCAAGGAGATCAGAAAGTTCTTTATCGGTGCTGCTGGCTGTGGTCTTCCCTGTGGAGGAGGCCTCTCGCTGGCCATCGGGGGTGGAGGGTTTGGACCATCAACAGGCTTTGGGTTGCGATGGCTCATCAAACCTTGGGTGTGGATGCCCCGTTGACCCTCCATTGTGAGGTGCTTCTGGGATGGGTTGTGCCTCATCAGACAGGTAGGGAGGTGCCAGTCCCTTTAGTGCTTTACATGTTAATAAGAGCACTTTAAAGTCTATCCTGTAGTGCACGGGCAGCCAGTGAAGAGAAGCCAATACTGGAGTGATGTGTTCATGTTTTTATGTTTTTGTTAGGATTCTTGCAGCAGCATTTTGGACTGAAGTGCACAAATAGCTCTGTTTGTGCTGCCTGACAGAATGGCATTACAGTAGTCCAATCTAGATGTAACAAATGCGTGTATCAATTTCTCAGTGTCCTGTAACGAGAGGAATTGTCTTAGTCTAGCAATGTTTCTAAGCTGGAGGAAGGAAGATCTCGACACATTCTGAATGTGTGATTCAAAAGATAGATTATGATCACAGATGACACCCAGGTTTCATGCCATCCCCTTAGGGGAGAAATTAAAGTTATCATTACTCAGTTTTGTTAGTGAATGATGAACAGTTCGATTTTTGTCTCCTAAAATTATGACTTCTGTTTTGTCAGAATTAAGCATAAGAATTTTTTTTGTCATCCATGTTTTAATCTCAGACAGACAGCAGATTCATTTTTCTAGGTCTATGGTGTTGTTAGGATTTACTGACAGATATAATTGTGTGTCGTCTGCGTAACTGTGAAAGTTAATATTATGTCGTCGAATGATATCACCTAAAGGGAGCATGTACAATGAAAAAAGTACAGGTCCGAGGACTGAGCCCTGTGGGACTCCGTACTTAACCTCAGTTAAATTTGAGTGGTTCTCGTTAATCTGTGCATATTGGAGTCTGTTTGACAGATATGATTTAAACCATGAAAGCACATTGCGAGATAGGCCAATACGGTTTTCTAAGCGGTGTATCAAGATTTTGTGGTCGATTGTGTCAAAAGCCGCACTTAAGTCTAATAAAATAATAACACTGGTGTGCCCTACATTGGAGGACTGAAACACGTCATTCAATACTTTTAACAGGGCCGTTTCTGTACTCAGGCCGGAACGGAAGCCTGATTGAAATTCTTCATAAAGGTGATTATCGGTTAAAAAAGCTTGCAGTTGGTTTGCAACTACTTTCTCTAGAACCTTAGAAAGGAAGGGAAGGTTTGAGATAGGTCGATAGTGTTTAAGTTGGTTAGGGTCGACACTGGGTTTCTTAAGAAGTGGTTTAATTACAGCTATTTTAAATGATTCAGGAACAGATCCTGAGAATAAAGAGACATTGATAATATTGTGTATTCTGTGAATAATTCATGGCAGAGATTGTTTTAGCAGTTTAGTGCGTATAGGGTCTAGTGCGCAGGTTGTTGTTTTCATTTTAGTAATTAAGGAGACCAATTCCTGGTGATTTACTACGTTAAACGAGTCCAAGGTAGGCAGGGGCTGTGAAGGACTGCATGTGTCAGCTATAAAATCTGTGTATGTTTCCTGTTCTATCTGTTTTCTAATGCTGTTAACTTTGCTATTGAAATGATCCACGAAGTCACTACAGGTGAAATTGGGGGGGATGACCTCTGAAGGCTTTACCTTCTGGTTAGTAAGTGTCGCTATTGTATTAAAAAGAAAACGCGGGTTGTTCGTCGAACCACGGTGAGTGTTTTGTTGGTTTTTATTTGTCGTGTCCTTAATGGGGCTACTAAAGCAGTGCTTAGTGTATTGTTGAAATTATTTAATAATTCATCTGCAGATCCTTCTTTTGATAAAGCTAGCATTTGGCAAGAGGATAGTGATTTTATAAATAGCAGTGGGATTTAGGCAGCGAGTTTCTATGTTCCTTTCCGTGTGTCTAATTCTACTCCTCCTACAAGGCAATCAATCATTACAAATTAAATTTAGCTAAAACAGCAATTCAAAATAATACATTTTACAAATTTCAATTTACAATTTACACAAGTACAGTAAGTGACTTCCTACATCCTTGACAGTGAAAGCTAAGTGCTGTCAAGATGTAGGGTCACAGTCAAGGGCTACGGGAAAGGGAGCAAGGAGTAAAACAATCAAGAACGCGAGAAGCATAATAAAACTGTGAAGTGCTATCTAGCAGGGATAGAGGACTAATATTACAAGTGCTGTCGGAAGAGATGCGTCTTGAGTAAGTGCCGGAATGAGGTCAAGGACTCTGCTGTTTTGACTTCGGTGGGCAGGTCGTTCCACCATTTAGGTGCCAGGGATGAGAAGGAGCGGTTCTGGAGGAGGCAGAGTTGGTCTATACAACTGGGTATTTTACTGGAGCAATCTAAGTGAAGTACCTTGCTCAAGGGTACAACAGCACTGCCCCACCTGGGATTTGAACCCAAAACCCACAATATGAGTCCAGAGCCCTAAGCACTACTCCACAGTGTTGCATTAATCACAGACTGTACCAAGGCTCCATGTGATTCTTTATTGCACTTATACTGTTATTATTGTTTATTTGATTTAATTTTAATTATTCACTGATTGAGTCATGTTCTCAAATTGTTTGTTTTCATTGATTGTATTCACTGATTGATTGACTTTTATTGATATTCACTATTATTGAACAGGCAGAAGCTTTGATCCCCGATGCGGCGCACCTGTATCACTGAGCAGCGGCCGCCTTCCCTCACGGCCACTACACCTGTGGACACTCAGCTGGAGATAAAGGCTGCCCTGCCAGAACAAAGGGGCACGGCGGAGCACCAGCAGGGACAGTGACTGCGGGACGGGTTACAGAGGAGAGGATATCGGCTGTGAGGGTGCCAGCCGGTAGGCACTAACTCCTCGCAGGGTCGGAGCGGGTCCCTGCAGATCGGGAGCTGCCTGGAGAAACATTAGCCGCTGGACGCAGTGACTCGACAGCGACAAGAGGATCTAAGGAACTATTACTGGCCAGAGACATTGACTTGGCTTCTACAAGACTGTATTCCTGGACTTGCCTTCTTGGTTCTGCGGTTTCCAGCTTCTCGGCGATAGACGGCACTTTGGGGCTCCGGACCAGCAGCCGGAGGGAGAAGCACATAGCGGACGGGTGAGAGGGACGCACTCAATATCCCTGTGAGCTTGTGATCGCAGCACTTGCCAGTGAGCGAGCGTGTCCTCCTCCTGAGACTGCTCTTTGTCCTGGATTGGGGCTGCTTGTGCGGACGAGCTGCTCGTTTGTGAGGATCTCTAGCCTGGGACGGAACCGGAGGCCGAGCCGGGTTGGGACTGTGTAATTGAGACCATTCTCTCGCCATTCTCCATCGTTTCATACATACGTTTTTTGATTGTGAATATAGGGGGTATTGTCTGGGCTTAGTTTTATTTGGGAATTTAGTATAGTTTATTATATTTTCAGCTTTTGTATAGGTTTCTGTATTTTTATTTTTGCCCAGGTGATTAAAGGCAATTTTAATTGTAAAAAAAACATCGAGGGAACGGTGCCCTGCTAGTTGCCCCTGTTGTATTGTACATGGTGAATTTTATTTAATGGACTAGAATAAGACCTTTCTTATTTACTGGTGGCGTCTGTCCTGGGACCTTACCTGCAGGGGGAAATAAGTGAGTGTAACTCAGTTGGGATGGCATAGCGAGACTTCATGCGACCCAGTCAGAGGTGATTCTAGGGTATGTGGGGGCCCCAGGCAAAATAAATCCTGATGGTGAAGCCAGGGAGAGCATGGTGGGGTTTCCCATTTGCGACACCCCTGGACCCACTGTTCACTGCCACTCGTGACAATTTTCAGGTTTTTCTGAATGCTTAAACACTAACAGTGATTCTTGAAGTACTATCTCTGAAATAATTAACACTTTTAGGCAATGTATTTAACAAGTGAGCAATGGGTTCAATCAAATATGAGCTGTTATACTGTTGCAGGTATAATTGGGATATTTTGAGATGGAAACCGGTAAGTGCTGTAGTCTTACTGGTACAGTAATATGTACTGTACTTTCATAATGAGAAGGATCTCTCACTACAGTTTCTCAGTCGTTTATACACTGTGACCGAAAGCATGCACAGAGTGATCCGAGGTTCAAGCTAACATCCCAGAACCACTTCTGCAGGACTATGCACACCTTCACCTTGCTTCAACTCAATTGGTGAGTCCAGTTCACTCATGTTGCAAAACATTACTCGCAACTCTCAATGTGTTGGCACAATTGTCATTGAGAAAACACCTGTACCTTTTGTGCAATACATGAGTCATCAGACAAAACTCAAAGTGCTAATGTACTACAACACACTTCACGTCTGCAAACCCATCCATCCATTTTCAAAACACACAATTCCTGTGAGGGTCGCGGGGCAGCCAGAGCCGATCCCGGCAGTGATAGGGCACAAGGCAGGAATACAACCAGGACAGGATGCCAGGCCATCGCTGGGCAACATATACACAGCAATTTAACATAACCTAAACTGCATGTCTTTGGACAGTGGGAGGAAACTGCAGAGCCTGGAGAAAACCCACACGGACACGGGGAGAACATGTAAACTCCAAACAGACTAGATCCCATGACCCATGGAGTTGTGAGGTAGCAGCACTAACCACCGCACCACCCTGTGCAAACCCAATTAACCAAATTGTTCACTCAGTTGTCCTCGTTCTCTCAAGTATATAAAAAGGTCACACGAGGACTCATGATTGTACAAGAAAAATGGAGCCACAAAGAGCAGAAAGGGGAAGAGGGAGGGGAAGACACAGAGGACGATGAAGGCGACGGAATATATTGAATGAAATAAGAGCCACACTGGTTGATAGTGTAATCAACCATGGGATGAGTATGCGAAAAGCTGGGCAGTGAGTGCAGCCCAATTTGAGCCTCTTTACTGTGGCTGGAATCATCAGGACATTCAGGACTACGAACCGGTGAGTGGGTATAAATTTACCATGCACAATATTTGGATTTCATATATCAACAAGAGTACTGCAAGTCTGTACATCACATTGTATTGTTTGCATACAGGGCTGAGAAGACCAGCTGCTGGTGGGAGAAACGAGGCTGAAATAGTCAACATGGTGTTGGCAAAAAATGCGATTAGACTCAGAGAAATCCAAACGTGTATAATAGAGGACAATGGGATGTTTCAGAACATAGACCATGTTTCAATATCCACTATTGATCGTTTGCTGAGAAGGCACAGGATGAGCATGAAGCAAATATATCGTGTACCATTTGAGAGGAACTCTGATCGTGTGAAAGAGATGTGCTACTTTTACATGCAAGTGAGTATGAAACTGTTTCCAGTACTATTGTGCACTTGGAAGAGACAGAGGTCCAGGAAGTGCAGTAATGCACCATGTTCTAATCACTGTTCCTACATGGTCAGAGAATACTCAAGCTTGATGCCAGCGATGACCACATTGAGTTCATCTATGTGGACGAGGTAGGATTCAAGAGGCAGTGCTGGGGAAGGAACATCATTGGCCAGCGAGCAGGTCCCTGGCCAAAGGGGTGGAAACATAACCATGTGGGCTGCTATCAGTCATTGCATTTTTATGCTTGTTATATATAAATACATTGATAATTTTTGGGTAGGCAGGATCATCCATGCATCCATCCATTTTCAAAACCACTTAGGGTCGCAGGGAAGCTGGAGCTGATCCTAGCACACATAGGGTGCAAGGCAGGAACACACCCAGGGCAGGATGCCAGGCCAGCACTGGGCAACACACACATACAGGGCAATTTAGTATGGCCAATTAAGCTAACCCACATGTCGTTGGACGGTGGGAGGAAACCCACATGTACCCGGGGAAAACATGCAAACTCCATACAGACAGGCAACCCAAGCTGGGTCTTGAACCTGGGACCCCTAGAGCTGTAAGGCAACACACCACTGTGCCACGCCTGGCCAGGATCAAACATTGTATAATATAAAGTTCTTTACTGTCTGTGTTGATGGATTCTTTTTGTTTTCCTACATGAATCTTCCATTTTGAGGAGAGAGTTTTATTTTTCTAAACACAGTGTATTCTTAATGCTCAGTGTGAGAAACAGATATGATGTATGTGTGTGTGATTCTGACCCAATTCTTTGATTTTGAGGGCTGTGTATATAGTTTTTAGGCCAGAATTTTCCCCTCTGTGTGTTTAGCAGATGTGACTTTTTATTATGGGCATTGTGTTAACAGTTTAGGAGTATTGTGGTATAATAGTGTGTATGCAATTGGGAAAAACTATAAAACCATTCAAATGTTTTTAGAGGACTGCAAGAAAACCAGTATCTGGTCGACTGTTCACCCTAGAGCAGGAGACGCACATTGTAAATATAAAATAACTGCATCACACTCAGAGAACTGCAGGACCACATAATGGCAGATAACACACATTCCACAACATCAACAGAGTGAGTCTCTCTGCACTCTCTCGTCTACTGAAACTTAATAGAATTGGGATGAAGCAGCTATACAGAGTTCCTTTTGAACAAAACTCAGACCGTGTAAAACAACTGAGATATGAATATCTGCACGTAAGATATACTATCCTATCATTGGTACTGGATCTGGAAGTGCATGGTGCTACATCATATTGACTGATCCCTGTCTTTTCATACTGTGCTACATTGTTTTGTCATGGAGCTAGAAGCAGATTCAGTGCATCGTGAGCTAATATATGTGGACGAGGCAGGTTTCAACCTTGCAAAAACAAGCGGCCACGGCAGAAATATCATCGGACACCGTGCAATCATCAACATCCCAGGACAATGTGGTGGCAACGTAACAATGTGTGCGGTCCTTCACCATCATGCAATCCTTGGCCCATACAACACTGCACACATCATCACATTTCTGGACACCCTCCACAAACAGACTAATCCCTAATGACTGGGTGCCAGAACAGCCCAGGTACGTTATCATCTGGGACAATGTTAGTTTCCACCGGGCTGCTGTGGTCCGCAATTGGTTCACAGGTCACCCACTTTTCATCACACTCAATCGCCCCCATAATCTGCGTTCTTGAATCCTATTGAAGAATTCTTCTCTGTATGACGTTGGAAGGTGTATGATCGCCAGCCCCACCAACGCATACCCCTTCTACAGGCAATGGAGGAGGCTTGTGGAGACCTCGATCAGGGGTCATGCCAGGCCTGGATATGGCACTCCAAGTGATACTTTCCATGCTGCCTGGCTCAAGACAACATCGCATGTGATGTGGATGAAGTCTTATGGCCAGACCCACAAAGAAGGTGAGATGTAGACTAATTTTTTCTGTTCTTTTTCCTAGCACAAATGTCTTTTCTTCTACTGCATTTTTGTTGTTTGAGGAGTGTTAGAACATTGAGAGAAAGAAAAAAAAACATTCCCCTTATTTGTATTGATAATGGGTTACAGTGAGGGAAAAAAGTATTTGATTCCCTGCTGATT
Organism: Amia ocellicauda; assembly: GCF_036373705.1. Lineage (NCBI taxonomy): Eukaryota > Metazoa > Chordata > Actinopteri > Amiiformes > Amiidae > Amia > Amia ocellicauda. The sequence continues at coordinate 326,122 of NW_027103016.1, forward strand.
TTGTACGTTTAAGAGAGTGCTCCCTTTAAGAGAGTGCTCCTAACCTCAGCTCATTACCTGTATTAAAGACACCTGGGAGCCAGAAATCTTGCTGATTGATAGGGGATCAAATACTTATTTCCCTCATTAACATGCAAATCAATTTATAACTTTTTGAAATGCGTTTTTCTGGATTTTTTTGTTGTTATTCTGTCTCTCACTGTTAAAATACACCTACCATTAAAATTATAGACTGATCATTTTTTTGTCAGTGGGCAAACGTACAAAATCAGCAGGGGATCAAATACTTTTTTCCCCTCACTGTATGTTCGGAATACACATTATTAGTATTATTTTTTTTTCTTGGCAGACGCCCTTATCCAGGGCGACTTACAAAATAGAAGCGCAATACAAAGTGCAAGAATACAATTCAGTACAAGGCATCAACCATTACAAATTAAAATTTACATTATACAAGGCAATTCAAAACATAATACATTTTACAACTTCCAATTTACACAAGTAAATACAATAAGTAAAGTCATACATCCTGGAAAGTGAAAGCTAAGTGCTGTCAAGATGTTAGGTCCCAGTCAAGGGCTACGGGAAAGGGAGCAAGGGGGAAATCAATAATACAAGTATTAGTAATACAAGGCAAGAAGCATGGTAAAATGTTGTGAAGTGCTACCTTACAGGAGAGTAAAGGGACTAATATTACAACTAATATATCCTTCCGGCGCTAACTCAAGACATCTTTTCAGACAGTACTTGTAATATTAGTCCCTTTAATCCCCGTTAGATAGCACTTCATAGCATTTTGTCATGCTTCTTGGATTATTGATTGATTTTCCTCCTTGCTCCCTTTCCCGTAACCCTTGACTGTACCTTACATCTTGACAGCACTTAGCTTTACTTTCCAGGATGTATGTCCGCACTTACTGCACTTAACTGTATAAATTGGAAGTTGTAAAATGTATTATATCTTGAATTGCTTTGTTTAATGTAAATTTGAATCTGTAATGTTTGATGCCTTGTATTTAACTGTATTCTTGCACTTTGTATTGCACTTATTTTGTAAGTCGCCCTGGATAAGGGCGTCTGCCAAGAAATAAAAAAAATAATAATAATATTGTGTCGGTATCGGGAGCCAGTGGCGGGAGCGGAGCAGTGGAGTAGTGTGTGCGAGGGAAAGAGATTACCAGGTGAGCCGCAGAGTTCTGGATGAGCTGGAGCAGCGGGTAGTAGTTGCAGGCAGGCCGGCCAGGAGGGAGTTGCAGTAGTCCAGGCGGGAGAGGACCAGTGACTGGACGAGCAGCTGAGTCAAGAAGTTGGTGCGGAAGGGACGGATTCGGCGTATGTTGCTCAGGAAGAATCTGCAGGTGCCTGTCAGTGTGGTGATGTGCTGGGTGTAGGAGAGCGCAGGATCAAGGATGACTCCTAGATTTTTAGCGGAAGAAGCAGGAGAAAGTGTGGTGGATTCCAAGGGGATTGAGATGGGGAGATCAGCAGAAGGTGAGGAAGAGTGGGGGAAAAAGAGGAGATCCGATTTAGAGAGGTTGAGCTTGAGGTGGTGTGACTGCATCCAGGCGGAGATAGCAGACAAACAGGAAGAGATGCGAGAAGGGATGAGAGGGTAAGAAGAGGGAAAAGACAGGAAGATCTGGGCATCATCTGCATAGAAGTGGTAGGAGAAACCATGGGATGCGATGAGGGGGCCCAGGGAGCGAGTGTAGAGAGAGAACAGGAGCGGGCCCAGGATGGAGCCTTGGGGTACGTCTATGAGGAGAGGTTGGGGGGTGGATGAGGAACCTTGCCATGTCACTTGGTAGGTCCAGTCGTTGAGGTAGGAGGAGATCCAGGTGAGAGCAGTTCCAGAGATACCGAGGTCAGCAAGGTAGGAGAGGAGGATGGAGTGATCGACAGTGTCAAATGCTGCAGAGAGATCAAGGAGGATGAGGACTGAGGAGAGGGAGGCCGCCCGAGCACACCGGGGGGAGTCAGTGACTGCCAGGAGAGCCGTCTCGGTGGTGATTCTGAGTCTGAGATGTCCAGGGGTGTCACGAAGAGTTGCGAAGGGGAACAGCCTCTAGACAAGATGAGGTCTAACTGGCAACCTGCACTGTGAGTGGGTGGAGACGAAGAGAGAAGTTAAAGGAGTAAAAGAGAGGAAGAAATCCGGCAGAGTGGGAGGGTTTGGAGAGGATGGTAGGTGAGGACAGCGAGGGGAGGGAGGAGAGAAGAAAGTCGAGTTCATCCAGGAAGGTGGTGAGTGGACCAGGAGGACAGTAGAGAACTAGAAGAAAGAGGTGAGAGGGAATTCAAAGCTGTTGGAGGCGATAGAGGAGAGAGAAGGGGGTGGCACAGAGAAGAGCAGAGAAGGGGAGATCAGGAGCCCTATTCCCCCCCCACCCAGTAAGACAGGGGGAGTGGGACAGGACAAACACAGAGGATAAGGCAGCAGGGGTGGATGAGTTCTCCGGGGAAATCCATGTCTCAGTGAGAGCAAGGAAATCCAGAGAGTGGTGGGAGGCGAAGGCGGAGATGAAGTCGGCCTTGTTGGAAGCATACTTTACACATTTGGATGCCTGTGTGTATGTGTGTTTACTACATGTATGAATAAACTTTATTGCAAACTGCTATGCCCTGTACATGAAAAAGCAAAAGCCACAAGTGTTTTTCATTTATACTATCATTCATGCTTAGTTGGCGCTTTGTGTGCCTATTCAAATAATGGTTTGTGTGTACTGTATTGCATACGCAACCTATCGTTATCTTTCAAGTCGGAAGCACTGCCCAAGGGGGAGGGGTTGCTGTATAACAAAGCTGTCGCAGGGGCAGAGGCAGCGAGCTGATAAGGGAGCCTGCCACGAGGTGCACCGCAAGTGTGCCTAGGCAACACAACTCCAGACAGTTACCTCAGGGATCCCGTAGGGCCGCACCTGAGCCGTCCAGGAGCGAGGACCATAGTCACGCTCTACCGGGAGCTGTCTGCTATCAGCATATACAAAGCGGGGCTACAGAGGTTAACTCTTATGCCCTCCACTTACAAGAACAAGGCCGGCTGCTCTACTAGTGCAGCTAGGAGCGAGGCCGTAATCTACTTGCACAATGTCTGGTGTAGGCAATCAAGCACTTGTGCGGCCTCCGTGCAATATCATGGCAGTGGACCCCTGATCCAATAGGAGCGGGTCACAGACCCAATGAGAAAAATACAATATAATACATAGCTGGCTAATCAGCAGAGTAGCCGAGCTGAACAATATACAATATAAACATATCGCATGACAGGAAGACCTTCATGGATTTTACTGCCGCTGCTAGCACTCCTGCTGTGGAGGAAAAAGCCCTGTGGACAAACAACCAACACAGCAAGCAGTCGGAATATATATAGAACTATATAAATACGACTATTATTTTTTAAAGGGTCTTCTTGTGAACGAAACTGAAACCGAAAGGGGCAGAATTGGGATTAGCTATCAATAATAACTAAACACACACCAGACAGAGACTATGTGTAGTGAAAAACGGTGGTGAACAACACTATGAAGTGAGCCAGCTAGCCAGATGAAATACGCAGTTTGAATGTTTATTACAAACACAGAGAGCTTACATTCCTGAGTCCAGCGAAGAGGCAAAAGAGGATGAACCTCCGCTGACGTCACATTTTATAGAACAGGAAGTGGGAAGGGACCTGTTCTGAGTGACGCGCGCAGGTGCCAATGCCAGCTTTGATAGAGTGATGTTTCGATCGGGTTCCTACGGAAGTGCGCAGAAACCCCTCCCCCTTGGGCAGTGCTTCCGACTTGAAAGATAACATAATGATATGATTATCTGTAACCCACTTTACTCTTATATCTGACAATTGAGATTCACACAGAAATGTTTTTACTTTGATTAACTTTAGTCAATCTCTCAATGAAGCTAAATAAAATGTATTGTGTTTGTTGAACGAAAGTTGTTGATTGATTTTGAAGTCGTGAAAAATGTTTTATAGTCTGTAATTAGTAAGCAAACTTCGGAGGTTTCAGGAGAAGCATGCAATCTGCCTTAATGTTTCTAAATAGCCCTATTGTAAATATAAACCAAAGATATTAAATGTTGTAATTTCCAAAACAGGGCAGTTGCCATAATATCAGGTACTGTCAAATGTTCTCTAGCCGAAAACTGTTTTTTTCAGTTTGTTACGCCATGGCGTCCAACTCGTAACACCTTTTTTCACTATGTCACCATAGAGACATTTCAAGCCAGGCAGTTTATTAGGTTTACAAATAATAATAAATAATCTAGCTGCTGTTTGACGTCTCCCATGTCAGCTTCTCCTTGTACTGCTTCGAGACAGGACAGAAGATTGCTTTAGTTTCTATGTCGCCACAGTTTCAATGAAGGCACTGTTCCTCGGAAGATGTCACAGAAAATATACAGTATCCTCTTGGACTGGGGCTGGTATTGCGAGACCATGACCGTGCAGGCCCCACACCCCCATCTCCACAGCCATACTTCGTCCCAGTCAGCCTCACTGCGGAGAATAAAGGAGTCAAGGAAAAACATCCTTGGCAAGAATTCATGAGCTCGGCAGGATGACACAAAGAAGGAAATACTACAGAGTAACGAAACAATCAC